>NC_012867.1:1200000-1531250 GCF_000026945.1 Candida dubliniensis CD36 | reverse complement strand
AACAGACAGAAACAACAAGGGAAATTTCGTTGTCAGAAGACGAAGACAACAATAGCAAACCATTTACAGCATTTATTTGCCAGCTCCCTGGGGTTAAACAGTTTTTGTCATTTATGAACCCGCCACTTTATGCCATGTTGGTATCCATTATAGTTGCATCAATCCCATATTTGAAGAATTGGATTTTTGACAGCGAACAAAACTCCATCGTTTACAACACATTCACCAAAGCGGTCACCACTTTAGGGGGTGTTTCCATCCCACTAATCTTAATAGTCTTGGGGTCAAACTTGTATCCCTCGAACGACATCCCACCACCATCAAAGCACTACAACAGAATATTATTTGGGTCATTATTATCGAGAATGATCTTGCCCAGTGTCGTGTTGTTGCCAATAATAGCCATGTGTGTCAAGTACATCAAGGCATCAATTTTGGATGACCCGATTTTCTTAATCGTTGCGTTCATATTGACAGTTAGTCCTCCAGCTATACAGTTGTCGCAAATCACCCAGCTCAACAACGTTTACCAGAAAGAGATGAGCGGGGTTCTATTTTGGGGGTACGTTGTGTTGGTAGTTCCAACCACGATATCGATCGTTGTTTGCTCCTTAAAAGTTTTAGAGTGGGCAAAGCAATAGAGCATGTAGGCTATGCTAAGGGAATATCACAATATACACATAAGATTAGGATATAGTTATTCGCATATATATATTTATGTGTTTAAAACTACTTGGTCAACAATTGTAGAAATATTTAAAACTAGAAAATGATTTATGCGGTACTGGCACACAATGCTGCACCGACACCTGACCCATCTTTGGCAATCTTCAAATAGATCTTTTTATTAGTACCCTTCAAAGGATTGATTTTTTCAACCGACTCTAACACAGCCTGTCTGAATCCAGGGTAGAATTCGACCACAGAACCGTCACAACCAACCTCAAAGTCTCTATCGTCGTCTTTATATTGGTCTTTCACTTTTTTGGCTATAGCAGCAATTGGAATAGCCGACAAATGTGCTGCTCTCTTGGAAATCGCTCTTGTCAAACGTTGAATAACCACACGTTCCTCTTTGTTGGTTTCCAATCTGAGAACGTTTTGAAGAATAAGACCCGACATCCTCAAATCGGTGGAGTCATCAATCTGGAGATAAGACAACACTTCAGCATCCAATAACCATGGCTCTTGAATTCTGTGTGGCAAGGACCCGCCTCTTGCCTTGTACAACTCCTGGAAAATCAAGCCCTTTTCAAACAAATTAATCAAGACAACTCTCAAAATTTCTCCTAAAAACATCCCACTGATTCTTTTTTCAAACAAGTGATAGCCTGGGTTAGCAGTTTCAGAATCGACAATTTTATCAAACTCAGTACATGGCAAGATCTTCAAGCCATTGTCGAATGATCCCCATTCTGTGTTGATGACCATACCTTTGGAGCTGGCCAACTTGGGAATTTTTGACTCGAAATAGGCACCATTAGTTCCTGTACCAAAAATACACCCAATGATTGTGTTTCTGTTTGTCTTTTCTGGGTCATTGGAGTAAGCAGCAGTAAGCAAAGTTCCAACCGTGTCGTTTGCAATAGCGACAACTTTGACATTGACCTCCAAGACAGTCAAATTTGCTTGCAACAACTCAACCACGTCACGGTCAACCGCATCAGGGATGTCAAAACCTTTGGTCCATCTGATTAATGTACCACGGTCCAATGCTGTTTGGTTAACAGGGAAAGAGAAAGTGAACCCCAACTTGAGTGGCTCAGCATTTTTCGCAGAACATGCTTCCGAATGGTGTTCCAATAAGAAAGATTGGACTTTCTTTGCCAAAAAGGAAAATAAATCATCGGACTTTTCTGCTTTCATCAAATCCACTGGGAGTCGATACTTGCTTTGCTTCATGGTAAATGTGTGGTCACCTTTCAAGTCAATTGAACAGACTCTGAAATTAGTTCCACCTAAATCGGCTGCCAAATACAACCCCACTTCTTTCCCAGTGGGAATTGAGGTGACATATGTTGGAATCATAGGCATGACATCTTTTGATGGTTTTGGTGATTCCAAACCAACATTCATTGATTCAATGAAGTATTCAGTTGCTTTGACTAAAAAATCATCTTTGATATCAAATGCCTTTTCAATTGAGCTGACAGTTTCTTCTAATTTGGGTGAAAGTGACATGATGGAGAAATATAGAGTTTAAAGTTTAACTTAAATGAACAACAATGAAAGAAGTTTTGGAAAAACGATCTAAAAAAAAAAAGAAAGATAATGGACACGAAATATATAAAAAGCAAGGGGTTCCGACTCACACCACGAGACGATGACGACGACGACAATTGGTAGGAGAATAACGGGGAAAAAATCTCGGAAAATCTGGAAGATTGCTGCCTCGTTCCCCCCCCTCCAGAAAAGTTATTTGTACACTAAAATTACTCGCGCCCCATTTCACCCCATTTTTTCCTCCCCCAAAAAAATCAATTGTTCGAAATCGGGACAGAAGAAAAAGCCCCGCAAGAAAATAACACAAAATTTGTTGTCCACCAAATCGTTGAATTAGTGATTGACAAGCAAAATCATCTCAGATTTGTTTGATGGTTTCCGACGTTTCCAGATGGAAAATTGAAACTGCATATATTTAAGCATAATAAGCTAAACTTATGCATTGAGTAGACGAGCGGCCATTATTGGTTTTTCCGGTAACGCAGTTCTCATTCCATAGAATACTGTTGGTGTTGTTTTCGCACCCATTTCTTGTAACTAGTACAAAGCTGCACGTGACCGAATGCTCTCATCTATTCAACCAACCTCTTCCAGAGTTGTTAATAAACAGTGAATTCTAAAGACTCTGCATGTTAATTCTAGTTGATGCAACTGGATGTCTTGTGCTTTTTCTTTTCTTTTTTTTTTTTTGTCACATTTTTATTTAGCATAAATAGTGACATGATTAAATCAATCTTTGTTCGCCTTTCACCCTTCTTTAAACAATTGGGAAAAGTTCAAAAAAATGTACGGAAGATCAAGAGGTTATGGTGGATACCGGAGTGGATACGGGTATGGCTCATCCTTGTCGTATGGGATAGGCCAGTCAAGTAGTGGTGGATACAGCAAACAGACCTACCCAAAACCACAGCAGCAGCAGCAGCAACAACAGCAAGGGATTCCAACATACAAACAAAAATATTCTCAAACTCCACGCTCAAACCAATATGGACAATCAGATAGAGGAAAGAGTCAGAATTACAAGCCAACCACATCATCTAATCAATATAAGAAAAAGACTGTCAACAAAACTGTCAACATCAACCAACAACCGAGAAGAAATAGATGGGGCTTGGGTGGGTTTAGAAATATGTGGCATATTCCAATGATATTTATGTGTTGGCGTGGATTTTCAAGAAACCGTCATCAACCACCGCCACCACAACCACCACAACCAGCTCAGCAGAACCAACCTGTCAATGTCATCAATGTTAATTATCCTCCTGCTCCTGAGAATACCAGTACTCCTGCACAACATCCTCAACTGGTCACTAACATTCCAGAAGAGAGTTTACCAAAGTCTTCACAAAATACCAACCCAAAACACGATGAGAATCATTCAATTTCATCATATCATAGTGCCGAGGAAGAGAAGAATGTCGACGGGTATGACAATAATGTGGTTCCGCCATTGCACACACAGAGCTAATAGCACGTGGTTTCTATGTGGCCAGCATAAGCTAGTATTGTATTCACTTATTGTTTAGGGTTTGAAACAAACTATAAGGTTTGTCTACCAAGTATATAGTTTCAAGTACAATTATTGTATTTATTCATCTATCCATATATGCTTTTTAGAAAGAAGCTCTCATCTCTGCACTACCGATGATATTGTTAATGTATTGCAACATAATCAGTTATTGTTTTAAAGAATCTTGTCTCCACCATCCCCGCTCTCTCTCGCCCCTTCCACAGAATAAAAAAAGAAAAAGAATTAAGTAATTCTACATTAGTTTAATTACATAGTATTACGTCAAAGACATAATTCTCAACAATTAGACGGTAGAAGAAGGATTTACATATTATTAATTCTGAAAGATTGATTGGAACAAACGATAACCCAGCTTACTCCTTCATACATCTTGCACAAATTCAGCTAAAATTTGGTGCAATTACACCAGAATTATATCAGGTTAATCGGATTTAAAGAAAATAACTCTCATAGTTAAGGAAACAAGCTTTGTTAATCTTGGTCAAGCATAATACTCCTTTTACACACGGAGTTAACCAATCAATCTACCTGCAAACTGTGATACTAAGTATCAACCCCCCTTTTACTCCACCTCTGTAATTTTAATATTTTCTTCAAGTTTGTAATACACACAGTGACAGAAAAAGCAAGAGTGTATCAAAAAAAAAAAAAAAAAAATTACATATAAAAGATGATCTCTTTGTCTATAATAATTTATGTCTATCAAATTGGAAAATAGAAACAACAATAACAATGTTAGAAGAAATTTCTTTTGAATCCTGGTACATCTATTTATTTATTTGTGGAGTTTTGTACTTTGGTTCAAAGTATTTTTATACTCAGTATTTGAATAATAAATTTGGAGCAAAATTGCCTGGAAGTTTTAGATCGGATGGCTTATTTGGATTTAAAAATGGCTTTGAAATGCTCAAAGCTAAAAAGGTTGGTCGACAAGTTGATTTAGTACATTCAAGATTCAATGACTTATCTAAAACACACGTGAATGATACTTTCAAGGAATATAATTTTGGAATACCAGTGATTGTCACCAAAGATCCTGAGAATATTAAAGCATTATTAGCAACCCAATTTAATGATTTTTCGTTAGGTAGAAGAAGCGATTTTTTTTATCCTTTGTTGGGAAAAGGTATTTTTACATTGGATGGTGAAGGATGGAAACATAGTAGAGCAATGTTAAGACCACAATTTGCTCGTGAACAAATTGCTCATGTTAAAGCATTAGAACCGCATTTCCAATTATTAAAGAAGCATATAACTAAGAACAAGGGTAAGGGTTTTGATATTCAAGAGTTGTTTTTCCGGTTCACGGTTGATTCTGCCACCGAATTTTTGTTTGGTGAATCAGTGTCATCATTAAAAGATGAATCTATTGGATATAATCAAGATGAGTTTGATTTCGATGGTCGTAAGGACTTTCCTGAAGCGTTTAATAAAGCACAAATTTATTTAGCTACCAGGGCGATATTGAAAGATTTATACTGGTTGGTTAATCCAAAGGATTTCCAAAATTGTAATGCTATTGTTCATAAGTTTAGTGATTATTATGTCAATAAAGCTCTTAATGCAACCCCGGAAGAATTGGAGAAGAACAGTGGATATGTGTTTTTGTATGAATTGGTGAAGCAAACTCGTGATCCTCAAGTGTTACGTGACCAAGCCTTGAATATTTTGTTAGCCGGTAGAGACACCACTGCAGGATTACTTTCATTTGCTATGTTTGAATTAGCTAGAAATCCTCAGATTTGGCAAAAGTTAAGAGAAGAAGTAATTGAGAAATATGCCGATGAGGTAACTGAGATTGCATTTGAGACATTAAAGCAATGTGAATATCTCAAAGCGGTAATTAATGAAACCTTGAGGTTATATCCATCAGTACCACGTAATGGACGATTTGCTAACAAGAATACAACTTTGCCAAGAGGTGGTGGCCCAGATGGCATGTCTCCAATCTTGATCAAACAAGGGCAAGGTGTTCTGTATAGTATTTATTCTACGCAACGTGATACTAAGTTTTATGGTAAAGATGCTGATGTTTTCCGTCCAGAAAGATGGTTTGAGCCAGAAACTAGGAAATTGGGATGGGCATTTTTACCGTTCAACGGTGGTCCAAGAATATGTTTGGGGCAACAGTTTGCCTTAACCGAAGCATCTTATGTTTTGGTCAGGTTGGCTCAATCTTATGAAAATTTGCAGTTGACCGAAAATATAGAATATCCACCGCCAAAGTTGACACATTTAACTATGTGTATGTTCGATGGTGTTCCAATTAAAATTGCTTAATTTTGTGTTATTAGTAATTGATACTATTTTTTTTTTTTTTTTGCAACATGTATTTTTCCACTATTACTCTATTTTAAACTCTACAGTCGGTGTACATTTATTTTACCTTGAATTATAGGTGAATGAGATGTAGAAATATTTATTAGCGGCTTGAGTTGTGTTTGATTGATTCTATTTCCTTTATCTTGCGTGCCCCAAATCAAATATTGTCGTAAATTTTCAAAACCTCAGATTGTTCTCTACTAAATTGTGCGCAATATAATAATTTTGCATCAATTAATCTCTGAACAAACCATTATTCAAACCAAACTTGATACAAAAAAAATGTATTCTATAATCCCTATTGGTTATTAGTTTGATTGGTCTCCTGAAAGGAATACAATACTATTATTTTCTAACTGACTGATTACCAGTACTATAAATCTGTCTGGCATTGACATTCTCACTCACTCACTCTTTATTGTCGTGACTATGTGACAAAAAAAAAACAATGCAGCCTGTATATAATAACGGCTAACCAAATTGCTAAATTAGGATAAATAATAAACATAATTATTTGTGTGACAGAACATAGTACATTGATAGCTCTTAGTTAAAATACAAATCATTAAGTTCATTATCAACTTTCCAGTAAATTTGGGCTGGTTATTTTTAATTTTTGCTAAATTAGTCTTTAAAAAACTGAAACGGCTATCTAGTTGATTCATCTTCTTTTGCTTTTTAATTGTTTTGTTTTTGGGTTCTTTCTTTAATAATTGCTTTTCCTCCTATGTACCAATCAATGACTGTTCCACCATTTAGACCCTATGGAGGAGATGACATACGAGTTGTGAGTGATCTCTCACGGTTTGATTATCAACCGGATCAAAAAATAAGGTCAAGAAACCCCACTCCACCAAGCACAATCAATGATAATGTTTCCTCCAGCAAATTAACTTTGGACACTATAATCCCCTTATACTCTTCCAAAATAGATGAACGACCCAAATATAGTCCACTAAGGCAACAGGAAGATAGATCAACTCAATATCCATCACCACCATTACAAGTAAAAGAAGAACCAACTATAAATATCCCAAAAAGAGAAAAGAAAAGAGTTCGATATTCAATTGGCGTACAAGTTCCTCAAGATAATGGTGGCAATATCTCAGCAAGCATTCCAGCTCCACCATCACCACCACCGCCTATTCCTCCACCAAAAGATCTTGTTCCACGACTGATGCCATATCCTCAAGATATTAATAATGATAATAACTTACCTCCCATGCCACAACCAACCAGTCAATTATATCCTCAACAACAGTTACCGCCATTACCATACAAAGATACTTCAAGTATAACGTCGCCACAAAAGCGATTAGAAAAGCAATTGATCAAACAAGTTATGAATCGTCCTGTGATTCAATTCAAAGCCGATAGATTTGGACAAAACTATGAAGGAGAGTATTTCACAATCAGTGCCAATTTTGTTATTTATGTGTTTGAAGTTTGTTGTAGTGTTGTTGAAATTGTGTTAAGTTCAATATTATTACAACAAGATAACGACATTGCCGTTGGATTTTATCGATATTTTTTGGCTGATGGAATAATATCATTAGTTGTTTCCCTTTTATTTGCTTTACAAGTGATCAATTACGAAATACGAAATGGGATATTTTATTGTTTGGCAAGCACTATTTGTAAATTCGTTTCATTTATATTTGTAATCAGTCACATATTCCCCCATAACACGTATGGCACTCATGAAATATGGCAAATGAGACGTGGAGTTGGTGCTATCATTATTATTTCCACGTTTCTATGGGTTACAAATATGACAATGTTTGTCACTACACTATATATCTCTAGATTGGATTTACTCGAAGAGTTAAATTTTGATTATAGTGACGTAAATAAAACTAAATAGTATTAGGTTTAATAAGTACGTATATTTTACTAACAAACTTGAATTTTCTTTGCATTTTTTTTTTTTTTTTTTTGCAGCATTCATTTTAAAAAAGAATGTTGGGAATATCAAAAAATTCAAAAACTTAAAGTACCAAAACACAGCTACATCAATATGCTAATTATATATATATATATATATAAGATGTTGTTCATATATTCTTTTTTCTTATTTCTTTGGATTAAATTTTTTAAAATTTGGAATGAAGATATCAAATTATTAAACAATGAGATTAAATTACTTTACAATTGCTGTTATGATCAATGCCTTAGTTCTTCCACCTGAATGGCCAAACATTGTTAAACCTACATTATTTTCACTTAAAGAAACAAAACTGAAATTACTAACATCATTGCAATCATTAATGCCTCAAGATACTCCTTATTATAATGTATCCATTTCCAGTTTGCCAACAATTGATGATGTTGATAAACAAAACATTGTTGATCCACAAACAGAGAATAATAATATTTCATTAATGTTTATTCCTCGAGAATTAATTAATCCAACCATGTTTCAAACTTTAGGACTTGCTAATCTTTTCTCCAACTGGCATGAATTGGTTGAAGGAAATGGAAAAACTCTGGCAGACTTATTATCCAAGAGTCGTTGGTTAAATCTAACTGCGTTTGATCAATTATTAATACCTGAATCATTTAAAACGTTTTTTATTTTCAATACATTAGGTACTACTACTTCTACACCAACCATGACATCATCATCGTCAACATTTTTGAAAAATCCAATCATATTTAAAAAATATGAGAAAGCCAATACTGTGAATAATTTCTTAAGTAAAAGTATTCCATTTGATATGCCCAATTTATTAACATTAGTGGACTATTATATGGTTATTCCTCTGCATGTTAAGAATTTTCATAATGATCATGATAATCCATTGCAAGAAGTTAAAAATTTAACATCATCGATATATCATAAGAGTTTGTTGAATGTACCTGGTGAATATTTACCGATATTCAGGTCACAATTGACTGAAATGAAACCAACGATTGTTTTTATGTTTAATGAAACCACATCATCATCATCATCAACGGGCAAAGTGTCTAGCTTTGCTTATGAAGACAAGTATGGATCAAGCCTTAACCAAGAAGGAAACATGGAGGTTAGTGGTGGTGGTGGTGGTAGCCCTATCATTTCTATTAAAAATTATTTGAGTTCCACAAGTATATCATCATTTTTCGATAAATTCGCTAATATTTGGTTGAAACAAGTTGATTATGATTCATTGATTCACGCCGTTTATTGTAATGTGAATTCACAAGATCAACAATCTAGTTATTGTTTAAAAATACAGAACCAATTGATTCATATTTTACCGGTATTCAAAAAAAAACTTGATTCCAAAAAAGAAGCCGATCCAAATGATAAGCCGAATGGGATTGGATATGACTATACCATAGATATGAATTCAATACAACAAAACCCTGCAACAAATTCTAAAATGGAAGAATTCCCTCAAGAAGAAGAAATTCAATCTCAGGCAATCCGACAATTACATGATAAATTAAGGTTACAAAAGGACAAGACCAAAGGAGTAACATTAGGTTTAGCTCATGAACCGAAAAAAACCATTGAAAAAATTGATGAAAAATTCGATGATAAAATCGATAATAAAAAGACAAAAATAATTGATACTAAAGATTCAATAAAGGGGAAATTAGATGATAAAAAAACCTCTGTTTTAAAACATGTTGGATCAAAATTAGATGGTCTTGATGATAAAACTGATTTATTGGCTGATTCAGTAAAACGTAAAAAGCATCAATTTACAACTTATAAATTAAAACCACGATTATTTGAGAAAAAAAAATCTGCAAATACCAAATATGAACATATCGGGGTTGATGAAACTTATGATGATGACGTTAATGCTTCTTCTTTAGAGGATTGTGATGATATTGAGGATGAGAATATTAGAAAATCTTCCATATACGTTGTTGATGATGACAAACAATACATAAATAAGAGAAATCAAGTCATCGAACCAAAACTAGATTATTCATTATTATCCTTCGCTGCTAATGGTATCCCTGATGAAGGAATAACAATACCACTTTCATCATTAAAATTTGAACAAGAACAAGATGAAAATTTGCATACATTAAACCTCCCACGTCATAAATCATTTAGTCAAATTATTAATTTGCAAACTGGTAAAACGTATCGTAAAAAAAAAAGACAGATCCCTTCTATAATGGACAATAATATTAATGACAAAAATGAACCATGTCAACCAATCACTTGGTATAATATATTTCATTACAGTATATTTGGAGAACCAAAATTCTGTAATGAAGAAATTGAAACCAAATAGTGGGTGATCAACAACAAACAACAAACATCAAACATCAATTATTCTCTGTATAAATTTCTATAATATAATAAGAAGTATATAATACTTTACATTATTCTAATCACAAGAATTGAGTAATACAAGAATAACAGACCATGTAAAAAACTGTAAAATACAAACAAAAAGCAAACGTTGGAACTTGAAATTTAAAACTAAAAAAACGATAAAGTACAAAAAAAATAAAGAAAAAAAAAAATAAAAAGGCCCCACATACATATATATGTATATATATATAGGTTGCATGACTTACATGGTAATCGTTATAAGGAATTGATTCCTCTTTCTTCAAGAAACTTGTGAATATCATTTCCCAAATGTATAGATAATTTCATGGATTTTGAAAGATAATATTGTGTTTCTGTTCGTTTTTCTTTTTTCGAATAGCTCTTAACTTCTCACTGCCATCTTCTAGCACCATTGTTGTTTCCATAATTGTTTTGTTGGCCCCCATAACGATTTGGATATTGATTATGTGGTGAAGAAACACTTCCAGTATAAACTCCGGTAGTACCATAGCTAAACCCTGAATTGCTACTAGTGCTACGTGCACCCATAGATGGAGGTACAGCATTATATGGGTTACCAACAATAGTTGAATTTGGTTGAGTAGGTTCCAGGAAATTTATAGAATCTCTACGTGAATCAGCATCATAATTAGAAGATACATTCGTCAAGGTAGCTCCACCTGGTCCACTAGCATTACGAGATCTGTGATCTGGAGAATCATCATCATATGAATCATAATCATCAAACACAGTACCACCTTGTTGATTACTATGTTCGTGACCTTTCATTGCTGTTGCTCCCAATGCCATCAATTCCATATCCTCAGTATTGTTATTTTGTCCTTTGCTGGCATCACCGCTTTTATTGCCAAACCTAGGCAAGAATGAAACTCGATCATCTTTCATTGGTTGGTATCTTGTATCTGGGTTCTTGTACAACAATGCGAGAACACACGTGATGATGGTGAATAATAACAAAAACAAGGCAAACACTGCATTCAAAATGAAATACACAACAGCCATAACCGATGATACAACATTTGGTTGTTTGAAAACATTTGAAAAAAACATGAAGAACAATGCATTGATAAAATTGATCACACCAATAGTAATGTTGAAGGCATTAGTTCTTTTATCCATAAATGGACGAATCCAAATTAAAATCACTAAATAAATCAATTCAATAACCCAAACAATGACTGCTTGAGGTTGACCTGATTTCTGTAATACTGCCACAATCAAGGATTTAAGAAGAATATAAATTAAAGAAACCAAAATGAACCAATACTTGTCAGCACGAAATTGAACATAAAGGAAACCAAATCGATTCAAAAACTTACCATCACCAAACAACAAATAAGCTGGATTTTTAAATTGACGTACAGATTTTTTACCCATGAGGAAAACTCTTACAGCAGCTTGGAATAACAACCCAAGAGTGATAAACAACAAAAACACAGCAACAATGATAATACCAGCGGAATCATTTGCTGTGAACTCCCAAATACATAATAAACTGATCTGAGGCAAAGCAAGAACTAACAAACGATATATAGTACCTTTAATAATCGATGTCCATTGTTGACGATATTCATGAAACTTCCCTTCATTCATAACTTTGCTTCTAATCAATATTTCGATGATTGCCTTAAACAACATGAGACAAACAATCATCACAAATGCGAAAAAGAATAAAAATTGAATACCAGTCATAAAAATATTGGTAATCTCGATATGTGCCAAATAAGCAACTCTCTGAATCCCTCTCAAGACTAAGATCTTCCCCGACAAATCACTAGCTTTTTCGTTAGTTGAATATAAATTAGGGTCCAATGATCCCGAGGCATTGAAGCTGTCTGAATCTAACTGAATGCTACTTCTTCTGACCAAGTGAGTGATGAATTCCCGTTGTTGGTCAGGCATGGCGAGAACTGAACGTCTGATGAATTTTTTCACAAATTTCTGCACTGACACGGAAAGATAACTAGATTTTAAAATATCGGTTGGAGTGCCTCCAGTGGATTGTAAATACCAATTGGCAATGTCTTGAACAAACCCCACTTTGACAATTCCCAATGACCACATAAAGTTTTGAGCCCACGCAGCAGCAATAGGTGGAACTCTTGCCACGGCCATCATTGCTGTTATAGCCAAAGATTGGAAATAGACGAAAAGCGACATGGAATTTGAAGCAATATGAGCTGCAGTACTAGAATGCCCAATCACGGAAATGACCCCTGAAGTAATAACCCCTAACCCAGAAACAGCGGCAATAGGCCATGCTGCATATTTTGTCTGCACAGTTTTACCGTTGGACAATGTGGTTTCAACACAAGCTAATTGTTCATAGTTTTCAGTGTCGTAAACAATAACACGAACTCTGGCATCCAAATCAGGAATGGTGTATGCAATACCGGGAATATCTTTAGTGACAGATTTTCCCAACGTGTACAGCGAATCTAAATCCAAATGACCACTTGTTAAGGGACACAATGGATTATTTTTAGTGTTACCAGTATTCTGATAATTAATGTCACACAAGGAAATATTTCTTTGTAAAACATTTAACCCATAGGCAATAAGATTAACATTTACACCAACCGTCTTATTATCAATCGATGTTATGGCCACCACATTAAAATTGACAGAATTGTTTCCAGGGAAAAATACAATATCAAAATATGAAGCTGTGAATTGGGAGTTTTCCATACATGTCAAAAGAGAGGACGATTGGATATATCGAGCTCCAGCATTAACTATTGACAATAGAAAGCCAAACCATATAAATATCACTGTCGAACTGGGGAGTAGCATGTTGTATCAATAGAAATTTGCAGATGCTTTATAATTGGCGTGATTTCGAGTAGTTGATATCTAATCCTTGGTAAGCTCTAAACTTGATCAAAATTAAAACAAAAAAAAAAAAAAAATCTGAATCTGAATTCAAGTAAATACTAAATCTGGTAATGAAGATGAAGAATGCAAGGAGGGAGGGTGTGGGATGTTGTATAAATAAATAAGAATTATCTCTTGCAATATATAATCGAAAATACGAATATGAAAAAAGCAAAATGTGGAAATTGGAAGGTAAAGAAAGAAAGGTATCTAGATGGTGGTAGTGATGATGATGTTGTTGTTGATAAGATAAGATAAAATGATGTTGTGTCTTGATATATGTGTAGCCAATTGAAATGTGGTTCTAAATATATATTTTTTTTAAAAAAAATGACAACAAACTTTATTATTGATTGATTAATTGGGCTCTGCCTCTTTTTCTTTTTTTTTTTTTTTTTTTTTTTGGGTGTGAGGAATTGAAAGTGGTGCGTGCAAAAGTGAGAGAAAAAAAAGTGCGCCAGATTTTATTATTATTTTTTTTTCTTTTCTTGTTTGTATTTTGTTATAATAATTATTACTATAAATAAATATATCACAAAATCATTAATTCATTCTTTTTTGTATTGATATACACGACCTTTTTTATTTTATAATTGTTTCTTCTTCTTGGGATATATTATACTACTATTACAGATTATATTATCAAATGCAACAAGACAACAGTGATCAACGTTAGACTTGATCAAGGGTTACTGTTAGCTTGTATCTTCTTTCCATACAAAAAGCTTGTATGTATTCAATCAATCCCTAAGAAACATGATGCCCAATACTAAAAATGAACCACACAAAATTGTGTATAGAATGCTGCCTTCAAGTCAAATCCCTATTATTAAGGTATTACTCAATACCGATAACTTCTTTTTATAACTTTGAGGAATATTATTTTAAAAATATAAACTCGTGATTCTTGCATATCTTTCTCGAAATTTAAGCCTTTACGATGCCGTCATTTCTAAGCAACTTCCCATCCAGCATTTATTCCTCATCTTGTTAAACAGTATCTCTGAAGGAATTAAGATAGAATAACCCAAACGTCCTAGATTATATTAAATGCTATTCTTCTGGTTGGTTTGGAATAAATAATTCCATCTTCCTTTACTGTAAATGCATGTTCGATTGTCTCATCTGTACCTGAAACTTTTTGGATCAACATTGTGTAAGTAGTAACGCACTAAAAATACTTTTCAAAGGCATGACGCAATCTCGTCAATTTTCAATATCTATCCACTTTTCTTCCGCCATTACTCGCTCATCAGGGTTATGAATCTGAAATCTACAATGTTGATTAAATATTTAAAGATCCCTTGAGAAATTGAAAATAAAAATAGGTAACCAGAGCAATATAGATCTTAATGATACTTATATATACAGTGGTGTGGGTGTATCCATAAAGAGGCTATGTTGGATCTGTTTTTATCAATAAATTAAAACCAGGCAATGCTGGAGATGAACAATTGGTCTTTTTTTTTTTTTTTTTCTTGATTATACAAAAGATCTTGGACACAGGTTATCACAATTGACCGAATTAGCAACCAAGTCTGAAACTTACACCCACTGAAATCCACATGTATAGCAAGCAGCCCTACATATTCTCATACTCTTTTGTAGTTACATTTCCAATATCTACATTTCATAGAACAGCTAACATGGTTAAAAAGGAAGAAAAGTGAAATAGAAACTAAGGTGTAATCGTATTTTGGAGCTTCAATCTTTAATCCCAAAGTTTTAGTTACTGTTGAATTTCCATTGTATGCGAATAAACACGAAGAAACTCCGAATGTTTCGTTCAACCTATCATCTTTTACATAAAAAAACTAAAGACAAATGAAAAAATAATTACTTTACATAAATATGTTCTCTTTCAACATCACTAACTAGTAAGGAATACCATTTGTAAGTCTTTGGAACTCATCATAACCTTTAGTGTAGAAACTTTCCATCGATTTCTTAATCAATTTTCTAAAGTACAATGCTGCTTCCTTTTCCGATTTAGTTGGAACAAATCTTTGTCGTAAATTCTTTATTGTATTTTCTTTAAAACATGGTAATCCACTTTCCAACATTGGAGTTATGGATCTCACAATAAATTCCATGTATGGACGACAACTCAAATAACCTTTAACACATAACTCTTCAAACCATTTAAATGACTGAGTTTGATCATTACCTCCTAAAACCATAATCATTTCATGAGTCAATTTGAATGGTGCAGCCTCAAACTTAACCCCACCAGGAACAATATCAAAACAAAATCCGAAATCAATGTGTAAAATATGACCTTGATCATCATACATAATATTACCATTATGACGATCTTTGAATTGTAATAAATAAGAAATAATCGAATAAGCTGCCAAAGATTTAATTAAATTATTTCTTGCCGTTTGGAATTCAATCAGATTTTCAGGACCAAATTTAGTAATGAAATATTCATATAATCCATTAACTGCTTCTCTTCCTAACATATCTCTCGAAGTAGAATTTGGTAAAACATCAATAACACCACATCCGGGAGCAGTTGCAGTAACTCTATAGGGGAATACATACAAATCTAATCCGGCATTACTCCAAATGGTTCTAAACATTGAAATCAATTGTAATGCCAACACATCTTGACGACAATCATCACCAACTTTGAAAATAGCACTTTGCCATTTCTCAATTTCAAATGCCTGTTTGTGACCTTGTTCATCATAATCAACCAATTCTTTCTTAATTTTGAATGTTGCCATAAATGGTGCCTTGGCATGCGATTGTAATGGTCTACCCAGTTTACGGTTGATATCAACAACAACCCCATCAGGGTTGGATGGTAAATACACCCCTGGTTCAACTTTAATTAAAGCCATTTCTTCATCGATTTTTTCCTTCTTTTCAGCTTTAGATTTCTTAATGTAAGGTTTCAATTTCCCAGAAATACTAGTGACTTCATTGAAAAATCCAAATTCTTTTTCATAAAACTTCAAATCATGAGCACTGAAACTTTTCAACATTGTTTGTTGAATACGATCCAAAGTTGGTTTCAAATCATCTGGGTCTTGACTATCTTCATCTTTATAACTATTAGCCAACATATTCCAAATAATTTGATGGGCAAATAATTGTGACACTTTAGCAGTCTCGACAATAAATCGCTCAACATAACCTTTATAATCGAATCTCAATGACTGGACTATTTGTGGTACATAAAAGAATGTCAAATTAACATCATGGCTCTCTAATGATCTCATGGTATACTGTAAAATGTATGAATTGGACCCAAATGGTGGTAAAAATAATGTGATACTATCAATAGGAGATAATGGAGCCCAAAACAATAAATGATACGATGGCATATGGGTTCCAGCATTGATACCAATAAAAAATTGTACTGCATCAGGGTAACTAATGGCAGGTAATGGGTCCTTAATTATCAATTGTTGCAATAACTCATCTAAACTCTTTAATTTGTATCTCATAGCCAAATTCACGGCCAAAATTGGATCGATTTCATAAGCAAATTTAAGGTGTTGTCCACCAATCTGTTGGTTAACATAAGTACCACTAGTATCTGAAGGATTCATTGAATTTAACCATACAGTAAATTTACAAATCTCATCATCCATAAAATATAAAAGAATTTTCGATTTCATATCAATTAATTCCAGTTGGAAATTGTTTAATCCAGTGACAAATTTGGCAACTTCTTTCAAAAGTATTAATTCACTCTTAAATTTCAATTTGTTGCCACCAAATGGATAAGTACTTTTTTGTCTAAACCAAGTTAATGCACCATCCAAAATTAATTCACTCAAATATTTGCTACTTCTTGATCCTAATTTGATATGATACTGTAACAATTCAAAAGAAAATTTAATTAATTCAAAACGAACCAAACGAGATAATGGATGATAACTGGCAATCTTTAAATTTTCCAAACCTACTTCAACAAATCTCGTGAAAATCTTTAATAAATGATCCAGTTGATTTAATGTGGCTTCAAAATTGGATGCAAATAACCTAATAATTTCTAAATGAGGAGCAAAATTTTTCTGAGCAATATCAGCTTCCTTATTAACCAATGTTCTATTACTGGGTGCATATTCCATTTTCTCAAATTCTGGATGAACAAGATCAAATTCTTGTGAGAATACCCCCTTGCGTAATTGTATAGATTCTTCCCATTTTTTGGCAATTTCACTCAATAAAAGTACCGATAATTGTGGTTTATCCTTCATAACGGCAAACCAAACTCCACTTGCGGTAATCATAATCAGTGGAACAAACATTGTGAATGGGATTTCCACTAAATATCTAATCAATTCAGCATTGTTAACATCACTCAATAAAGTTAACCCAGCAATTTCACTCAATAATTTCATAATCTCATCGTTGGTCGGATAATCAAATCCACTATCTCCTGGAATTAATCTGGCTTTAATGTAATAAACTTTTTCTCTAATGGCTTGGAAGGCAAAATCAGTTTCCTCGTCAGTACGCAATGGCAACTTATTCATGATTTCAGTAACAAAATTACTTCTCCATGACAATTGAGAAACAATAGTGGGCAAGGCATTCAAATTGGAGCTGTTGGCATAGGTAATTGCTGACCATTCACGATCATTGGATGAAATGGCACCAGCCATTTCCAAGGCAAATGATAACCCAAATTGGACTGGACTATCAAACAGTAAACTTTCATTGGCAGAAATGTACGATTGAATTAAACTCTTGACATCAATGTTACATTTGTGTAACAAAATTTTGAGCCAATGCTTACACTTATCATGGAATCTGTTAAATGTACTGGTTCTCCAATGATAGTCGTCGGACATGGACACTTTAATACCAGTACATCTGGCTCTAAATACTGTGGTTGGTTCGTATTCATGAACATCAGCATCGGCAATACTATCAAATAATAAAGTCAATAAATCAAACAAAGCAAATAAACTCTTTTTGTGGCATAACGATGATGGCACTTTGCTTATTAATAAATCACAACATTGCATAGCGGCATCTTGCATTTCTGGAACTGGGTAACAACAGCTAATCAACATAGTTGTCAATTGTTCCGCTATATGGTCAGCACTGAATTGTTTGTTGGCACCAGTGTTAATCAATTGAATGAAATCTTTGACAATTTTAAATGAAATATGTCCCAAATATTTATCAACACCTGATATTTTAATTGTTGGATCAGTGAAATACAATAATGAGTCAGAACAATTACCATTTCTAACTCTTAAAGATTCAACAAACACCGCAGCAGACAAAAACATCAATTTTGGGTAAGATAAACTACGATGGACTTCAAAAATGTTGCCCAAATAATGACGATGGTCTTTGATGTTATGATTAGAAGAACCTCTTCTCAAAACAGTGTTCAACTCAATTGAAGTTTCAGTTCTGTCCCACGACAATTCTGAAGCTAATGGTGGCGAATTATAAGCAATTCTTTCTAATTCACTTCTAAAAGTTTTGGTATTTTTTGAATTGATATTGTATCCATGAACAACCATATTAAACCAAATGTTTCTAAACAAGTTGATAGTAATTGTACTTTTAATCTCTAACGGCTTTTCACCTAAATGAACATCAGGCAACAATGCTGCTAATGGTTTCAAATAGATGGCAATTTGATCGCCAACTTCACTAATTTCGTTATGGGATCTATGGTGCTCTAATTGTTGAACATCACCTTTACTATTGATTGCTTGTAATAATTCATGAAGATACACCGTAAACAAGGGGTTGGATACTTTTAACTTTTCAGCAAGTAATACTTTACTTTCAGTCAAATAACCCATCATAACCATATTTTTCTTCTCTAATGCATCAAATGATATTTTATTTAATAATCTAATTAAAATAACAAACTCACGTTCAGGTAAAAATGGTGCACATGAACTCAACGCTTTCAAAATCAAAGGTCCAATTGGTGAATCGATTTTGTTGACCTTTTGAGATAAAATAGTACAGGTTAATGCTGGGACACTTTCATCATTACATTTTTCACAAACTTCAATAATACCTGTCACAGCATTTTCACAAACTTTACGGTAATCATTCTCATCAAATTCACTGGAATTAGCACCTTTGCTAAAAGCTTGTGAGAAAGAAGTAAATGAAGTTCTTCTAGATGACATTGGAGATGCAAATGCATCTCTTCCTGATAAATTATCTCCTGCACTTAAGCCGGTATTAAATCTTTTGGCACTTTTAGAAGGTAATAATAACCCTTCATTAGTAACAAATAAAAGATTTGTTAATGAATAAATTGTTGTGACCACGGTATCTTGAGGCAATTTTTTTGTACCTAACCCAACAGCTTTGGAAGCTTTCAAACAATAATTTGGATCTAATTTAGGATTAGCAATAACTGAAGTGAATGCTCTGGTCAATGATGGTCCAATAGATTCATCCTTATAAACTAATAAAGAGCCAAATTCAAAAATAGTCAACCCTAAATCTGGATCCAACATGACATCTCTTATTTCAATAGACGATCTGAATAATTTTCTTGATGTTTTCAAATCCAAATTATCAGTAAACATACCACAACTCAAAATTTGTAAATTATGACTTTTGGCCAAATAACCCAATTTCAAACGATCATATGTTGAGTAAACAATATAAGTTTCTCCTCGGTCCAAAAATTCCAATTTACGTAAAGCCAATCCAGTTAAATTGTTGATAATATCCATATGAGCTCTTGAAAAATCCAAATTGTCTTTAGCGAAAATAGCCAGATTCGATTTATCATCGACTTGATCATACTTGTTGGCAACTTTTTCTAAAATATAATGCAACAAAGATTGATCTTTATTATTAATAATTCCATTAACAATAGCACACATTAATCTCGACAAACTTTCCAAGTATAAAATTGGTGAAAAATTGATAACAAAATCACGAGTCAACAAATCTTGGAATTCATTTGGTTCATCATAAAGATAATCAGTATAATTCTCCACATCATTCAAAAAATCTGCATCATCAATGTTTGAATCCAAAGCAATGAAAATTTTATAAGCTCTAGAAGAAATACTTAAAAATTTGGCATTTTGATTAAACCCATCCAATACTCCTGTTAAAGTCAAGAAATGAGTCAAATGAAGGTTCATATTATCGAAAAACTTTTCAATGAATTCTTGGAAAATATCAATAACTTCATCCAAATATTGTTTGGTATTCTGCATGGCAAGATTGATCAAACCAGTGGTTAATTTTTCTCCTAATAAACTCCATGGTGAGAAGGTGGCTGAATTAGAAACAATCGAATAAGCAAATTTTTGATCTGGCAATTCAAAGAGATAAGCTTTAAATTTGTTGATTAAAGCTTGGATTTGAGAATCAACTTTCATAGGTTCTTTAGTGGCATCACTAAGGGCAATAATCACTTCGTATTCCTTTTTAGCAATGGCAACTTCAGATAATCTATCACGATGCAAGATTCCACCACCACTACCACCACTACCACTGCCATTACTTATGCTGCCGTTCAATTTACCTCTAGGGTTGAGCAATTTGGGAGTTGCAGATAATAATTTAGAAAAATCATCTTTTTGGATCCCAGTATTGACTTCTTTTAAATTTGAAGATGGGTTTTGAACTGTTAATTCAGCCAATTTCTTTAAAGCTTCAGCACGGATTGAGCCACGGGTAATCCCTGAATAATCCATGATTTTGTCTGTTCTTTCTCTTTTTAATAGAAAAAAAAAAAAAAAAAAAAATTATCTCTAGCTAGTGAAGTCTTCAAGTAAAGATAAAAGAGTTAAAGATATCAAGTGATAAATAAGAAAAAGAAAGAAGAAGATAGAGAATGAATCAAACAGCTTTTTAAATGATATAATTGGTGTTGATGTTGGTGTGATTTTTGTTTTTTGTTTTTTTTTTTTTGGGTTTATTTTCTCTTGTCCACATGCGTTTTTGTGAACTTTACAATTTTCCGTTGTGCTGGCAAAGGAAGAAACTTTTTTTTTTTTCGATTTCGCACATGTCGATGAAGAAAAAGAAGAAGAAAAGTGGAGTATGCACGTGATTGGTTAATTAAAAGATTTCAATTCTTACCCCAACTAGGGAATTTCTTTAAACCTGCCTTGTTGGTTATTGAATCTCGATCAATCCAGATTTAGGGTTTATTTTATTAAGATTTCCTTCAACTTAATAATAATTCAATTATACAATCAAGTTTGCAAAAAAAAAAAAAAAAAAAAAAAAATTTTTACTTTGTTGATTAGTTGGGGGAGATATATTCTAACACTCTATACACGCAAACCTTCTGAATCCTATACTTTGACAAAACAGTTTAAGAATATGTTTCGATCAAAGTATCTCTTAAATTGCCTCCAATGGCATCTGGTTGGGCATCTTGTAATCTGAAAATAGATTCAATAACTGACAATTCAGGAGCAGTTGTATCCAGACCAGCAACACTGAGCCAGTCATTAACAACCATACCGGCACCAACCACCGATGAACCTCTATTCACAGTACCAGCAACTAATGGAACTTGTAATAAAGATGACAATTCTTCTTGGTCTTGTATCGAAGTTTGAGGATGGACCAATCCACCTTGATTACTCAATGCACAGTATGAGCCAACTAATACATTACCAGCAATAGTTTGACGGAACACTTCTACACCCAACACATCAGCAATTAATTCTTCAGTTTCTCTTTCAATATCAGGATGAACCAAGGCAACATAATCATTACAACATATGACATTACCCAATGCCGATAATCTTTCTTCTACTCTTTGTATTTTAATTGAATCAGGTAAAGAATTTCTTAAATGCATTAATTCTTGATCAGTGGTTTGAGTTGGGACTAATAATCCTCTTCTGTTACCAGAAGTCATTCGACCAACAATACGTGTACCAGCAATGGTTGTATGCACGATTGGAATGACATCACCTAATTCAGCTTCAAAAGCAGAATAAAAGTTTTCTGATCCACCAACGGCAACTAAACAATATGAGTTGGTTAAATTGGAAAAGACACCAACTTCGTTAGAGTTTTCAAATTGAGTTCTAGTAGCCATAATGTGATCCAATAAATTAAAATATGAGATGGAGGAAGTTGAAGTTGTTGATTTATTTATTTATTTATACTGCAAGTATATGTGATAATACAAATATGAAAGTAAGTTTTAAATACCCTAAATTGTGTTAAAAGATATGAATAATCCTTTTGTTGTGTAAACAATTATGACTAACTTTTGAAAAGGGAAAAAAAAAAAAGAGGCCATCTCATCATCATCATTTTTCAATCTTTTGATGATACAATGGCAAAAAAAAAAAAAAAAAAAAGAGCGTAAAGGTCGTGTGTATGTTTCACAATATTTGTAAGTATATAAAGGTCTACCAATAATGTATGAAATAATACAATTTGTTCATATTAGGTGAAATCTTTGATGGATGAATCAAAATTAGAGGAATGGAATACTATTTATAAAGAATCTTGTAAACGTTTCGGTACATATATTTGAAGTAAATTGAACAAATGTGTCAAAGCCATTATGATTTATATTGCTATTTGTGCATTTACATTTATAATTACAAACGAAAATGGAATACATTATGTATTTCGATTATTTAGAGTTAGACAACAGATTGAGTATTTAGTAAAATGATTATTTGTTTGTTTAGATTAAACGATTTTGAAGAGAAAATTTTTTGAATAAAATTGTTGCGAAATGAATGCTGAATATAATATGCTACAT
The DNA here is from genome assembly GCF_000026945.1 of Candida dubliniensis CD36. Classification (NCBI taxonomy): domain Eukaryota; kingdom Fungi; phylum Ascomycota; class Pichiomycetes; order Serinales; family Debaryomycetaceae; genus Candida; species Candida dubliniensis. Next base: position 1,508,288 of record NC_012867.1, on the reverse strand, counting down.
CTAGTAAAACCATACTAAAAAAAAAAGAAGTATGACAACTTCAACAAATTTCTTGTAAAATACTTACCAGTAACAATTGATATTATTGTAAGTATTTCAGCACTTGTATGTGACCAATAATTTAAATTGTATATTCCTAGAGAGAGCCATATTTGAGGTAGAATTTGTAGTCACATTGAAAGGTTTCCAACATTTTGAATTTTCTGAGGAAGAGAACCGGTTGTCATCACACAAAAGTCAACACCAGTACCAAAAAGATATCGTGAAAAATTAACGTTTCCGGGAACGACTATGTCTTGGACAAACTTATAGGTTAATAATCTTGCCATAAAGCGATACATGCTCTTGACTGAAATCGTCATCATAAAACGGGAATTTAATCTTTCGTGAGATATTTTTTTTAACGATATTGAAAAATTTACAAACTTATGGAACGCAAAACATTTTTTTTTTTTTTTTTTGTATTTTGTATTACATGCCATATTATGAATATGGTCTGTTATAAACACCCTTTAAAGTTGAAAAAACTTTCTCTTTAATTAAAATAGGATATGAGAAAACCGATGATACACACTGTGAAAATTGTTCACTCATTGCATAGCCTAATGGTATTGACATCGTCACAACTTTTTTTTTTTTTTTTTTTTAACCGATCAAGTTCATTGGGGAGCTGGAGGGGGGGAAGGGGGAGGGAGGGGGGTTTATTATATAAATTATAGTCAAAATAAAGCCCATACCTAACATACAATTCAGTAACTCTCTTCTATTTCCAATTGGGTAGCATATAGTAGTTTTATAAGAGTAATTATTATTATTATTATTATTCTATTGGCATGCCAAGACAATTCCACTAGATTTTCACTCCGCCACAAGTTATACTTATTAATGATATTTCAAAAATTTAAGTATATTCTTTTTTTTTTTTTTTTTTTTCTCTCTCTCTCTCCCCATTGAAGTTAGTTAGTGGTTGTTGTTGTTGTTGTTGTTGATGAAGGTTTCGGTGTTTGAAAAAAAAAAAAATAACACAATGCAGACTCTTTTTTTCTTGGCAAAACATGGGTTAGCTAGTTGGTTAGTTAGTGGGATTTGAAAGATTTAAATTTTGGGGTTTTTCCATGGTTTCCCATTTTCTAAATGCCAAGTATTCTAAAATAAAGTGGGAGTGGGGGGAGTAAGGGGGGGTGGTGGTAGTAGTAGTAGGTTTAAGATTTAAGGGTTCAATATGTTGATTTATAATCTGGATAAGTTCGAGGATGTCTTTTTTTTTTTTTTGAATGAATGAATGAATACATAGTGTAAGGAATTAGTAAGAAAAACTATACTTGTATATTTTACAAATTGTTAGACTTGACTAATTTTTGAGAGACAAGATAGAAAGGAGGGAGAGGGAGAGGCAGTGTCAGTTATAACAATTAAGAGTTCGCCGCCCCCCCCCCTCCCCCGTTTTCTTTACAATTCAAATCCACATTAATTTCTGAGATAAGCTATAAATAGATAGATAACTAATTCCAATGGTCATTATTGTTTATTGTTCTTTTTTTTTTTTTTACAAGTTATCTTGGATAAGAAGTAGAGGAATACAAATGGTTTGTTATACTAGGTTATGTATTTTTGAATTAGGTTTTAGTTTCAACCTCAACGTATTTTTTTATTTGAGTTTTATTATTATTATTATTATTCTCTTCCTTCTTCTAGCCCCTTATGAATATTATCGGATAAACATATAAACTAAAAGACAATACAACAAATAAAGGGGGGGGGAGGCAAAGAAAACTTGGGGAGTTTGACCATTAAAATGAGGCTGAGTAACTACCAATTGACTATTAATGTTAATGTTAATTTAAAATATCAATATCGATTTAAATATCCAATTTGGGATAACATACATATTCTCTTCCTTTCCATACGTAAAAATTTAATACTATTTCTTCTTAATATAATATTTAAACAACAATTAACGAGATTTAGTGATTTTCATAAGTATAAATAAGCATGTAGGGTTAATATATATAGTAAGTGGTACTAGAAGTGTTTAGTACTGTAACAACTAAAAAAAAAAAAAAAGCCTTGCTTGAATATACAAACCAACAACAACAACAACAACAACGGGATACAAAATTGAAATTGTGTATAGATTATACTTGTTGTGTGGAGTGGTGTAAAGATATAGATGACGGTTTTGTTTTTTTTGTATCGAACTTATCACCAAATTAGTTAGTTATAAGTTGATAACAGCAACGATTGAGAGATTATAATCGCATCGGATCGATTTCCGGGTGGGTCAGACATACATTTAATCAATAACTTTGGTGATTTGTGAAATTCAATTATTATTAGGGAAAAAAAAAAAAAAAAAAAAAAAAAGAAGAATTCGTAATAATAATAATGATAATAATACAACTATTTTATGCAGATAGTGTTTTTTGCAGGGATTATTTGTTATAATTTTCAATTATTATAATCCTAGTAAATAAAGTATAATTTGCTGTTGGCTTTGGGTTTGGGGTTTGGGGTTTGGGTTATTGACCAAATCCCCCATTCCATCTCCCCCTTTTTTATAACCATCATTAAATAATGTAACATGAAACTTATAAAGACGACTAAATAGACTAAGATAACATATCCTTCAAAGAGAAGGAAGGATGGGGGGGAAATAAAATAAAAAAGAAAAATCCCTCAAATTATACAATAATAATCTCCACAACAGAAAATCTCTTAGAAATTTCATATCCAAGTAACATTACTTAATCAATATTACATAATGTTAATTAGATAAGTAAGTAAGTAAGTAAGTAAGTAATGTTTTAATATGTGTGGATCTCTTTGTGCCCATGTGGGTGTGGGTGTGATGCAATATGGGTGGTGGTAAAAGAGTAAAGAACAACAAAATGTGATCATCAACCACAAAGAAAAAAAAAAATGAAAAATGAAATTGTTTAGTTAGTTAGTTAGTTAATTAACAAAAAAAAAGAAAGAGAAAGAGAAGGAAGGAAGGGAAGGAAGGAGGGGGTGTAAAAAAAACAAAAACAAAAAAAGAACATCTTGTGATATCCGTAATATAGACTCAGCCAACTTCTTGTTCTTCTTTTTTGTTTTTTGTTTTTTTTTTTTCCCCTTTCTTTTATTAGTGTCAATTTGATCTGTTATTCTTCCTATTCTATATACACTTGATAGTAGGAAAAGAAAGAAAGAAAGAAAGAAAGGAATCACCGAAATAAGCCTATGCCAAGAAAACTGGTGAATGAAAAAAAAAAACACGAGCATTGAAATTTCTTTTTCTTAATCGTTTGTTAATTTTGTGTAATGTGTGTGACTAACCCATGGAAAGAAAAAGGAAAAAGGAAAAAGGAAAAAAAAAAAAACATCAACCAAAATAGGAAATGTTGAATTGAATTGAGGGTATCTATTATTATTATTATTATTATTATTAGGCAAAAGTAATAATGGTTATTATTATAGTAGTAGTAGTAGTAGTTAAGCCTGAAGATAAGGAAGGAAAGAACATATATGGAATCAACTAGAAAATGAGGGAGAAGAGAGGAGAAGAGAGGAGGCGCAGGAATATTCAAAACAATTATAATAATAATTTTAATAGTCAATTAATCAATTTTCCTATTTTATATCTTACAGACCACATAAATACCACAAACTTATTATTATATTATATTATATTATATTATATCGAAAATGTCTTTCTTTCAAAGTTCTTTTTTTTTTTTACAGGTTATGTAAGTTAACTTAAATTTCGTATCAACCAACCAAACCTAACCAACCGTTGATTCCATATTTCCAGTGAGATTTGTCTTGACGTTATTGTCGTTTGGTTAAAAAAAAAAAAGAAAGAACAAACAAACAAACAAATGTGGTGCTTCCCCAATTAGGTTAAATTTAAGAATATCATATCTATTAACTAAAGTAATAATTGAACGCAATTTATTATTAATATTTTAATATTGTTTTTTTTTTTTGGTTGGTTTAATTCAAATAGGACCAATAATTAATTAATTAATTAATTTTAAACTCTTCTTGTTAAATAACAATATTAGACAAACAAACAAACAAACAAACAAACTAAACTAAACCTAGAACAAATCGAATTGTTGTCGAGAAATTACAACCGATAAACGGAACCAAATTGAACCAAATAAAACCAAACTGGAAATTTGCCATATTTGCAATCATGTGACTTGGATCACTTTACAATTTAGTGCAACATATCATTTGCGTTTTTTTTTTTGGCTGTCTATCTGTCTGTCTATCTATCTATCCCTCGCTTAATTAATTACTGACAATTTCAAATTCCAAAAAAAAAAAGTAATGTAGAATTGACATATGCTTAATTGTTATTTTTGTGATGATACTGGTGATGGGTGTTGTTGTTGTTGTTGTTGTCGCAATGACAGGTGGCGGCACTATAATATAAAACAAAATTTGAAGGTTGATAATAACAACCTTATTTATTGTTAACAAAAGTTCAAAATTTGCGTTTTCCTTTCTCTCTCTCTCTCTCTCTCTCTCCCTACTATAATAATAATAATATAATCTAATGTATCAATCAAACAAAGAATAGTGAGTAATCTATCTAGTTTATCGATTGCTTTCCTTTGCTTTGCTTTTTTTTTTTTTTTTTATCTCCGCTGTGTTTGTTTGGTTAACTAAAATTATCATCATTGATCATTAAATGTCAAGTAACAGAAACAAGAAACAATTAACATTAATGATGAGAAATTAAATTATATCAAACTTTTAAATCCGTCGGAGATGATAATGATGATAATGAGTATGATGAAGATGATGAGTATGAAAAAGAAAATAGGTCCAGACCTTTTTACAATAACAATGACTTCAGTAGTGGTAGTGATTATGGTTGTGGTCATAGCCGTTAGATTAATCTGAAACTTGTGGACAATTACAAGAATGTGACAAAATGCATGATATCATCCAATACTTACATATCATATCATATCATCTCATATTTACATATACAGCAATTTTAGTATGTATGTATATCCATCTGTGTCATGAAATGATGAAATATCTATCATTTATCGTTTAATCTTACTAAGTTTTTTTTTTTTTTTTTTTTTCTGTTCTTGATAGATCTGCATATATGTATGTATGTATGTACGTATATATGTGTAACATTTAACGTTTATTTTTCAACGTTCTGTCAAAAAAGAGCGATCGGTCCGTAAGAATGTTCCATCTTATAGGAATACATAGACAACACATAAAACATTTATTCAACTTTACTTACCCTTTTTAAACTTTTTCTTTTTCTTTTTTTTTTTTTTTCTCCATAAGGAGAAATTGATACCATTTAATTTAAGTGTTGTTATATTAATGGGAAAAAAAAAAAAAGAAAACCCTATAGTTGGTTGGCTATGATTTATGCGGTTTTGATGGGCTAAACATTTAACCCAAATATTACCAGGGGGTCGGAAAGAGGCAAAAAAAAAGCAAAACAAGCAAAAAAAAGCAAAAAGTTAAATATTGTCTTTTCCTCCTGGTGGTGGTGGTGCTGCTGGTGCTGCCCTGTATCAACTCTTGTTGTAGTAGCCTATTGTTCATTTGTGGACAATAGCTTCGCTTTTAATGTTGTCCACCATTCTCTTGTTTTTTTTTTTTTTTTGTTTATCGGACCGAAACACAGAAAGAAGGAAAGTTGTGTAATATATGTTTCATATGTGTGTTTTTATATACATATATGCGTTTGAGTTTGCCTTTGGGTTTGCGTTTGCCTTTGGGTTTGCGTTTGCGTATATGCGTATATGTATAAATCATAATTGTTTCTCACCTAATGATGATATTTATTAGCAGATTCCATTTAAAGTACCGAATATCCCCCCAATTAATTAATTAATTACTCTCCTCTCCTCTCCTCTCCTCTCCTTGATTTGATTTGATTTGATTTATCAAAAGAATGAGTTTTTTTTTATTTTATTCGATGCATATTGACATTATACGTATAAAAAAAAAAAAAAAAGCCCAGTTTTTTGATTTGATTATGTCATTTCTTTTTTTAAGATTTGATGCTTTTTTTTTTTTCTTGTTGGAATTGTAACCGAGAAACAAACATAACATAACATAACATGACATAACTCTTGTAAGCATAGTATACATATATCGGCGAAAAACAAAAATATAAAACCGGTATGTATGCGGCCATATATACAAGATATAATATATATGTGACAACAAAATAACAAGAATAATTAATGTTTCTTTTGTTTGGTTTTGTTTGGTTTTGTTTCTTAGGGATGGCCAAACTTAAGAAACAAAAAAAGTATATGTCTAGGTATATAATATTATTGATATTGGTGTGATATATATCTAGGTATATGATAAAAAAAAAAAATGACAAACTAAAAAAACAATAGATTTAGTTTTTCTTTTTTTTTTTTTAAACTATGCGTTTCTTTCTCTTATTATTATTTTTAATTGATTGATTAATTGATTGATTGATTGATTGAATGATTAATTGATTGATTGTAAGTTTCATCGGAAATGTCTCCGTTGCAGGAGGACTATAGAAAAACTAATTAATACAGAGTTTAACAATCAAAATCAAGAGTTACTTTGGAAATTTCTTTTTCTTGTTTGTTTGTTTGTTTGGGGGGAAGGAGAGGGAGTTTCTTGCATGTATCTTTCATTTTTGTTAATACAAGTATAAAGTGAAAAAAAAAAAAAAAAAAAATTACTTTGTTGTAATCTGTGTATTGTATGTGTGTGTTGTATGTTGTGTGTAGGGGTGGTAAATAGATAGATAGATAGATAGATAAAGATCCAAAATATCTTAATCGGACCGGTTCTTTAAAAAAAAAAAAAAAATATACCAATACATGTAATATCTGGACACATATCATGATGAGTGGTGAATGGTGGTGAGTGGCGGTGACAAGAATTCCTGCAAGTCTAAGAGCTACCAATATATACATATACATATAACATATATGCAAAGTATTGGTTTGTGTGTGTGTATGTGTGGTTAGAATCGTTTTTTTTTTTCAATTTTAAGGTTATATTTCCCGAAAATTGACAGATTTCCATATCTGAGACTTTTTTGCTTTAGTAGGATTTCCTTTTTTAATAATTCTTCTTTTTTTTTTTCAGTTTACAGTTTATAAATGGTTTTGTGTATAATATGCATGTATAAAGTGTTAAACAATGCAAAAAGAATGTGGAACTAACAAAAAAAATAAAAAAAGTTGTTATTATAATTTTTGTTTCGGGATAGAAAATACGTTTGGGTGATTATGAAAAAAAAAAAAAAAAAAGAGACTTTCAATAGTTACTACCCAGAAGTTTTATGTTTTGGGGGATTATTTTGAATTTTTTAATGCTTTAGTTAATATAGAATGATTTTTTTTTTTATCTTATTTCTATTGAGGAGAAAGAGAGAAAGACAGAGGAGGAAGGAATACTTTGTTTTAAAATGTGAAATCTATACATGCACAACATACACAAATACACACATTACATAACCTAACAAACATACACCCCGTTCAACTTTGTTTATATTCTCTCAACTATAACCTCAATTTCAACTCTATAATAGATATCATTTCCCAAAAAGATTATATAAATATTCAATTATATTCCCTTCCAAAGAATAAATTTTTTTTTTTTTATTCATTTATTTATTTATTATCTTTCATTGTATCAACTGTTCCTTTTTTTTTTGTTTTGAATATACTTACTTCAATCTACTTCAATCAACTTCATTACATTTATAATTTACTATATCAATATATTTCAGTTAATCCTTCTCCTTCTTAATTAATTCCCACCCAGAAAAAGTTTTATAATCATCTCGGTGTTTTTCTTTTATTATTATATTAGCATTTTCTTGGTTTATCCGTGTTTAAGAAATCTTAGGTTTTTTTTTTTTTGCTTGGCATCTTTAATTCCGTTTTTTTTTTTTTTCTTATTTTTCATTCACCGAATTATCAAATTATCCCATCAGCCTTTTTTTAACATTATTCCTTTAACACAACTTCAATTTAATTGGCTTTTTAGTTTAAGAGAATTCTGTTTTTTTTTTTTTTTTTGTTCATGTTACAAATGTTATCAACCATGTCTAATTTGCCCATTGTTGCTGGTATTAATACTATCAGTGCTGCTGCTGGCACCGCCACAGCCCCTACCACCACTACCGCAACCACCACTTCCTCCTCCTCCGGGTCTGGCAATACCAATGTCGCCAATACTTCTTCTTCTTCTTCTGTCACTGAAACAACAACTTCCTCCGGTCTTGCAACAACAGTAACAACAGGTAATGGTGCTATGACCAATTCTGGTAATTCTTACCAATATTATTATGGTGGAAACAACACTTCCAATACTATTGATGGAAAATACGCACTTCCTTCTATTTATTTCACCACTCAAGATTCATTAAATACTACTGTTAATCATACCTACAATAATTCTTATTCAACTTCAACCGTTTCTGGTGCTGTCACTCCACAAAATTATCAACTTGATTATTCACAATCCTCAACTGGAAATGGCAATTATCAATTTACATTATCAAACCAACAATTATCACCACAACAACCAATACAACAACAACAACAATATAATCGATCATATTCTAATTCATTAATGCCCAACTATCATTATACCAACTCCTCCACTACTAATAACATCAATACTAATGTTGGATCTAACACTTCACCTCAATTATCAAATGATAATACTCCAAAATTTCCAACTAGTCCCGTATTAATTCCTGATAAAGACAACAACAACAACAATAGTACCAACACTAATAATGTTCTCGTTTCAACATATCCTTCAATGACAATGAATCAAACCCAACAACAACAACAATATCTTCAACCATCTCAACAATTTCAATATCTGTACAATCAATATTATATGCAACCCTATTATTACCAACCTCAACAGCAGCTTCAACAACAACAACAACAACAACAACAGCAACAAGTTCAAAAACCAGTAAAACCAGAAAAGTTGCCCCATATATCACTAACAAACATTGATTATTCTTCATTAGTATCATATACTGTATCACCTTCATTGAAACGTAAACGAAGAACTTCAAAAAAATCTTTATCACCATCATCAACATCAACATCATCATCATCATTATCAATGATGATAAATCATGATTCAACAGTCACCACCGGTACCACCACCACTGGTACCACTACACGTTCATCATCATCAACCTCAACTTCTTCTTCTTCTTCTAGTGTTGTTTCTATTGATTCATTTCCTTGTCCTCAATGTAATAAAATTTTCCAAAAACCTTATAATTTGAAATCTCATATGAAAACTCATTCTAATGAAAAACCATATCAATGTAATATTTGTTATAAACGATTTGCTCGACTGCATGATAAAAAACGACATGAATTATTACATCAAGGAGAAAAAAAATTTCAATGTCATGGTTATTTAAAAGATGGTATAACAACTTGGGGTTGTGGGAAAAGATTTGCTCGAAGTGATGCATTAAGTCGACATTTCCGAACTGAAACAGGATGGTTATGTATTAGACCATTTATGGAAGAAGCTAGACAATTAGAAGAAGAAAAAAAACAACAACAACAACAACAACAACAATCTATGCACCAGCAAGTTCCTGAACAAGTGACTGTTGGTGTTGGGGTTGGGGGAGAATTTAAATTTAATGATGAATATTATGATAATTCTAATTTTATTAAAAAATTATTACAATCTAATAATAAATAGTGAATAAAAATATATAGAAATAGAAATAGAAATGGAAATAAAAAAACTCTAGATGTATATATATATCTTCTTTTTTTTTTTTTTTTTTTTTGCAACAATATCACATTTAAAAACAATCTTCCAGAACCAGAACCAGATCAGATCTATAATCAACGGGGTGGGGGTGGGGGGGGGGGGCCATACAATTAAACAAAAAAAGCCCCGTTTGGAAATACTATGATTTTGCAACAACAACCCTTAAACTAAACTAAACTAAACTAAACAAACTAATAATTTCAATCTCTTTATTATATTTTTTTTTCTTGGCAAACCAAAAAAAAAAAAAAGGGAATCCCCCCTTTGTTAAAGTTAAGTTAAATGCCGAAACAGAGAAAAAAAAAAAAAAAAACATTTACTACTACTACTACTTAAAACAATTTAAAGTGTAATAATTTTTTTTTCTTGGCATGCATGAATACAAATTTAACTAGTAAGACAAATTTTTTTTTTTTTCAAAGCCACCTCCACAAATCCAACCCATAAACACAATATATATGGTTATGGTTATGGTTGGAGTTGGTTCGTTCGTTCGTTCGTTCGTTCGTTCGTTCGTTCGTTCGTTCGCTCGTTCGTATTATTATGATAATAGATCTATCAACAACAACAACAACAATTACCAGGGAGGGATTATCAAATCAACTGTAACTTAAAAAAAATTATGAGGTAGTTTGCCCCCCCCCCTTTATGGTGGTTACAGTTTCTTTTCATTTATTAGAAAATACTTACTTTTTGAAAAACTCTGTCCTTTTGCCCTCTCAAGAGAAAGTTCTTGTTAGCATTTGTTGTTGATTAATAAAAAAAAAAAAAAAACAGAGAGAGAGAGCTTGTGTGTAGGTATCTAGTTGTAGATACGATCGATTTCCTTAGAATGTGATATATGTTAAAGAGTCGAAATAATATTAAACAACGTAACGTTATACTAATTAAAATTGTTTAATTAGGAAGAAGAATAATACATCTCCGATAAATGTAAGAGAAACTCAATGTATATACTACTACTACTACTACTCCAGAGAATAAAGTTAGTGGTGGACGTGTAAAAATAACCAATTAAACTCCTTTTGTGTGTATCACGTGATAAGAAATTTAAAATTGAGTATTACTTTAAATGATTGATTAAAGATATAGACAATAACCAGGTTTATTAATATAGTCTATAAACTTCTGATGTAAGTGAATGGTGTTTTACAGTTGATAATAACGGTTTTTTTTTTTTTTTGGAACTGGTAATATTTTTGATGTAAAATTGCAATAATGTTATGTCAAAAAAAAAAAAAAAAAATTATTCCTGTTTTTGCAATATAAAAAATCCAATCAAATTTTTTTTTAAACTAATGTACAACAGTTAACGTCATGGCCTATAAAACAGAGTTCAACTACCAAAAAGTTTTAGGGTTAGCAAAGATTAAACCATTCAACAAAGAATCATCGTAGTTGCATGAGAAAATAAATATTAACAACAACTTAAGATGAGTCCATATATAGTTAAGCATTTGTTTTTTTTTTTTTTTAGTTTGTTAGTTTGTTAGTCAGTTAGAAATCATTTTTAATGCAATGAGAGTGACGTAGAAATAAATAATTCTAAAATAAATGAGATGAGTATAAAATGCTAGTAGTAGTAGTAGTAGTAGCAGTAGTAATACTGACTATGATTTGATTTGATGAGTTACTCACTTTTTCCTGTACATAATTGAAAAATTTTTTTTTCATCACCAATAATACACGACCTTTTTTTTTATGTATTTCTTCACTATGTTAATGTGATGGTTAACCGCGTAGTATAAATATTCCATAAAATCTCCTTAATATTCTCATCTCATGATATTTTTAAATTATTCATTTTATTTTCTATTTATTTTCCTTCTTCCTTCTTCCTTCTTCCTTCTCTCTCTCTCTTTCTCTCTTTCTCTCAACAATTATCAATACTACAATCCTCCCCCTCAACACTCCAGTATAATTGCCAACAGAGCTTATTAAGCCTTGACTATAATTGGTATGTTGACCTTGCCTGGTTCCATTCTGTTTTCTTTTTTTTTTTTTGGGATGGAAGAAGAATTTTTTTTTTTTTTCACAATGGGGGTTTTATTTAAACAAATTGAACATTTGGAAATGATTTTATCTAATTGGGTTTTATTAATTGTTGAGAGAAAGAATTGTAAAAAAAAAAAAACACACTTATCCCCAGAATTCGAATCATGACTTAGGAAACAAAATTCTTATGATGATATAACTCCAGGTTATATTGTTGTACCTCAAATCATTGTGGTAACCTAATGATAGGAGATTGTGTTTGAAAGCTTTGAAAATTTACCCGCGAGATGAGATTCACATCTTATGCAAGCAAAGCAAACACTCACTTTCTTTCGATTTTTTTTTTTTTTTTCCGAGCAATGTATATAAAGGAATAAGAAAATTTTTCAATTTTTTAACTCCTTCAATATCAACCCGTTTCCATCAAAGAAGTCTGTTTACCATCTAAGAATAACATAGACTTCCTGTGTTCTTTTTGTTTTTTTCTTTCCAATTAAAGCCCTCACCCCCCTTCCCCCCCCCCCCCCCCCCCTTCAGTCTAAACCAATACTAACAATCTTTTGTTTATATTTAAAGCTATATTATCTCATAACTTTTTTTTATTTATTTATTCAAACTTTTTATTATTCATTTATTTACTTGTTAGTTAAACTTCAAATCCTCCCCCTCCCCCTCCTCCCCCACAATTGCAAGTTTAACAATTTTAAAGTACAATAAATTAACTATTTAGACTTATACAATTATCATAAGAAATAACAAAAAGAATCACACCACCCAATTCCCCACTTATTTAATATAACAATGGCTCAATTATCTGTTCCAATTACTCCACCAATGGAATCTACTGGTGATGTATTGATGACTTTGGAAACCCAAGATGGTATTGCCCTTCAAGGGTATTCCTTTGGGGCAGCAAAACCAGCTGCTGGTGAAGTTGTTTTCCAAACTGGTATGGTTGGTTACCCTGAATCCATCACTGATCCTTCTTATGAAGGTCAAATCTTGGTTATTACTTATCCATTAGTTGGTAATTATGGTGTTCCAGATCGTGATTTACTCGATGATGATTACCAACCTGCATTACCTAAATATTTTGAATCCAATAAAATCCATATTGCTGGATTAGTTGTTGCTCATTATACGGAAGAATATTCTCATTGGTTAGCTAAATCTTCTTTAGGTAAATGGTTACAAGAACAAGGTATTCCTGCTATTTATGGAGTTGATACTAGATCATTAACTAAAAGATTAAGAGAAAAAGGGTCAACTTTAGGTAGATTGGCCATTCAAAAATCTGATTATAAATCAGAAGAAATCATTTCTCAATCTAATTTAAATCCTCAAAATTGGGAGAAATTTTTTAATGTACCTGAATTTGATGATCCAAATGTGAAAAATTTGGTGGCTAAAGTATCTACTGATAAACCAATTTTATATACTCCAGAAAAAACTGGTAATAACACTAATAATAATATTAAATTGGGTAAAAATGGTAAACCAATTAGAATTCTTGCTATTGATGTTGGGATGAAATATAATCAAATTAGATGTTTTGTTAGAAGAGGAGTTGAATTATTGGTTGTTCCATGGGATTATGATTTCATCAATGAACAATATGATGGGTTATTTATTTCAAATGGTCCTGGTGATCCAGCCGTTATGGATAAAACCGTAGAAAAATTACAAAAAATCCTTAAAGATGGTAAAACTCCAATTTTCGGTATTTGTTTAGGTCATCAATTATTAGCAAGAGCTACTGGTGCTTCCACTTTGAAATTGAAATTTGGTAATCGTGGTCATAATATTCCTTGTACTTCTACTATTTCTGGTAGATGTTATATCACTTCTCAAAATCATGGTTATGCCGTTGATACTACTACTTTATCTAATGGTTGGAAAGAATTATTTGTTAATGCCAATGATGGATCAAATGAAGGTATTTATCATGAATCCAAGCCATTTTTCTCAGTTCAATTCCATCCAGAATCTACTCCAGGGCCAAGAGATACCGAATTCTTATTTGATGTTTTCATTAAATCCGTGGTTGATTTTAACCAATCTGGTGGTATTTATAAACAAGTTGAATTCCCTGGTGGTAAATTGATTGATAATAGAATTGCTCATCCTAAAGTTGATGTTAAAAAAGTTTTGGTTTTAGGATCTGGTGGGTTATCTATTGGTCAAGCTGGTGAATTTGATTATTCTGGTTCTCAAGCCATTAAAGCTTTAAAAGAAGAAGGTATTTATACAGTTTTAATCAATCCAAATATTGCCACAATTCAAACTTCAAAAGGTTTAGCTGATAAAGTTTATTTCTTACCAGTTACTCCAGAATTTGTTAGAAAAGTTATTAAACATGAAAGACCCGATGGTATTTATTGTACTTTTGGTGGTCAAACTGCTTTAAGTGTTGGTATTGCCTTGAAAGATGAATTTGAAAGTTTAGGTGTCAAAGTTCTTGGTACCCAAATTGATACTGTCATTACCACTGAAGATAGAGAATTGTTTGCTTCTGCCATGGCAGAAATTAATGAAAAATGTGCTAGATCTGAAGCTTGTAATACCGTTAGTGAAGCCATTGATGCTGCCAATGCTATTGGTTACCCATTAATTGTTAGAGCTGCTTATGCCTTGGGTGGGTTAGGTTCAGGTTTTGCTGATAACGAAGAAGAATTAGTGAGTCTTTGTAATAAAGCATTTGCTACTTCTCCTCAAGTTCTTGTTGAAAGATCCATGAAAGGTTGGAAAGAAGTTGAATATGAAGTTGTTCGTGATGCCTTTGACAATTGTATTACTGTTTGTAATATGGAAAATTTTGATCCATTGGGTATTCACACTGGTGATTCCATTGTTGTTGCTCCTTCACAAACTTTGTCTGATGAAGATTATAACATGTTGAGAACTACTGCCGTTAATGTTATTAGACATTTGGGTGTGGTTGGGGAATGTAACATTCAATATGCTTTAAACCCATTTTCCAAAGAATATTGTATTATCGAAGTTAATGCTAGATTATCTCGTTCTTCAGCTTTAGCTTCTAAAGCTACCGGTTATCCATTAGCTTATACTGCTGCCAAATTGGGTCTTAACATTCCATTGAATGAAATTAAAAATTCCGTCACCAAATCAACTTGTGCTTGTTTCGAACCATCATTAGATTATTGTGTGGTTAAAATTCCAAGATGGGATTTGAAAAAATTCACTCGTGTTTCCGCCCTTTTATCTTCATCAATGAAATCTGTTGGTGAAGTTATGGCCATTGGTAGAACTTTTGAAGAAGCTATTCAAAAAGCCATTAGATCTACTGATTATCACAACTTGGGTTTCAACAAGACTGCAGCATTAATGTCAATTGATATTGATCAAGAATTACAAACACCATCAGACCAACGTTTGTTTGCCATTGCTAATGCCTTATCAGATGGTTATTCAGTTGATAAAGTTTGGAAATTAACCAATATCGATAAATGGTTCTTGAATAAATTGGATGGGTTAATTAAATTTGGTAATAAAATTGCTTCTTATGGTGCTAAAGAAGATGTACCAATGTCAATTTTAAGACAAGCTAAACAATTGGGATTCGAAGATAGACAAATTGCCAAATTCTTGGGATCCAATGAAGTTGCCATTAGAAGATTAAGAAAAGATGCTGGGATTATTCCATTTGTTAAACAAATCGATACTGTTGCTGCTGAATTCCCCGCTTTCACCAATTATTTATATGTCACTTATAATGCTGATTCTTCCGATGTTAAATTTGATGATAATGGTGTTATTGTTCTTGGTTCTGGGGTTTACAGAATTGGTTCTTCAGTTGAATTTGATTGGTGTGCCGTTAGAGCCATTAGAACTTTACGTGAAAACAATGTGAAAACAGTTATGATCAATTATAACCCTGAAACTGTTTCCACCGATTATGATGAAGCCGACAGATTATATTTCGAACCTATCAATTTGGAAAGAGTTTTGGATATTTATGACTTGGAACAATCTTCCGGAGTTATTATTTCTATGGGTGGTCAAACATCAAATAATATTGCCTTACCATTGTACAGACAAAATGTCAAGATTTTGGGTACTTCTCCAGAAATGATTGATTCTGCTGAAAATAGATACAAATTTTCAAGAATGTTGGATAGAATTGGAGTTGATCAACCAGCTTGGAAAGAATTGACTTCTATTGATGAAGCTGAAGATTTTGCCGAAAAAGTTGGTTACCCAGTTTTGGTACGTCCTTCATATGTTTTATCAGGTGCTGCTATGAACACAGTTTATTCTAAAGATGATTTAGCTTCATATTTGGGTCAAGCCGTTGATGTTTCACCAGATTATCCTGTGGTTATCACGAAATATATTGAAAATGCTAAAGAAATTGAAATGGATGCCGTTGCCAAAGATGGTAAGATGGTCATGCATGTTGTTTCTGAACACGTTGAAAATGCTGGTGTTCATTCTGGTGATGCTACTTTAATTGTTCCACCACAAGATTTAGATCCAGAAACTGTTAGAAGAATTGTCGAAGCTACAGCCAAAATTGGTAAAGCTTTGGATATTACTGGTCCTTACAATATTCAATTCATTGCTAAAGATAATGACATTAAAGTCATTGAATGTAATGTCAGAGCTTCAAGATCATTCCCATTTGTTTCTAAAGTCGTGGGTGTTGATTTGATTGAAATGGCCACTAAAGCTATGATGGATTTACCAATTGTTCCATATCCAGGTGAAAGATTACCAGAAGATTATTGTGCAGTCAAAGTACCCCAATTTTCATTCTCAAGATTAGCTGGTGCTGATCCTGTTTTAGGGGTTGAAATGGCTTCCACGGGTGAAGTTGCTACTTTTGGTAAGAACAAATATGAAGCTTATTTGAAATCATTGATTTCTACTGGATTCAAATTACCAAAGAAAAACATTTTGTTTTCTATTGGATCATTCAAAGAAAAACAAGAATTATTACCAAGTATTGCTAAATTGCACGAATTGGGTTACAAAATTTTTGCTACTGCCGGTACTGCTGATTTCATTAAGGAACATGGTATCCCAGTTCATTATTTGGAAGTTTTGAGTAAAGATGAAGACCAAAAATCAGAATACAATTTGAGTCAACATTTAGCTAACAATTTGATTGACTTATATGTCAACTTGCCATCGGCCAATAGATTCCGTCGTCCAGCTTCTTATATGTCTAAAGGTTATGAATCTCGTCGTATGGCAGTTGATTATGCTGTTCCATTGGTGACCAATGTTAAAAACGCTAAATTATTAGTTGAAGCTATTGCAAGAAATATTTCTTTGGAAGTTTCCAATAGAGATGCTCAAACTTCTCATGGTACAGCTATTTTACCTGGATTGATCAATATTACTTCATTTGCTACTTCATTCGATGATTTTGAACAAACCACCAAAGAATCATTAGCTGCTGGGTTCACTTTTAATGCCTTTTTGCCTCATACTCAAGCTGGTGCTTCTGTCACTGATTACAGAAGTCTCATTGATGCCATTGATGCTGTTGGTGCTAGTGCATACACCGACTATTCCGTTTCCATTGCTGCTTCTGAAACTAATTCTCAAAGTGTTAGTGATGCTGCTGATAATGCTGGATCATTGTTTTTGCCATTCAATGATTTTGCCAATTCTAAAGTTTCTGCCTTGACGGCTCAATTTTCATCATGGCCAAATAACAAACCAATTATCACTGATGCCAAAACTACTGATTTAGCTTCAGTTTTATTATTGGCTTCATTATACAACCGATCAATTCACATTACTGGTGTTTCTTCTAAAGAAGATTTGGATTTAATCAAAATGGCTAAAGAAAAAACTTTACAAGTTACTTGTGATGTTGCTGTCCATTCATTATTCTTATCTAAAGATGAATTGGATTACCCATTCTTACCAAATAAACAAGATCAAGAATATTTGTGGGAAAACTTGAAAGATGTTGATTGTTTCTCAATTGGTGTTTTGCCATACTTAATTGCTAAGGCATCTGGTACTGAGATTGTTGCCGGTATGGGAATTAAAGAAGCGGTTCCATTGTTATTAACTGCTGTCAAGACCGGAAAACTCACTATTGGTGACATTGTTACTAAATTCCATGATAATCCAGCTAGAATCTTCAACTTGCCAAAACAAGATGCTCAAGTCGTGTTTGATTTGGATAGATTTGCTGACGTTGAACCAGTTTATCCTGAATTTTCCAAATTGAGATTGAGAGGTGCCGTTGAAAGAGTTTCCTTCCATAATGAAACTGTTGTATTAGATGGATCTGTTTTATCTCAAATTGCCTTGGGTAAGAATGAAGTTGTACCAAGAAGTAGATTTGGATCCACTGCTGGTATTCCAGAATCTCCAAGACTTAATAACAAGAGAGTTTCATTCAGCAGTGATATGCGTCGTCCATCATTGGCACCAACAACTCCAGAACCACAACCAGCAATTTTTGAAAAATTAGGTTCGGAATTAGTTTCTCAACCAATTGCTGGATCATTAGGTGAAATTGCTGCCTTGAGTGATTACATTAGACATAACAACACTTTCTTAAGAAACAATATAATTTCTGTTAAAGACATTACCAGATCAGATTTGCATTCATTATTCACTGTTGCTCAAGAAATGAGATTAGCCGTTGAAAGACAAGGGGTTTTAGATATTTTACAAGGTAGAGTTTTGGCCACTATGTTTTATGAACCATCTACTAGAACTTCAACTTCATTTGATGCTGCGATGCAAAGATTGGGTGGTAGAGTTGTTGCTGTTGATCATGGCTCTTCTTCAGTTAAAAAGGGAGAAACTTTACAAGATACCATTAGAACTTTGTCATGTTATGCTGATGCTATTGTGTTGAGACATCCATCAGAAGAATCCGCTGATATTGCTGCCAAATATTCCCCAGTTCCAATTATCAATGCTGGTAATGGTACTAAAGAACATCCAACTCAAGCATTATTAGATTTGTTCACTATTAGAGAAGAATTGGGTACGGTTAATGGTATCACGGTTACATTTATGGGTGATTTGAAATATGGTAGACCAGTACATTCATTATGTCACTTATTACGTCATTATCAAGTTAGAGTTCAATTGGTGGCACCTAAAGAATTACAAATTCCTGCTGATATTAGACAACAATTAATTGATAATAATATGTTGATTGCTGAATCACAAGAATTAACTAAAGAAATTCTTTCTAGATCAGATGTTTTATATTGTACTAGAGTTCAAGAAGAAAGATTTGCTGATAAAGAACAATATCAAAGATTGAAAGATACTTATATTGTTGACAATAAGATTTTGAGTAATGCAAAACAACACATGTGTGTTATGCATCCATTACCAAGAACTAATGAAATTAGAGAAGAAGTTGATTTCGATCAAAGAGCTGCATACTTTAGACAAATGAGACATGGTTTATTTATTAGAATGGCCTTATTGGCAATGGTTATTGGTGTTGATTTTTAAGATTAAGAAGCACCCTAAAAAAAGAGATAGTTACACTTGATTGCATTTTTTTTTTTTTATATTTTTGTTTTTGTTTTAAAGGATAACGTTAGAAATAATTTCATTTACAAAAATTTTTTAAAGATGATGAAATTGAGAAGAAATGAAAATAAATGGAGGGATTACAAATTATAAATTATAGTTGGGCATTTTTATGTTGAATTCTTTTTGGGGGAAAAGAATTCTTAACAATTATTAATAAAAGTGTTTTATATCTTGTTTCTATATTTTCAAAATTCAATTTTTCTTTTTATTAGTTTTTTATATTGAGATTTATTATTGCGGTTTATTTGTTTGTTTTTATTAGTCTGTATAAAGTTCAATAATATATACTATATTATATTATGTATTTAATGTTATCAATATTAAGTGAATCTTCTGACTAGTAGTAAGTTCTAACTGATGGATCAACTGACAGCAGGGGTTGATGGCCATTGGACAGCTTATCATATGTTTTGACTTGAGGATGAACACTTTGTTGGTTTGATTGAATTTGTGTGCCACCATCATCGTCATCATCATCATCAATAGCAGACCTAGCAACATCAGCATAAGATACATTATTTGTATCATTTAGTCGTTGTTTTGCTTGAATTACCGCCTGTTCAAACTGTCGTTCATCTAATGGCATTAGTGAGTTAGTCACTTTTTTCTGTAATTTAATTCTTTTATTTGATTGATTCAAAAATTCTTCCTTTGCTTGAAGGGAATTATTTTTACATTCTTGACATAGCTTTAGTGCTTTGGCCACAGTTTCTTTTATTCTTATCCAATGATATTTCTGACTTATTAATGTTGTTGTTCGATTTATCCCCAGATGTCCATTTTCTTCATGAATCAAGTGACATATTTTCAATTGTAGATCTATATTAGATACAACTTCTCGTCCATTCACCATTAATTTATCATCTTTCAAATAATAATTTGCTTTATTTGCTCTTAATCTTGATTTTTCTTTATTATCAACATTTGGAGGATAATTACCTGTTTGTAAATAATATTTCAAATTTTCAAATTTACCATTATTCAAATCTAATTCAGTTTGTGAAGTTTTCATTGATTCTGTCATCATATTATATTCAATACTTTTCCCATATATTATCCCATCAACTAATTCACGTTCCTGATCATCGTGACCCATAATAGCTACATTGTTTATTCTTCCTAATCTAGTGAAATTAAGTGATTCCCATAATTTTCTTGCCGCAACATTTGTTTCTAACACTAAATTAAATATAACATAAGTATATCCTAATTTAAGAGCCCATTGCATAAAACACTCAGTTAAAGTCTTGCCAATTCCACGGCCTCTTATTCCAGCATTGACTAAAAATTCTCCAGTACATATATGTCCACTTCTTTGACAACCAGGGAAATTAGGCTTAATATTGAAAATTCCAAGCAATTCACTAGGCCATTCATGCAATTCGTCATTGCCAAGATCATCCATGTTGGTTTCATCACCAACAACCATTATGGCCACTATACTGGCTGAATCAAACCAATGAGAAATAAATATTTCGAACGATAATGGTTCATAAAAAGTTAAAGTCTCGCCTTTTTCAATCTCCATATTATATTCATCCCATAGAAATGCTAGTAGATTAGGAGATATATCATTGGGAGATGAAATTGGGTATATGGTGGCTTTAGTAGAACCATCCTTTAGTAGTATAGCATAAGGATCTATATTTATTATTAGATTCCCTGTAGATTTATCGATTTCTTCATTAAGAGTGCTATTATCTGTGGAAGATGATACTGGTGTACTATGAGACCCATGGCTTGACATGATCTAATGAAAGATTTACGGAATATTAAGGTTTGTATAATGCAAGCGGGCGGAGGAGAAGATTCCAATGGAGACAGATGTTGAAGGGGAACAAAGAGAAAACAAACAAACAATCATCCTCATATAATAATGCGATTTATTCAGTTAGCTTATCTCCGGGTAAACCAAAATCAAAAGACGCTAATATAATTCAACTCAAATTGTATAAATATAAAGTTCTTCTACAATAAAGATATACTAGAATCATTGTGCAAATCAATCATGTCATAGTGAGATGTTTGCAATAATTTTTTGGTAAAGCCAACCCACACAAACTTAGAAGTTTGTTAGACTAGTTCTGTGTGGTGTACTCATCGCACCAAATATTTTTTTGCTTTTACAAGTTCCTACTGACATTGCTTTATCACACACTGTCCAGCCTTTGTCCATGTCAAGAGGTAAAACAATAAGACCGTCATATTACGATGAAGATGAATCTTCACAAGATGAATTGGAATATACTTTAAATAAAGGCCGTTCAAATATTGGTTCAGAATCAGATTCAGATGTTGATGAAATGTCCAAAATATCATTTGGTGCTCTTAATCGAGCTCAAACCAAACTAAATAAAAACAACCAAAAGCATAAACCCTCATCATGGAAGGAGAATATTAATAATTCCTCTGAAGAATTTTTCGATTCAGACTCAGATTCAGATGGTCCACCAGAAGAAACAAGTTCCAAAGATACCAAAAAGAAGAAAAACAAACATGCGCCATCAGAATCCTCTTCCAAACGACCAGTCTCAAGGATAAGAGATATACCAGGATTACCCTCTCGAAAGCAACAAACTTTACATACTGATATTAGATTTGATGCTGCGTATGGGAAAGCTGATTTGATAAAGGCAAGGAAAGATTATGCCTTTTTAGATGAATATCGAAAGCAAGAAATAGCAAGTATGGAAAGTTTATTAAAGGATAAAAAGAATAAATTGAATGATGATGAAAGAGAAGAGATTAAACTACAGTTACAATCATTGAAATCTCGAATGGATACTTTGAAAAATCGTGATTTGGAAAATAATATATTATCAAATTATAAAAAGCAACAAATGGAAAGTTTTAAAGAAGGTAAAGTAAATAAACCTTATTTTCTTAAACGTAGTGATAAACGAAAGATATTACAAAAGGCCAAATTTGATTCTATGAAACCTAAACAAAGAGAAAAAGCAATGGAAAGGAAAAGGAAAAAGAGATTGGGTAAAGAATTCCGACAATTGGAATTTAGGCCAACTAATCGATAAACGTTGTCTTTATAGAGTCCTTTCTTTCTTCTTAATATACATATATATATTTCTTTTCTGTTCTATAAAATTATCAACAAAAAACATAGCAAAAATGTTTGGAACAAAACAAAACAAAACAAAATAAAATAAAATAAAAACATTAATAAAACTATTTGACAAGAGGGTGGCATATGTGTCGAAACATATATATACATGGGCAACAACGTATGTAGAATACTTGATAAAGTCCATTATATGAATGGGAACGGAAATGGGAACGGGGGAAAAAACTGACAAACTAACTTAATTGTCCTTTGTATTATTAGTTCTTTTTATTTTCATGTTGTACCCAATCTTCCCAACTTCCAAGGTAATTTCCTCTTTTTTTATAACCAAAAGTATTGGCTAATTCTTCAGCTGCAGTAGATCTAACACCTCCAAGACAATAGAAAATCAATTCTTTATCAGTACTTGGTTTAGAGAAACCAAAATGTTCTTGAAATTCTTCTTCTGGTAAATCCAATGCACCAGGACTACTTTTGAATGGGATATTCAAAGCTCCTGGTATATGACCATCTCCAAACTCAGTTGGTTCTCTAACATCTACTAAAATAGAATCTGGATGTTTTTCAGGGTGTACTGCTACGTCTTTAACATCATCGTATTTGTACACTTTTGCCTCTGGGGATTCAGTTAACACACTATAGAATCTTGGTGTGGCTTTCAATCCATTAAACAAAGAAGATTTAGTGGCATTATGGAATGATCTTGGGATTGATCTAAATGTGATGGAAGATAAATAACGAGATGATGTTGGGGCGACCACTGTTTTGATAATTGAAGTAGTGGATTTCTTTAATGCAAACATTTCTCAAAAGTATTTGATTTAATAGGTAGTTCTATAATATGTACACGTGAATGTATAATGTTCCAATAATTTAATTGTGTGACTTGATATGTGCAAGTTCTATACCAATTGGGGAAGGGGTGTTATAGGAATTCGTTATCTATCAAAGACTTATTAAACAATTGAAAGAAAATTTTCTGTCTCATTTTTTTTTTTTTTTGCTGTGGGAATGAAATTGAAATTAGTGTGCGTGTGTGTTCAATGGGAAAAATAAAATGACTACTCTCAATTTTCTCGTGGGCATTTTTCTTAGCCCCAAGCTTACTGTTGTATATTAGCCCTAAAACACCACCAGAATCAATTCTTTGTCCCCCTACATTCTGAAAAAGACGATTTAGGCATACAACGCTAGTGATTCCTACTTCACTAATACTAAAACATGTATATCTGTATATATCATTACGTTTGTGTTGAAACTATCCTATATATAAAAAAAAAAAGACAAAATCTAATTACAAATCCAAAATACATAAAAACTGAAAATAAAAATCTATTCGTGACATTCATTAAAACATTGTTGAAAAAGTTTTAAAATATCCAAAATCTGCCTTCTAAATTGAATTTCAGATTCCTTAAGTTCTCTTTTTTTTAAAACAATCCATCAATTTCACCATCTTCATTGACTTCAACATTCATAAATCCACAATGAGTTGGCAAACCTGGAATGGTTTGAATTTCAGCCGCCAAAGCATACAAGTAACCAGCACCAATTGAAGCTCTAACATCTCTGATTGGGAATTTGAATCCAGTTGGAACACCTTTCAAATTGGCGTCATGTGACAATGAATATTGTGTTTTGGCAATACAAATAGGTAATTTACCAAAACCCTGTTTAGTATAAAGATCAATCTTCTTTTGTGCTTCTGGCAAAAATTCAACTTCACCAGCACCATACATTTCCTTGGCAATAGTAGAAATTTTTTCTTCCACTGATGGTTCTAATCCATACAAAAAGTTGAAATTCTTTTCTGGTGAATTGGCAGCATTGATAACACCTTGAGCTAAATCAACAGCACCTTTGCCACCTTCTTCCCAATGGTTGGATACAATAGCATCAACAGCTCCAGCTTTCAAGGCTTCCTCTCTGATAACTTCATGTTCTTTGTCGGAATCAGAAGACATTTTGTTGATGGCAACAACTACTGGCAAACCATAACTCTTGGCATTGGCAATATGTTTGGCCAAGTTGGAACAACCTTTTCTCAACAACTCAACGTTTTCTTGAGTGTATTCTGGAGCCAATGGTGCACCAGCTTTGACTTCTGGACCACCACCATGAACTTTCAATGCACGAACAGTGGCAACAATGACAATGACATCGGGAACTAATCCTGATGATCTACATTTGATATTAATGAATCTTTCACCACCCATAGTAAAATCAAATCCAGCT
Source organism: Candida dubliniensis CD36 (assembly GCF_000026945.1). Taxonomy (NCBI): domain Eukaryota; kingdom Fungi; phylum Ascomycota; class Pichiomycetes; order Serinales; family Debaryomycetaceae; genus Candida; species Candida dubliniensis. The sequence goes on along the minus strand of NC_012867.1, from coordinate 1,483,633 downwards.
TCAGTAACCACATAACCTTCTTGTTCTTTTCTTTCTTCTTCAGACAATTCAGTAGAAGTACCGGCTAATTTCAAAGCCATTTTATCGGCTAAAATAGATGAAGCACCAATGGAAATATTGGCAAATGGACCAGCATGAACGAAAACTGGGGTACCTTCCAATGTTTGCATAATATTTGGTTTGATGGCATCTTTTAACAAGGCTGTCAAGGCACCAGCACATCCAATATCTTCACAAGTAATTGGAACTCCAGCTTTGGAAGACCCAATAACCATTTTACCTAATCTTTCTCTCATATCTTCTAAGGAGTTGGCCAATGCCAAGATAGCCATACATTCCGAAGCAACAGTGATATCAAATCCAGTGGCTCTAGTGAACCCTTTTTCTGTTGGTGCTTGACCAACAGTAATTCCTCTCAAGAATCGATCATTACAATCAACAACTCTTCTCCAAGTAATGGATTCCGGATCAATGTCCAATCTGGCAAATTGTGTGATCTCCTCTGGGGTCAATTCATTAGGATCAGTTTTGGTAATTCCCAACTTTTCTAATCTTCTCAACATTGAAGGGGTGAATTTTCTGACACCTTTCTTTTCTGGTACTAATCTTCTGTACAAAGGACCATCCTTTTGGGTGCTTTCATGAAACATTCTTGTATCGATTGCTGCAGCTAACAAGTTGTTGGCCATTGTTATGGCATGTATATCACCCGTAACGTGCATGTTGAATTCATCCATAGGAATGACTTGTGAGTAACCACCACCGGCAGCACCACCTTTGATACCAAATGTTGGGCCCATAGATGGCTGTCTGACATTGGCAAAGACATTTTTCTTCAAATGAGCACCCAAAGCTTGTGCCAATCCCACAGTAGTAGTAGATTTACCTTCACCTAAAGGAGTTGGAGTAATACCAGTAACTAAAACATATTTACCATTAACTTTGTTGTTCAAACGTTTCAAAATATCAAGGGAAACTTTGGCCTTGTAAAAACCAAATGGTTCTAATTCAGCATCCAAAATACCTGCTTCTTCAGCAACTTGAGTAATTCTTTTTGGTTGCTGAGCACGAGAAATTTCAAAGTCGGAAGGAACTGGTTTTTGTAAATGCAATTTTAAAGGGTTGGTGAACTTTGGTGTCTCATTGTTGGTCTTGTAATGTTTTTTGGCACCAATGACAACATTATCCAAAAGACAAGCAACTGTCATTGGACCAACACCACCTGGAACTGGGGTGATGAAACTAGCCTTTTCTTTAGCAGATTCAAATTCAACGTCACCAACCATACGTTGGCCTGATTTTTTACTAGCATCAGGAATAAAGTTGGTGCCAACATCGATAACTACAACACCATCCTTTAACCATTCACCTTTAATAAATTGTGGTTGTCCAATGGCGGCAACAATAATGTCGGCATCAGCCAAGTAATTTTTAAGTTTTTCTAATGGGGTTTTGGAATGAACAACAGTAACATTTGCATTAGCCTTAGTGAGTAAACGGGCAATTGGTTTACCAACAATATCTGATCTCCCCAAAACTACAACATCTTTACCTTCAAGATCAATTTTAGATTTCTCAAACAAATGCATGATCCCCTTTGGTGTGCAAGGCAAAAATAATGGTTCACCACCTTTTTTGGCCAATTCCCCAACATTGAATGGACCAAACCCATCAACGTCTTTGTCAGCTAAAACGGCATCAGTAATTTTAGCTTCATCAATGTGACCAGGTAAAGGCAATTGTACTAAAATCCCATCAACATCCAATGAATTGTTCAACTTTTCAATTTGACTCAACAATTCAAATTCAGAGATATCTTCAGGTAATTTAATAAGTTCACAACCAATACTAGCTTCTTCAGCTGCTTTCAATTTCATTTTGACGTACGTGTTAGAATCTGGTCTGTCACCAACTTGAATAATCGATAAATGAGGTTTAAATTCTGGGTGTTTTAATTGAAATTGAGCAATATCATCATGGATCTTAGTACGAAGATCCAAAGCAATGGCTTTACCATCAATAAGTTCAGCTACCATGATTGTTGTTGGAACTGAGTAAATCGGTGAAAAAAAAAAAAAAGGCGAGAAAGAAAAGGAGTAATATGAATTAAATGATTGAAATTTTATGGATTTTAAAATGTGTTGAAAATTTACATCGTTTAAATATGATAGGGAGAAAACTGGAAGATTACGTAAAATTCGGCTGACACCGTTGATAGGCAAAGGAAAAATTTTTTGCTTCAATTTATTTAACTTCGTTTTATTTTTTTTTAACCTCGCAATAAGAAAAAATACTTCACAATCTTAGTAAGATCGGGAACAGAAGTGGTACCCCTCGTTTTTTTGACTCTGATTTGAATGATTATGAGTAATACTAAATTAAATACATTTGAGCAGCAGACCTAAAATTAATATATCAAAACATATATATATATATAGATTATTGATCTCCTGTATTAATAGTGGTCTGTATTTCATCATGGCTTTTGACACCTTCTTTGAAATAACAGTTATCAAGGTAGTCAAAACCTATTCTTTTTTCATTTCTTCTTTGTCTTACTTCCAGATAAAAGGTATACAATATTACATTTACCTCTTTTTTAGAAATGCTGTTGTTTTTTTAAAAGAATTTCTTTGAGTGGCTGTTTTTGAATTTCAACTTTTATGAATGGGACTGGCCTGGCAGGAAACAACATCAACTGGTGCTTTCCCTCTACAACAAATCATCATGAACACAATAAAAAATAGTAAGAATCTGGTGGTATACGTATATACAGGAATACGCGTGTAATCAGAATTTCCAAAATAAAAAAAAATTATTTGCATCTTGTCTTGCAAGTACTCTTTCTATTTTTTTCCAATCTTTGACAGATATAAACTAATCCTAATTCGCCCCATTTCACCTTTGATTGTATTAAGCTTCTACAGAAATCACATTTAATAAATCCAAACAGTAAGATGTCACTGCGACCAAATACTTTTAAAGGGTCAACGTCAGCCCGTTTTGTTAAAAATCAGATGACAACCAACTATAGAAATTCTAATGATTACCGCCAGCAAAATGGGAGAAACCAGCAGCAACAACAACCAGTTGATCCTTATGTGGCTAATAATCCTATGCTTAATGATTCAATACAAAAGAAAGAATTGGTTGAACGAATAGACCACATTGACTCGATTATGGGCTTTGATCGTTTAGAACACGGAGAGAATGACGGGAATAAACCTCGAAAAGGTTGGTTAATCAACATGCACGCCACAACCATCCCCACTGATGATTATTTAACAGGATATTCCGGGGTAGATTATTATTTCTTAGATGAAGAAGGTGGAAGTTTTAAAGCCACACTACAATTTGATCCATATTTTTTTGTTGACGTGTTACCAGGAGATCATGAACTGGAAGTTGAAGAGTGGATGAGAAAGTATTTAGAATCTGCAAACGTTAAAGGTTTTGGTCGAGTCATAAAAGAAGATTTGAAATTACCTAACCATTTGTTGGGTTTGAAGAAAACCTTGATTAAACTAAGTTTCCATAACATTCAAGATTTACTAGCAGCAAGAAGGTTATTATCACCCATTATCAAAGATAATCAACTAAAACGAGAATCACGGAATATGTATACGTTTAAAGAAATAGAAACAATAATGGACCCCTCGGTATACATAGATGATATAAGGGAATATGACGTTCCATACCATGTGAGAGTCTCGATAGACAAAAATGTTAGAGTTGGGAAATGGTACGATGTTTATGCAAAGCATTCCAAAGTTGAGTTCGTTGAAGATAAAGAAAAAATTGCATTTGCCGATCCGGTTGTGTTGGCATTCGATATTGAAACAACCAAGGCACCTTTGAAGTTCCCCGATGCCAAAATTGATCAAATTATGATGATATCGTATATGATAGACGGTGAAGGGTTTTTGATTACAAACAGAGAGATCATTTCAGAAGACATTGATGATTTTGAATATACTCCAAAACCTGAGTACCCAGGTATGTTTACAATTTTTAATGAACCCGATGAAAAGCATGCGTTGAAGAGATTTTTTGAACATATACGTGATGTGAAACCAACTGTCATTGCAACGTTCAATGGTGATTTTTTTGATTGGCCATTTGTGGAGAATAGAACAAGATTTCATGATATGGACATGTTTGAAGAAATTGGGTTTGCCAAAGATAATGAAGGTGAGTATAAGTCAAAATATTGTGTTCATATGGATTGTTTCCGATGGGTCAAAAGAGATTCGTACTTGCCACAAGGGTCTCAAGGTTTGAAAGCAGTCACTACTGCTAAATTGGGATATAACCCAACAGAATTGGATCCAGAATTGATGACCCCCTACGCTTATGATAAACCACAATTGCTTTCTGAATATTCTGTTTCTGATGCCGTTGCCACATACTACTTGTATTATAAGTATGTTCATCCATTCATTTTTTCCTTGTGTACCATTATTCCATTAAATCCAGACGAGGTTTTGAGAAAAGGTACTGGTACGTTATGTGAAATGTTGCTTTCCGTGCAAGCATACGAGGGAAACATTTTATTGCCTAACAAACATTCTGATCCAATTGAAAGGTTTTACGATGGTCATTTACTAGAATCTGAAACCTATGTGGGAGGACACGTTGAGTCTTTGGAGGCTGGTGTGTTCCGAAGTGATATACCTACGCATTTCAAGATTGATCCTAGTGCTATCGATGAACTATTGGGAAACTTGCATAACTCCATCAAGTTTTGTATTGAAGTTGAGAATGGCAAGAAAATGGAAGATGTTGATAATTTTGACGAAATCTATTCACGGATTGAATCAAGTTTGTTGGAGTTGAAAAATAATCCGTCGAGAGAGGAGAAACCATTAATTTATCACGTCGATGTGGCATCAATGTATCCAAATATTATGACATCCAACCGTTTGCAACCAGATTCAATGAAATCAGAAGAAGATTGTGCTGCCTGTGATTTCAACCGTCCTGGGAAAAACTGTGATCGAAGACTACCTTGGGCATGGAGAGGTGAATACTATCCTGCTGAAATGAATGAATACAATATGATTAAACGAACTTTGCAAAATGAAACCTTCCCCGGAGCTAGACCATGGTTGCCTCCTAGAACTTTTGATGAATTGTCTTATGCTGAGCAAGCAGCAAAGATCAAAAAGAGAATATCAGATTATTCTCGGAAAGTTTATCATAGAGTCAAATCCAGTAAAGTTGTTACCAGAGAGGCAATCATTTGTCAACGAGAAAACCCGTTTTATGTCGACACTGTCAGAAGTTTCCGTGACAGAAGATACGAGTTTAAAGGGTTAGCTAAAGTGTGGAAGGGGAAAGTTGGTAAAATTGCAGCAAATGACACAATTGCCAAAGATGAAGCCAAAAAAATGGTAGTGCTTTATGATTCCTTGCAGTTGGCACATAAAGTTATTTTGAATTCCTTCTATGGGTATGTTATGAGAAAAGGTTCACGTTGGTACTCTATGGAAATGGCCGGTGTTACTTGTCTTACCGGTGCAACAATTATCCAAATGGCGAGAGCGTTGGTTGAACGAATTGGTAGACCATTAGAATTAGATACCGATGGTATTTGGTGTATTCTTCCTAAATCATTCCCAGAGAATTTCAATCTAAAATGTAAAGATGGAAAAAAGATCTTTTTGGAGTACCCGTGCTCTATGTTGAATTATTTGGTTCATGAAAAATTTACAAATCATCAATATCAAGATTTGGTTGACCCTGACACCTTCAAATACAAAACACGTTCGGATAATTCCATTTTCTTTGAAGTTGATGGTCCTTATAAAGCAATGATTTTACCAACATCAAAAGAAGAAGGGAAAGGGTTGAAAAAGAGATATGCAGTTTTCAATGAAGATGGTTCGTTAGCAGAATTAAAAGGATTTGAATTGAAAAGAAGAGGAGAATTGCAATTGATCAAAAATTTCCAATCTGATATATTCAAGTTATTTTTGGAAGGAGATACTTTAGACACATGTTATCAAGCTGTTGCAACGGTGGCAAACAATTGGTTGGATGTATTGGACACAAAGGGAGGCATGCTTGAAGATGAAGATTTAATTGAGTTGATTTGTGAAAACAGAAGTATGTCTAAAAGTTTGGCGGAGTATGGAGATCAAAAATCTACTTCTATTACCACTGCGAAAAGATTAGGTGAGTTTTTAGGGGAGGAAATGGTTAAAGATGCCGGTTTAGCTACCAAATATATTATTAGTGCCAAGCCAATAGGGTCTCCAGTCACTGAAAGGGCAATTCCGGTATCTATTTTTTCTTCCGATAAAAAAGAAATATTTTTGAAGAAATGGTTAAAAGATCCATCTTTAAACAAATTTAGTCCAAGGGATGTTATTGACTGGAATTATTATTATGAGAGATTAGCATCAGTGGTACAAAAGATTATTACTATTCCAGCAGCTCTTCAAAATGTCAAAAATCCCGTCCCCAGAGTGCCTCATCCAGATTGGCTTCAAAGAAAAGTGAAAAGCAGTGAAGATACTATGCAACAAAAATCAATTTCGAATTTCTTTAAGCAGACCACTAAAGAAAACATCAAACTTAAAGATATAGAAGATTTTGGTGAAGTTGATGCTTCTGTGCCAAAGGGTAAAGTAGTTAAGGTTACTTCAAGAAAGAGAAAGTCTGGAAAGGCTAATATAGTTGATGATGCTGAAGAAGATGAAAAGAATCAAGCAATTTTGAATGGGCCATGTCCATCTATGACGGAGGATTATCAAGGATTTTTACAATACCAAAAGGCAAAATGGAAAGTCCAACAAGCTGGTCGAGAAAGACGAAGAAGATTATTTGGAACAAATTCAGAGAGTTCACAAAGGTCTACTGTGGGAGGAATGTTCAGGAAACGAGCTGAGAATATAGCTGGGTCAAATTGGGAAATCTTAGAGTACAAGCTAGACTCAACTAAGCCAGGGGATTTGAAGGTATATGTAAGAGCTAGTGATAAAGTTCACACATTTACTTTCCATGTTCCTAAAAAAGTTTATGCTTCTTTCAAGACCAAGTTGTCTCAAAGGAAAAGTATTCCTGGGTGTGAAATCGAGGAATCAAATGCAATTTTACCAAATGGTCATGATGGTACAAATCTATACAAACTTACGATGGCACAATCTGTTTTCCAAGAACAAATGAGTGATGTGGATAGTTTATTACAGGACTCGAATATCAGGGGGCTTTATGAAAGTAACATTGATCCTGTGTCTCGAGCTATAATAGAGTTGGGTAACACTATTAAATTTGATGATACAAGAGTAGGTGCTTTAGGGAAGGGGTTGAAAACTGGGTTCAATACCAGAGAATTGATCAAAGTAAGTTCTGAGAGTTACTTGAGAAAGTTTGATATGGATATAGTTTATTTGTTGCATATTGTTACCAACAGTTATGAGTTTTTCGCTCTTTTTACTACTTGGGAGAATGACTGTCAAATGTTTGTTTTGAAGCCATCTGCTAATGCACAGGAATTGCCAAGTAATATGCATAAGATTTATCGTGACATATATGAATCCAAAATGGAGAAATTGGAGAAAGTCCTGAATGTTGTGAATTACCCTGCTGAAATGTCATTTGATGTGAAATATTACCATGACAGTGCCAAGTTGTTCAAGAAACTTAACCAAGTTATTGGGAAAATCCATGAAAGCAGAAGCAACAAAGCATTTTTAGCAATACAATCGCCGTATTCCAGTAGAATTTTAAACGTTTTGAATACAACTGAAGATTTCCCAACTATTAAGATGAATATCAGTGAATTGTCCTTGCCAGCAGTTGGATGGCAATCGTTGATTTCAAAGCGTGTGATCAATCATTATTTTGTTTTAGGGTCCTGGATAAAGAACTTGACTGCATTCGCTAAATATGCCAATATTCCGCTTTGTAACTTGCAGATTGAAAATATTGGCTTTTTAGTTGATATTGAGTATGCAAGAAGACTAAGTGAGAACAATATTGTGTTGTGGTGGTCTCCAAATCCTTTGCCAGACCTTGGTGGGTTTGAGATGGATAGAATGATAGACTTTGACAGCTTGGCTTTCCCCACCATTAACAATCCAGAGATTTACGAAACTGCATGTTTGGAAGTTGAAATTGGAACTTTGACTATAAATACAATACTTACCAGTGCGCTTATTAACGAAGCAGAGGGAACTGATTTGGCAGATGAAAATATGCATTTTGATAAAAATAACGGTGCTTCCACTTTTGCTGAAGATTCCTTTTCGAGTCCTGCATTGTCAATACTCAGATCAATGGTGAAAGATTGGTGGGATGATGCATTACGTAACAATGTCAATGCCGATTCAATAATGAACACTTTAGTCACTTGGGTTCAGCGTAACGATTCAATGTTATATGATCCTTCCTTACATTATCATGTACATAACTTAACTTCCAAGGCACTTTTGCAATTAATTAGTGAGTTCAAGCGAATGGGGGCACAAGTGATTTTTGCCAACAGGAACAAATTGTTGATTCAGACTTCCAAGATTTCCGTGGAGAACTCATACGCATATGGTCAATATATTTTGAAAGCAGCCAGATCTAAACCTTTGTTTAACTTTTTAGATTTGAGAATAGTCAAGTATTGGGATATTTTGATATGGATGGATGAATTTAATTATGGAGGTAGAAGCTGTACGGAAATTGTCAATGAAGAAATGCAAAACTTGGTTCCAGAAAATCATTGGCACTTGCAAAAGTTCTTGCCAATAATATTTCAAAATGAATTTGAAGATTGGCTTGTGATATTCTTGGATGCATTGTCAAAATATAAAAATGAGAATTTACTTGGAAAGGGAGTTCAAGCAAATACACCTAGAGTCACCCAAATTGTTCACATTTTAAAAGGTCAGAAAAAATTACAAGCGCAAGAAGTAGAAGAAGAGGAAGTTGATCATGGAGTTATCGAAACTTTTAAAAAACCAATATTACGAAGAATTGAAAAATTGTATCGCCGACAACTTGAAGCCATTCTTAATCCCGAATTTAAACAGGAATATGAATTTCCAACCTTGGCCGGGTCTTATTTGCATATGAAGAATCCTGCTTTAGAATTAGTGAAATTTTTATGTCATGTGTTTGCATTATCAGAAAAAAGATCTAAAGAAGTTAGAATCTTGAAAAAAGAATTATTGTTAATATTTGATGTTCGTGATTTCAGTAAAGATGCTACATTTAGGGATCCTTGTACATCTTTGAAACTTCCTCACGTGATATGTGATTATTGTAATCATATAAGGGATATTGATTTATGTCGTGAAGAAGAAATCAATATTTGGAACTGTTTAAATTGCCACAAAGCGTATAATAAGATTGCTCTTGAAGAGGAAATTATCAACCAGTTTAACAAATTGTTTGTCAAGTTTTATGGTCAGGATTTGAAGTGTAATAAATGTAATCAAATAAGACAGAACAACATGGACTTACATTGTAAATGTTCTGGAAATTGGGTCGAAACTATTGGTTATCACATAGTTGAAAAACAATTTCAAACATTTGTGAATGTGGCAAAATTCTATAATTTACAGTTATTGAATGGCTTAGTTGAAGAGATTGTTTGATAAGGACATGGATATACCATATATAAATAAATAAATAAATAAATAAATAAATAACAATAGATTAATAAAAATTACTATTTATACAACACTGTAAAACAATCTAATAAAAATATTAATATATAAACGCACACACGAAATGAAAACAAAAGACTAATGTTCATGATCTGGTAGTTTTTCCCCTAGTCAAGATTCTTAAGAATTCCTTTTTGGAATAGATTGGATTTGCTTCAATCTTTCTAACTAAATCATTCAACCCCATTTCTTTTCTGAGCATATACTGATCGAAAACTTTAACAATATCAAAAATATAATCTTCATCGACTTCATTTATTGGTTTGTTGATATTGTCTTCACTCAATTCTGGTAAAAGTTGTTCAATAAAATCAATAATAACTTTCCTACTGGTATAGATCTGAAAGTCCAACTGATTTTTGATCCAACCAAGACCCCATTTTTTGGTACGCTTGACAATCAAAGTCCATTCCTCAGCCAATTGAGTCACGGTAGTGATATTACTGTTCATGACAAATGGAGGAATGAGATCATTTGTGTCTGGTAAGATCTCTAGTTTTTGACGTTTAGAATGATATGGTGACTCTTCACTTTCTTCTTCATCTTTATTCCCAGAGTCATCTTCAGCATTCAAGTTAACTACTACTGGAGGAAATTCATCTTCATGAATATTGACGTCATCGACGTCGTCGTCATCATCATCGTCGTCATCACCACTCTCAATGAGTACTCCAATAGCTTTTGAACTTTTGTCTACTTTCTCAAACAGAGGAATAGGTTCAAGTTGCAACATTTCGTTTTCTAAAGCCAAGGCTTCGTTTGAAAGTGGCAGTCTGACGTGGCCAGGATTATCTTTGAAATTATCAGCACCACTTCCACTTGCTTGTTCTGAAGACAAGGAATTCCCTGTACCACCTTGATCATTGAAAAATAAAGGTGGAACATTTGCCGTTAATGAAGATATTGATGATGTAGCGCCAGAATAGGTATTTGCACCAGTGCCACCACTGCTACTACTGGCTGCTTCTGTACTACTGGATCCACTTGGATTAAAGCCTGGTCTCGTTTTATGGCTAGTTAAAAACTCTTCAACAGTTTCCAACCCCTGTACTACTAATGGATAATCAACAAAAATTTCAGCATTTAACTTGTGTAATACTTGTAATCGTTTCAAAATTTTCCGTAATTTTTTCACGGGGATATTTGAATCTTGACTAACAATTTCGGTGATGAAAAATTGTGTCACCGTTTCACCCGTTACATGAAAATGTTGCAAACCTTGTCCGGAACAAAATAACGCATAGCGCTTAAACTCATTTTTGTGCAAAATTTTATTAGCTTCTGTAAATCCATTAAACTCGTTGGTGGAAATATACATTTCTTCCAATTTGGCTAGTAAGTCGATCTGATTCCCGGTATCAGCTGGTGGTAAGTACTCATCTTGATTACCTGTGCTATCCAAATATTTGTTGATTAAGAAAACGATATCACCTTCGGAATAGTCAAGATTGTATGCCTCACAATTGAGTTGATGCAACTTTAACAAACTAGTTCTTAACTTCTTTGAATTGCTTTTCTTGCTTTTATCGACTGACAAGGCTAAAAACTTGTTTAAAATATCTTCATCAATAACACTATCAGTTTTCCCATGACGAGCACAAAACCTGATGAATCTTTTCATATCAGTAGCATATGATTTGAATGTATTGGGCGTTAAACTACTAAGAATCGTAGACACATTTTCTGATTCAAGAACTTCTTGATTGAATTTCTTTAATAAATACTCTTCTGCTTCAGTTAATTTAGTTTTTGAACTCTCACTTAATCTAAAAGCATCAACACCACTAGCAACCCCAACAATATCACCATCAATATCTTCAAGATCGTTTTCATTATCGTTATCTTTATCAAATGTTGTTTTTGTTAAAGAAGAAAAGTTTGTGGACTCTGTGTTGGTTTCACTCAGTTCCTTCAGTGTGTTTGAGCGAGAAGTCAAAGGTGTCGAAGATGAAGAACTACTTCCTTTTCCTGAACTGGTTTGCTGCTTATTTGATTGAACCTTGTCTTTGTGGGTGCTCATAATTTCTTGCACTATGTTATCTCCTAAGACTAAATATGGTTGTTGTATAGAATAGACAATTCTATTCATATGATATAGCTTATTTATGGAGGATCTCAAACTTTTTATTGTGTTCTCGGTAATTTGTCCTCGTTTTTCGATTTCCACCTCAATTAATTCTTTTACTAAAGAATAAGTTACGTAAAAATTATCCAACCCCTTGTTTGCACAGTGGGAAATATATCTTCTTATTTGGTAAAGATATTTCTCTTGAGTTTCAGGCTGTAACGATTTCAATGTCCTGGATGCTGCTTCATTTTCCAAGACTTCTGTTCTGAATTTATTCAACAATACTTGTTCGGTGGCAGGTCGATTTTGAAAAAAGCTGGCGTTCCCCAAAGAAAATGATAAGTTGGAAACTGGTGAGTTCTCAGTAATTGGGTTTAATAATTCTGGCTGGATCCCTGGGATGGCTGAATGATGAACATTTGGTGGTTGAGGAGGAACATTGGCCAGATATAACGCTTGTGGGAAAGTGCTGGCCCCTGTTTCTTGCTGGGCGGTAGACCACTGAGTTGGTTGCTGATCAACATGTGTTGGCTGGAATGGGATTTGAGTATTGGGTGATTTGGACTTTTCACTGTCAACATTTTGTTGAAGCTTTGATCTTGACTTTTTACGTTTTACCATGGCTATGTTATTGAGTATCAGGGGAATATTAATAATAATAATAATTTGAAATACACATTAGAGGGTACACCAAATGAAATTCATAATCTTTAAAAAGTCTGCATGAGGAGCTTGTTTTGTATTAATATCAATTTGACTTTTAAAACTGTGATGTTTCCTTAAAACCAATGAATAAAATAGAGCCAAAGTAATAGGTTATTGTGTGTGCACCAAGAAAACTTTGAATAAGAAAGTGTGACAAAACTACCAAGTTCAACAAGGAGCTAATGTTGTTTGTCAAACTCTGTATGAATAAAAATCAAAAGTGTATCAGGTTTTAACTCCCTGTTTTTTTGGACTTTGTTTGATTTGGTTATAGAATAACAAAATAACTCTTACAGAAGCTTAATCAAGTACATGTAAAAAAAAAAAAGGCCTGCAGAAACTGACTTTTATTTGAATAAACTTCTATATAACCTCAAAATGCTCTTAATGGTAGGATTGTTAGTTTAAGTTGATTGTTTTCAATGCCCGGTTGATCGGCAGTTCAGTTCGGGGTTTCTTATTGCTTTGCAGATCTGGTTTTACATTACACCTGAGAAGATTGATATAGAAAAGCTCAGCATATTCTAAGTAATCAATTAACATATCTATATAATATAATAAATATAATATCACTTACAAATTTGCCTGCTATTGACTACTCTTGCACGTTTTTGCATATTGCAAAAGAATAATAAAAAAGTGACAAAAAAAAAAAAAAAACAGGATTACTATTTTAGGGGGCTAACATGGGTGGTGCCACAAACTCAATTTTTAAGCTTTGGTTTGTGTATGCTTTTTTTTGTTTTCCTTGGACAAACGGCTAATAAAGAAGTCACTTTAAGTTACTGAAACTGCTGATAACACTTTATGTTGTTGGATTGAATTTCTGCTATTCCAACGGATTATATTATTATGTGGAAATTAGTATATCCAGGGAGGTATAAAAACAAAGACGCTCTAAAATGGTTCAAACAATATAAACTTAATGACACATAAGCTGTTTTTACTCGAGTAACCAGTTTAGATAGAGAGCATAAAACCTATCAAACCAAGAATAAATAAATAACTTGTCCAGCAAGTAACAGTTTTTCATAATGGAAGTGTTGAGAGTAGCTTAACAAGCAAAATGATAGCTCTTACTAGAGCCTGAACATAAAGCAAACAACTACATCCAGTCTTATAAATTAGAAAAATAAACTACATTGGGTTTATTATTGTCATTACTTGATTCCTTGTTTGTTGTTGGTTACTTCTTTAAAGTAAGATCCCAATTTTACTTTTTTTTTTTTTGGTTTTGAGGGGTTATCTGGTATTTTATAAGAGAATTTAATCATCCCACACGACTTCAGTTAGAATCAATCACACCCACTACTTGAATTATTCAACCAATGATCCATCAGTAACATCTATATACTAGCAGTGATGTTTATTGCCTTATTTTGTATATTTATTTTTGTTAGTGTTAAAGAATTTCTGTAGTCTGACTATCAGCAAAACTTCTTTTCTAGAGTTTAATACACCAACACAAAACTAACAGTAAGCAATTCTTCAAACTTTGACTTTGTTTTGAATACCGCAAAGAACATAGTAGATTCAGTATCGACACAAAAAACTGTTGGTTTTAGCCTTTTTATAACAATATTATTTCAAGAACTACAAGAATTGAATTTTGTGGTGCAAAATAGTGAACGAAATTTATCTTTTTTTAGGTACATCAATTCTCCAGAAACATGGTGATATGGAGTCAAGATTTGTATATACATTGTTAACCCCTCTAATGTAAAACATTGGTGTTGAAAATGCTACTTTCTGGGCTTATGCGGTTTATATTGTTTCTCTTTTAGCAGTCTTTTGTTTTTACAATAGTAACTTTGAGCGGGTAATTTATTGGACTATGCATAAAACCTTATCCTAATAAAAAAAAAAAACACGGAAATTGTCACATGACAAATAATTATTCAGTTTGACGAAAAGAATAAGAATTGGACAATATATAAAAATAAAAGTTAATAATTTGGAATTGTTATGGTTTTTCCTTTACTTTTTACACCAGAAGTTAGACATCTTCGAAATTGGGGGGTTATCCAGTAATGCCTTAGTGGTACTCAATTTCTAGTAAAATCAAAGGAGTAATCGATATTCTGTTTGCTCTCGTTTTTGATATACTCTCCTTTCTTGTTGATGGGGTTACTTGTCATACGTAGAACTATGTAACATTTAAGAACTGAGGTTCAAGGTTTTTGTGTATCATGTAACTAGAAGTTCAGAAGTATCATCTAAAAAGAATACTCAATATAAAAATTAGCAGTGTTGTTTTTTACAGGCTATGTTTAATGTTTAGTAGTGTCAATTATTAAAGCCACCTGAAGTGCATGTATTTTGTTCCATTTCGTTCTCTACTTTATTGTTCTGTCTTCTTAGTTCTTTTTCGACACTGAACTAATGATGAATATAAATCCAGTCAGTATGCACAACTTTATTTTTAAAGTGTGACAAATTTATGTAGCTGTGGAGCTGTATCCAAGTATATTCAAATTCACAAAGGATCCATTCAGTTGAAACTTCTATTATATACTGACGTTGACCTTAATAAAAATTGGCATTCTGAAGTAAAAGTAAGGACAAAGTTATAGAGTTCACCAATAAATATCATATGTATGCAGAAACTCATCATCATGATGGTTGGATATAACAGAGTTCTAATCCCAAGATACATCGTCGACACGAAGGCAATGATTTTGATAATTTTTTGCAATATTTCCCGCTCAATTCAATTTTCAAGCAAGATTGTAACAATAATAATAGCTTCACATCATAATGAGTACTCATCTTGACTCGAAAAATCCATATATTTGTTAGTTGTTCACCACATATCATCGGGATTTTCACTAACTTGTAAAGTTCCTCCGACTTCTTTCACTAAATTATCTAAAGAATCAATTTTCCAGGATTCTTTAGTTATAGTTGCTATCACCCTTAATTTATTCCTTGCCTTTTTAATATTCTTTTCATATTCCTCGACTTCTTTATCATCGTTAGTTGTGGATATGTTTGCTAGAATACTTTTCAAATTATCCAAATGATTCCGAAGCGACGAAGAAGAAGTATTATATTGATCTATATTAGACAGCCAAAACTTTACGAATTCCAGAATAAAACCAACAATCAAAAACCGTTGAAATCCTGTTTGATAGCCATATTCTTTCCCTTCTAAATATTGATCTTTTGTACCTTGTGCTTGACCTTCTTTGTATCCTAACTCATATTGTTCTTCTTCTAGATTTAATACATTATCTATATCTATATCTGACATGGCTACTTGGGAGGAGAGTTGTTAAAGCAAACAATGTAACAATTTCTGCAATTTTTTTTTTGCTCGGGTTCACCTTTTTTTGTTCGGAAAAACAAAGATGCCCTTCGAAAGAGAGTACAATAATTGTAACTTGCGATGCACTCCAAGCAACAATGACTGGTCAAACTGATTTGTTTAATAAGGATAATGAATTTTCAGTGAATAATGGTAACAGAAGACAAAGAAGAACCAATAAAAATGACAAACTACGATTAAGTTATGAATCAGATTCAAGTGATGACCAAGGAGCAAATTCTGATGATGAAAACAACAACAAGATACAACAGAAAGAAGATGTATTTGGAGATGATAACGAAAACGACATGTTTGATAGTGATAGAGAAAATGATATGTTTTCTGATGACAATGACAATGGCAATGACAATGGCAATGATGAAGATGATATGTTTGCTAGTGATAATGAAGAATCAGCATCTTCTGAGAAGAACAATAATAACGACAATGATGACGATGAGATAAAAGAAACAGATGAATCAGTTAACAACTATTACAATAACATTGAGGATTTAAATTTTGATTTGTTTAAAAACAAAAAAGAACCCAAAATTGAAGCTTTTAACTTAAAAGAAGAAACCAATTCTGGGAAATTTGATGATGAAGGGAATTATATACCTGATGAACAAGAAGAAGATTCACAATCATCGGATAATGATATATGGCTTGATAATTATAATACATCAGATATAAATAAAGCTAAACAGGCCCAAGCTATACGAGAAAAACGACAGAGAGATAAAGAAAAAGAAAAGGATCATAATGTTGAACCTTTAGAAATTTTGCTTTCTGATTTGATACTGTTATTGGAACCAGCTGAATCTCCTCTTGAGGCATTGGCAAGATTAAATCCCAAAAAACTGAAAAAGAACAGTAAAACTGTGCATAATAATTCAGATGAATCAATTAATAGAATCACTAATGTGTGTTCATCCTTAATTAATGACAAACAAATCGATGATATATACGACTTGACAAGAGAAGAATTGATGAGGAAATTCCAAGCAACGACAGGACGTCCTTATAATGTTGAACGAGGGCTTAAACGATCTAGAGAAGAATGTGATGATGACAATTCTGAGATTGAAAACATTGATTATGGTGAAAAAATATGGGAATTTAGATGGATTGGAGATGAAGATATATTAAATGGCCCATATTCCAATTATGAAATGGATCATTGGAAAAAGACTTATTTTGAAAATAAAGTAGAGGTACGAAAAGTTGGTGAAACAGAATTTAAAAATGTTGAATATATTGATTTTACATAAAAAGGTTGTTGTTAGTCTTCTATCATAAACTCTGCAATAGGAAAATTCACTGACTTTGCTATTCCTTCTGCAGTATCCCAATCAATATTACACTTCCATCTTACTTTGGCGGTCAATATATCCGAGGAGTTGGTCTTACTCAATAATCCTAAGGAAAACAACGTTGCAATTTGATTACTCAAATCGATATTTCTCGTTAGAGTGAATCTAGACCTTTCTGATTCTTTTTTCTCTTCATTTTCTATTATCCGATCATCCATGTAAAGCAATTCATCTTTATCTGAATGATTCAATGAAGGGGCATAATTCCTATATATGACTGACAAAATAGCCAAGATTCTTTCAAGATCAACAAAGTTGGCCGATAATAAACGTGTATCGATACTTTCTTTACTCATATGTCCCTTTGTAACTTTAGCTGATTTGGTGCTTTGTCTCTTTTTGTATTTCACTACTTTCACTTTAGAATATTTATGAAGATCATTTCTTTGATTCCCATATGATGCCAAATAAGATGCAAGTAAAAAAAATTTAGAATGTAAAGGTAAATCTTGGACATGCCCTCCATGGCTCATTTGTTGTTCCCATTGGAGTGTTTTAAATTCAATGACTCCGGAATTACTAACAACATCTTCGTCAGTAAACAAGTGCATACCTTCTTTAAGACATTTGACAAATTCTGTAATTTGTAATCGACCTTGTCGTATTGGTTCAATAAAAGGATCCCATAATCTCTTGGTAAAATCTATCAACAATGACATATCGGATCCTGTGTATGAATAAAACATATCCACTATTGCTTTAACATATTGGTTGTAAAATTCTATACTCTCTGGCGAATTATCCAAAGTATCATCGAATTTGCATAATCGATTCTGTTGTAAAATACTGATTATTTGGGTTTCATTATAAACTTTGAAATAAACATGTGGGTTTGATAATGTCACAATTTCTTTAGGGTCTTCACCAGCAACAACAACAATCACAGTGAAATTCTGCAAACTTGAAGATTCTTTTAATCGTGTAAACCCGGCTAATAAATCATTTACATATTCAAAACATTGATCAAATCTGTCTAGTAGTAAAACATGATGGTCATCTCTATAGCCAAACTCGTCAGCAAACAATTCTAAAGCTGATAAAAATGTTGAAAAGCTATCACCGGTATTCCCATATTTTGCCAAATCACTTCTGGTGTTTATTGGCCCTATTTGTCGGCCACTATCGATTCTAATTCTATCAAAACATCGGCGTAATAATATCTTTTTCGAAACACATTCATCACAATTAACGGTAGAAAATTTTAATCCCAATGCCTTTAAAAACTTTGTCACGGTAAATGTTTTGCCAATAGATTTATATCCATGAACTATGACGCATGGAGACAGTAATCTTGGATTCTTGTTTACAAATGCATTCAACAAATCAATTTCTTCATCTCTTTCTTTCACTTCTTTTTTCAATAATGACAATTCATCAAGTGTTAAACTCATCTGTAAATTGTTTTACGTCTTCTTATTTTAATCCCAATGGGTTATAAAATGTTTCTAATTTGATTTGGTTCAAGCTGTATTTCCATACAATGTGTAATGGCTATATTCTGAAAAAATGTGAAGTGGTTGTAAACATTGAAATAATTTTTGAGCCGGTGTGTGTGCAATTATACACGACCTTAGTTTTAACTATATGTTGCAAAAGATAAGTAACTTTATACATTCAACATGTTTACCAGTTAAAACCTTGTGTATCTGATTAATGAAGATTCTGTTACGTTTATTTTTTGTTGTAAAACATTTATGATAATCCCATTTATGTTTTAGTTTCTTAGCACGTCATTCGGTATAATCTGTCATGAGAGAGGAATTCGCTGTAGTAAACAAATGAGAGTGAAATTTGCGAAATATCGGGAATTTGTAATCTTCAACCAAAGCAAAAGCAAAAAAAAAATCAATTCTTACTAATATATAAATACCAGCCACAATAATAACTAATAAAATATTCAACTTTTCCCCTTCATCTTCTTTTTGTCATTCTTCAAATAAGATTTATTATTATTCAACCACAAGAGTTAATTCATAATTTGCAATGTCAGAAGTTTCTAAGAAATATCATTTTGACGTGACAATGTCATGTTCCGGATGTTCTGGAGCTGTTGAAAGAGTATTGAAAAGATTAGATGGTGTATCATCTTTTGATGTTTCTTTGGATAAACAATCAGTTGATGTTGTTACTACTCAACCATATGAAACTGTTTATAATACTATAGCTAAAACTGGGAAAAAGATAAATGGTGGTAAAGAAATTGCTTAAAGAAAGGGGGAGTAGGGAAAACAGATAAAAGGAAAAGACTTAACTAGATCCTATATGTGACATTTAATCATTTATATTTATATTAATATGCTATAAATAATACATTTACTTTCTTAGCTCATGTTTCTGAATTCAATAATTTCTTGAATATAATTATCTCTTAATTCACTTTGAATAAAAATAGATTTTATCATATTTACTAATTCTTGAGTTTCAAGATTAAATAATTCACCTTGATAAAATCTTTCCATAATATCTTTCAAATGATTATTGACCAAAAATTTAACATTATTTAATTTATGATATGATTCAATTGATGAATCTTTATTAATACCATCCAATTCTTGAATATATGGTATTGTTACATTGTTTAAATTATCAATAATATGAGTTATTTTGGTACATTGATGTTCACTTATATCGTCAAGATTGAATATCATTTGAATAAGCCAATTATTTATAAATTCTACCAAATCAATAACTAATAAGATAAATTTTGGTTTATTGGTAGATTTCAATTGTTTTTCTTCGAATAATATATTGAACCATTTATAAATCAAACTTAATTGGTTTAAATTATAATCATCCAATTCATCAAAGTTGTTGTTGTTTAATTCATCATTTTCTAAATTGAGTGATGATAATACAATTTTTAATTCCAGATAAAATTTAATGAGTACTTGATTCCAATTGCAATTGACAAATTGTGTCAATTTTTGAGCATCACTGGAGGAAGATAATTTTGAAGATAAATAATTTAGATCGTTAAGCAATAAAAATGAATTTGCTAATGAAGGATATTCAACTGTGGCTAATGCTTGAATTGAAGTTATTAGGTGATTCAAGTCTGATGAACTTCTGCTGAATTCATTGATAAGTATTAATAGTTCAGAAGGAATCTTAGTAATAACTATTCTCTCATCCGATGTATCTTGATGAGATGCTTTATCACCAGTATCGGTTTCTTTTTCTTCTTCTTCTTCTTCTTCCCAACCGTCGTCCCAATTATCATTCCACCCATCGTCACCATCGTCGTCGTTTTTACTGTTCTCATTTGTTGCTTTGTTTTCTTCTTTGTTTAGTTTTCCAGTATCAAAATCAATCAATTCAGTTTGTTTCATGGCATCAGATTTGAATACCTTTTTGATTCTTTCCACATAATTATCAACAATCCAATCAAGATGCAATTTATTTAATTTTTCTTTTATGGAACCACTTCCTTCTTCCATTCTTGATAAAACATTCCAATTATTTTCATGACATAATACTACTAATTCATCTAAATCAGTCAATTGTTGTTTGTCATTGATAATTTGATTTATATTGATCGAAATTTTATCAATTATGTTCTTGGAAATTTTAGAATTTAAATAATTTTTAATTGTGGGATATTGTAATTCATTTATAAATTTAATTAAATTAATAATTGATTTAATAAAATTGTTGTTTCCATTATCAGATACAAATTCTAATTTAATAGTATCTTCAAGTTCATCAACAATCAAATTCAAATTGGATTGATTTGAAGAAGGGCTCTCTAATATTGAATCCACTAATTTATCCCAATTTTCCTTATATTTATCATAGGCATCTATATTATGTCCATTTTTCAATAGAAACCGATTGAAATCTTGTAAAATTGCTACATTGGTAATGGTATATGGATCAGGAATCAAAAGAATGGTTAAATATTCATTCAATTGAACAATAAAATCTTGATGAAGTGAATCAATTCTTTTCTTAATTTGTTTGTATATTATATATTTGGAATTTGTATCGATAATGATTTCTTTGTTAAATAAATTGTTTAAATATTGTAAATCCAAAATACTTTGCAATGTTTTCGGTTTCCCCAAGTATGTTTCAATCTCTTTTAATTTGAAATTGATCTCTTGTAATTCATTCAAGTGATTTAAATTGTCAGTAATAATTTCAAATTTATTATTTAATTCAGAAATTGTTAAATCAGTTAAATTTTCATTATCTGTATGTGAATCTTGAGGAATTTCTTCAAACTGTTTTCGAAATTCACGATCATTTTCAAGGGTTGTCTTGTTTATTTTGGATAATGTTGTGGATATATTCTGTTCAATATCTTTTAAATATAATTCTTGATCTTCTAGTTGTTGTTCAATAGATGGCATTGTTGGTGTTACAAATGGTGTTGTTGGTGTTGGCAACAATTGTGTGTGTGTTTGTATGTTTTTCTAGGAGACCAAAGAAAGAAAAAAAAAAATTGTGACTTACACGCATACAAAGGAGTATTGGTATTAGTATTAGTTGGTATGTATTATAATTAAACTATTTGAGCTATTAACTTCAAATCAAATCTTCAGTTATATCATCATCAACATATTCATCGTCTTTATTCATTCTATAAATTGTCATTGCCATACTTGCAAAATTCAATAAACTCATAATCCAATCAGGCAAAACAATTCCGTATAATTCAATAAGATTAAATGTCAAGTCTAAGAAATTCCCAATTAATTCAATGACAAGCATCATTTTATCAAATCTTAAATCTTTTAATACTTTTTTATATTTCGTATTTAAATCTTCATTTATAGAATTTATTTTAGATTTTCTGGTAGTAGTATTTAATAAATCCACTTCAATATTAACTTTTCTGATTTTACGTATCACATTTAATAATTGTGATATGGTTTTCCTAATTAAAAATACCAATATCAATACCCAAATCTTGTTTGTTTGTTTCAAAAATCGATTTAAAAATTGCGGGAACATTGGTAAATTTGATAATAAATGTAAGTTATCTAATAAATTGGCAAGATTTTCTAAAATATTAACAAATATAAATTCTATTTTCTTTAAACTAAAATTGTTTGGTCTGTAGTATTTTTTGGGACTATTATTATTTGTATTCCTTGGTTTAGATTTAGATTTCTTTACTGGAGGCAGGAATGGTTGTCGATTGTTGTTAGATGATTTGTTAATATCAAACTTATTAAATACTGAAGGATATTTTGGTTTGGGAGGTAATTTTGTCTTGGTGTGGATTGATGGTGGTGTTCGACTTTGTTGTTGGGAAAGTAAGCTAGTTAATTTGTCGAGTTTATCGGATGTAATTGAAGTGTTACCTTTCTGTTGTTCCTTTTGAGCTAGAAGGAGTAAATTGTTGATAATTTCTTGTTGACGTGGATCAGTTGAAGTATGTTTTAAGCTTACTTGTTTGACTATATCAGTATTTTCTTGAATTGTTGTGGTGGCCATTAGTAATATAAAAATTCCAATTGGAGGTTTGAAATAAAAAACAAAGAGTGGAGATTAAGTCTTTTAAATAATTTTACTTCTTCCTACTCTTGTTGGGGTAAAAAAAAAAAAATCTTTCTCTTTGGCGTGTGAATTGGATCATTTTTATATCTGTTGTTGTTGTCCCTCGGTTATACACCCACTAGTTGGACGGAGATATAGATACGAACTACAACCATTGTTATTACTACACTCCTAATGAAAGTAAACGCTTAATCGATTGTCATTTAACCTAAATAAACAAAGTAGTTTTGTATTTGAAGGTTTTTTTTTTTTTCAACCAAACCCTATTTATCCAGTTAATTCAATAATAAATTGAGCAATTGCTTTGAAAAAATCATTTTGATTGCCTAGTGAATTTATTCTTGATATAATCTTAGTATTATTACCTTTAAATCCTTGTAATGAAGTAATCTTCCAATCTCCTTCATGATACTTTATAACCAATTTATTTTGGCCGTTACCACTACTCCAATTTATACTTAAACAATATTCATTTTGTGAATGGGGTTTTTCTTCTTCTTGATTCAATTCAATTTTATCAACAACACTTAATTTTGTCAATATCTCATTCATCTCTATACACCATTTAGTATATTTTTGTAATTTATCATCTTTATAATCCATAGGTTGTAAATCATTCAAAATTTTATTCAAATCATTTAATTTATTACTAATTGTTTCAATTTGATGGGAACTATTTTTATATTGGGTTGTGGTATCATTTATATCTTTATTTATTTCATGTAATTTATCTATGGCATCTTGTTTTAAAATATCTTTATCTTGCAGTGATATCATTTCACTAACTGATGAAGGTCGAGAATCCATCATATATTCCATTATGGTATGATTATCTTCATTTTGATTGACTAATTCATCAATTTTCATTTCTAATGAATTGACTTCTTCATTAATTGATTCTTGAATTTGTCGGCATCGATTATTATAATTTGTATATAATAAATCGGTTTCATTGGTGATTCTTTCTAATTGAGATATTTTCTTATACATGTCTTGTTTATTATGTTTTAATCGTTGTTTACTAATTTGAGTTTCTTGTTCCAATAATTGGAAATCAGAATCATTAATGAAATTTTTATCTTTTGGTGGTAGTTTATAATTGATTTCAGATATTTCTCTTAGGAAAATATCTCTTGTTTCTTGTTCTAAATATAAAAATTTCAATTTGGAGAAAATATTTTGATAATGTAATAATTCATCTTTAATTAATTTAGGATTGCTGAGTTTAATATTGGCATTATGGAAATCTTGTTCAGATGTTAAAATTGAATAATTGACAGAATTTTCTTGAATAGATGATAATTCATCTTTCAATTCTTGAGACGTTATTTCAGACATATTCGAAAATTTTTAATTAGACAAAGGGTATTTTATCTAGTTGTAAAGATATATTCTTAAGCACAAGAAGGGTTTTGATTGTGAAGTTGTTGTTGTTGTTGTTGTTGTTGTTGTTGTTGTTGTTGTTTTGAAGTGTTTAATGAAAACAAATTGAGTGCGATAGGAGTAGGTTACAATTCTCGATTGCCCGCCGTCGTCGTTTTTTGATCAAATCCGAACTCTCAAAAACTTTTGAAATAGGGAGGTGCGACTTACATACTTTGACGATCCTGCATATGTCGTCATAGTTAACACCTTTCTTAAAATGTGTTAATATCTCCAACCTTACAAATTATACGTGTTCAGATTTGGTTGCGAAGTTATCAACTCAAGTCTTACTATATAAACCTTACACTTTCTTCTACATTTTATATTTTTTTTTATATCGTCTTTCTTTTTAGAATCAATCAATACTTTTTTTATCATTTAGATACATATTTCATCTATTAATAGATTATCTTTCTACATATCAATACACGACACAGTCACGTGCCAAAAAGGGTAGAAGAAGGAACTACAGAAAACTAATCGTGCTGCTATGTTGAAAGATCTCTCATATCGTTTTCTAGATAGTGTTATGGGCAAATCAGTTGATATTAATCATTATCACGATATTAGTGATCGAAGTCATGCTATTAACAATCAAGGAGGCAAATGAAGATTGTTAATCAATGGGTTTAGTCTTCGACCCCTACTAATAGAAAGACTATAAATAGGTTTGATTTTAACTCTAGTTTATTCTGTTTATTCTTGTTCATTATACGATAATATCTAAACTACGTATAGTATAACAGATAGCGTAATAAAAAAATAGTGTCTAGTTGGTTAGTTATAATTCCATTAGTAAGATTTCAAGAGTTGAACATTGACCGCTAATATTATGGACAATAGCTTTTAACTCAAATAAAAAGGATAGAAGGGCTATATTTGATTGGTACATAGAGACGGTTGTCTTTTAAGTATTCTGTAGTCTTTTCCAAGTGATTTGCAACAACTTTGTTCATCATATGTTAAAATAATAGAAAACACTCATCGAAGTCTCTACGATAATATCTGCAAACCAGTCAAATAAAACTACATCACCAAAGCGTATGTAGTATAACTTGATAAATTCTATCACTTATATACTATCAAACCCACGTACATTCATAACACCATTGCATTACCTAACTAACGTCTCTTGGTTGAATCTTACAACTCAATTTCCAAGCACGATCTTCTTCGGTTTTATTCAATTGACAAATTTTCCATAATTCCAATAAAATCAATTCTTGCAATGGAGGAACTGGATTAATCGTATAATTTGGTTTATCACCATTCTCTATTGAAGAATTAGGATCATTGGGGAGAATATTTGGATCATCTAAATAGGATATTTGTAAACATTCAATATCAGCAATAATTCTCGTAATTTTCAAATATTTATCAATATTAATTAATTTTTGATTCAAAAATGTATTAGCTTTACGATAATTTGGATTACCATCATTAATAAAAGTTAAATCTTGTAAAAATAATGAAAAATAAGGTACAATAGGAATAGGTGATGCATCTAATTCTATTGGTGAATTTAAAAAATTCCTTAATTTATTTCGATAAATTCGATAATTTTTTTCTGGATGAATAATACTAGATAAATAATCGTATAATTCAGTATATTTATCTTCTAATTTAATCCAAATTGATGAAATCCTGGTGATTAAATGAGATTCTAAAGCAGTTATAATGGCAGCTAATGAATTGAAATTTCTTAAATAAAGACATGAAATAGCTATTTTTAACCATATTTTCACCATACTGATTCTTAATTTAATGGTGATATTTGGTTGTAATATTGATTCAATGACATATCCTGATAAACAATTGGTGAATAATAATGATAATCGAACATTGGGGGCAAGTTTTAAATGAGCTCTTTTGGTTGTATAATTTTGATTTAATAATTCATCAGGTTTAATCGAGCAGAAAATATATGATTCCAATAATGTTAATTGTTTAGCTATTTCTAATCCATTAAAATCTAATAAATTTGGTCGATAATTTGATAAAACCCAACTTTGATCACAAATTATATAGAAATTGGGCATTAACACTGATAAATCTAATGGGATATATTTAATCGAATTGATATATTTTTGTGAACACCAACTATTACCCAAAATTGCTCTATAAGTAAGATTAACTTTTTCAATAGTTTCAAGTTGTGAAAATGTCAATAATGATGTTTTCGAAGCACTGGTGGCCCCAAGTGGCATTGGTAAAGTTGCTGATTTCACTGAGTTGGTGGAAGAAGTACTAGTACTGCTACTGCTGTTAATCTTGGAAAGCCCATAATTATCAATCATTGAATAACGATTGATTTCATCCCCAAGGATCGATCCATTTTTCCTTGGAGATTTGACAACATTGGTGATACTTCTATTGATTAATTGGTTGGTGTCCTTAATTCTTCTAGATCTATTTTCCACTAATGGTCTCGACGAAAGTCTTGCACCAATATCAATCAATCTGATTGCATCCAATGGCAAATAATCACTCATACCTTCATTGAAAAAATTGATTAATGTCGTCAATAAATTGTAATCGGCTTCATGATTCCAATACGATTCCATCCATAATTGAAACAGTCTAGCAACTAATTTTCTTCTTTTTTTCAACTTCAAATCAATATTGATATCATTACTAACAGTTCCAACTTGAAATCTAGTTATCAATTCTTCTATCAAATCAATACCGGTACTAAAACTTCGGAAACATATGAAAAATGTTGACACAAAGAAATATTCTGGTGGCAGGTCTTCATTAGTTAAAGTATACACAAGCCCCTTGAATGAACCCCCCAATAAGTTCCCATTACTATCAACCGATAATTCGTCATTGATATTGATATCAAAATTGTTGTTGTTTGACTCATTCCCTCCTTCCGAGGTGAATGGTTTAAATTCGGGAGCTGACAGAGTAAATGGCGATGATCCATCAAGGTCGTCATTGTCATCATTATTCAATGATTGTAAGTAATTGACCCCAGTATCAGTTAAGCCCAAATCACCAGTTTTACCAGCTCGAATCATGGAATATCGGTTGGCTTTATACGCTTTAATACCATTAGGAGTAGTACCACTAGTAGCTTGTTGCGTTGGCATGTCTTTTGGTGGTTTTGTAATTCCCCGTGAGCATTTTTTAATGAATTCTTGTGGTTCAATTCTCATTTTGAAATAATCTGGATACGATCTTTCTGAACTTAATTTGAAATCACCAGTGATCTCCAATAATTTTCTAATCGAAGCAACTGTCACACTAATGGCTTTAACCATTCTTGATGCTATTTGTAATAATTCTCCTCCTTCGGGAGTGTAATAGTAATCTCTTGCACCATTCAATTGTGGCCCACCAAATTTGTGTATACGATCTTCTTCAGTTTCATTAACAGTTCTAACCACTAAGTTTTTAACACTAGCAACTAAATCACTGACTAAAGATAATAACCCATCTAAAGAACTATCCAATTCGCGAGGTTTCTCCTTTGAATATTCTGATCCGGTTCTTGATATAAACAATAATTCTCGTAAAAGTAATATAATTTGATGAGCTAAAGTTTCTAACATATCACACCCAATTTGGTTATGTTCAATTAAATCCAATCTCCCTATAATTAACCCTAAATAGGAAAATAATACACCATGGATTTCAGTGATTCTTTGTTTGGCCAATGGAGGGGTCTTCAATAATGGACAATCATTCAAATCATCATATAATTTTTTCCCGGTCTGGTCACGACTAATAATTTCTTTACTTTCAGCTGACCATATTTCTAAAAATGATACAGCTTTACGACTCACTTGATACACCATTAACGTCAAGATTTCTATTTTGCTGTAGTTTGATGTACCTTTGAATTCATTGGCCTTGACCATAAGATTATACCAATCTGCCAATAAAGACTTCCGTGATTTCCGTACAATTGGTCTTTTGGTGACCAATTCATTGGATCTAGATAAACAATCAGTTTGCTGTAATAATAACCTAACACCATCTCGAATTGAATTGATCACTTTAATGGAAAAAGTGTATTTACTTCTACGGTCTTTATGACTTAATGGATTAGAAAGAAATTGACCGCAAGCATGTAATAATGGTTTCAAATAATGATTATTAGGGATTTTATTATTGTTGTCGTTATCTTCAGGACTATCCGTGTCATCTTCGTCTTCCTCATCACCAGAAGTAACAACAAGTGAGAAATAGTTCATTGGAATCCATCCAGTTTGTAATGTTTCTAGTAGAGTGACTTCCCCCCATCCGGATTCGTCAATGGTATGAAGAAAGGCGATGTCATTTTTTTCAAATGATAAACAAATAGATGCATCTGATTTGGATTGTAAAGTTGATGAATCAAATGAATGCAATGCTCGTATGAAAAAATCAGACAAATTATCATCTTTTTCTTCAGATTTTGTTGGAGAAGGTAGTGGTTTCAGGTATGTGTCATCAGTGGTATCTGTCTCCTTGTAAACAATGTTCAACCCACCTTCTTCCGACATTGCCGTTGATTTATTGTACATTCGCAATCGTTCCCTTTCAGTTAAATCCAGTTGTGCCTTATGATCATTAATTAAATCTTTTCGAATCGGTATGTCATCATTGACTTTGGACCCTCCTAGGTTGTACGATGATGGTAAATTGTTATCATGAAATACAAAATTTGATGACGAATTTGTCGAATCCTTTTTCACTAAATAATTGTCTTGTTCATCAACTTTATCGCCAGTATCGGTATGCGTACTTGATGCCCTGGTACTGATGGAACTAGCTTCTGAGTATTGATCATTGGTAATCACCATATTCTCTGCATCTGTGCCTTGCTGTTCTTGTGATGTTTGCAACTTTTTCTCTTGTAGTTTCCGGTAATAAGTACTTTTGCGTTCAAGTCCTGGAGCAGTATTATCTTGAGTTGCCGTTTTATTCGCCTGTTCCACATTATTTTGGAATACATTTCTAAAATTGTAAGATTCCCCTGAAGTTCGGGTATTCTGTAAAGCCACTGAAACTCTTTTAAATTTCTTGCTCAAATTTTGTTTTGGTAGTAATGAAGTTGGTTCACTTGAATCAACAGGTTCATCTGCAAGAACATCTTTTTCTTCTTGGTTGATTTCGTGAAGAAATCCATTATCGTCAACTACAGGAGTTTCATCAGGATACCTCTCGCTGCTATCTATAAGTGGGGTTTCGTCGTTCTCATTATGGGCAAGTGTGGTATTTTTCGATGAGTTATGAAATATTGATTCATTTATTGATGAGAAACTTGGTGCATTTCTTAATTGAGGTTCTTGGTTTTGTGAGTAAACACTGCCATTATCACTTGGTTGGTCTTCGCCTACTTCATTCTCATAATCTTCTTCTTCAAATGAATAAGCCCCACTACGTGCAGTCATATATGATTGGAAAGTCTGGTTAGATCCCTCTTTCGGCATACGTTCAAACTTATGCTCATCATCACGACCATTAACCTGCTGCTGCTGCTGTTGCTCTACTGGTTTGTTGGTGCGAAATGGATTTTCCTTATGACGAGGTATTATTATTTGTTCAAATTGGCCTGGTATACGTGGTGATGGTTCAGGTGAGTCAGCATTGGAGTCAGGGTATACGCTAGATGCTGTACTGATATGCTTGGCTGGATCTGAATAGTTTGGTTGTTGAAACATGGTAGATATCGATTAACTTGATATATACGGTGGTGACAAGTATTCAGAATCTCAGATAAATGTATGTATAGGAAATATTCAGTGAATGAAAACCTTTTTCTTTCAAATATTTGCAACACTGTTGAGTAATCTAGGAAACGTTTGACTCAAGGGCAATATGAAGTGGTATAGGTTATTTATCTTCTTGTGTAATTTCACTAATATGATAGATATATATAATATATGAAGAACAAATCCACAGTATGATAGAATATAAAAGAAAAAGAAGGATAAATTCAGTTTTGGTTGTAGCTTTTTTTGGGGGGGGAATATAGAACTTGGGATTAGAATTGGAAGGAGAAAAAGGGGTGTGCAAAAAAGATAAAAAAAAAAAATTTCATTAAGCAGGCAGCCAGAAAAGAAACAAAACAAGAAAAAAATGCAAGGCGAGTTAGTTAGTAATATAATATTGGTTTTTGTGTTAAATTTTAAATTTTTTATTTTGAAGACTATTTTCTAATATTCCATATCCATTCCATTCCAGTTGGGTAACATTTTAGAAATAAGAAGTGTGGCCATTTCAGCTAAAATCAAAAGATTAATAATCAATTGCACTATTTGATTGAAATTCATTTAATATGATTATAGTTAATGATCAATAACTTGTAACTAGTTTTGTTTGCCTTTTTATCTCGTCATATATTTCTTTTGTGAAACCTATTGGGACAGGCTTTGCTCCTTGTTTCGGTTTTAGATAGCTAGATATTATTCATTTTACACGATTACAAGAGTTAAATCACTTTATTCAACAAGTTCCCATTTACGATGGAATTAGCTCTTCCTGGGTTGTCCACTTCTATATCTTGCTTAATCTAGCATTAACTTTGTTATTCACCATTTTGAATGAAGAAAAAAGTGTAATCATAATTTCAGTTGCAAAAAAAAAAAAAAGAAAAAGCAATTAGATAAATGATTGCAAGCATGAACAACACGAAATCTACGACAGCACGACAATGGTAATAACGTTTCCAAAATTGGTCACAAGGCTTCACACAATAAATTTGTACAATATAAAATGAAAACTAGGGGAGAAAAAGAAAAAAAAAAGTAGGGCTAAAAGATTTATTACTTTTGACGCGTCGCAAAAAATAGACGTGAAAAAGAAAAAAAAAACTAAAAATTATAATTACCACCACCACCGCGACCGCGACCATGTTGAATATGCAACGAGACGCTACGTCAAATCAAAATGCAATTATTTGTAGCCCTTCTCCTTCCCTCCCCGTATTGTTCTTTGTGCATAAAAAATAGTGTGACGCGTCATCAAATGATCTATAACCCACCTATTATAGGTCATGGATATTCCAAATTTGGAATTGTCTATACTGAAAAAAGTCAAACCTTTCTAGATTGCACCACCACAATTGTTATAATAGACAATTTGCAAGGATTAATTACAGAAACAATATAATAATTACAATTGTTTCATATTTTAAGTTACGATGCAATGAACTGCCTTTGTTTTGGAGTTTAGATTCTTCTTTTGCGTTTCTCTTGCTTTTCTAGATTTGATATCCCGTAGTAGTGGCCTATTATACTCTTGATCTTTTGATCTTAACATTTAATGTATTTTATTTAGAAGGTTGTTCGTAAGTGTATTGATGATTATGTTTCATTTTCTATAAAGTTTTGTATACTTAAGATAAAAAATTCTGTTATTGGCAGTCAATTGGAACTTGTTCCTTTTTTTGGTAAAAGTTGGTAAAAAAATTGTAGAAAATTTAAACATTATTGGTAAAACATTTTTGTAAGTAAAAGAAAACTAGGGGAAGCTGTGAATTATCACACAATTTTATAAACTAGCAACTGCTGTGCCAGTGTTATATCTATTAAAAACTTTACTAAAGTCTACATCTCTACTGAACTTCCATTCATTTTCTACTACCACTGTCAAGAGTTGCAAAATCACCAACTTCCCTCTGTTTTATTCGTGCAATTGCGACTAAAAAATATATTTTGTTCTGATTTACACGATACACATACTCACTCGCTCACAGACGAAAAAAAAAAAAAAAAAAAAAGAGAACAGAACCTAACCAAAAACTTAACACATACACACAAACTTTGGCAACAACCCAATTATCCGCAATACTGGTTCAAATCCACACATCTAATCATTGAAAGCAATGGCTCGGTCTAAAAAGAAACAATCTGCACCTCAGTTGTCAAAAGAGCCAACACCAGTAGTTTATTCACTGAAAAAACAAGTAGGACAACATTTACGGTCAACTTCAATTTTCAAAAAATCACCAGTATATGATTTACTTCATTATTTTGAAAAAGCACCAGATCAATGGACAGCAAGATATATTTTAATACTTACAGCAGTAATACTTAGAGCAGCAGTAGGGTTAGGGGGTCATCTGGGATATCATACACCACCAATGTTTGGTGATTTTGAAGCACAACGACATTGGATGGAACTCACTATTCATTTACCAATTTCACAATGGTATTATTTTGATTTACAATATTGGGGGTTAGATTATCCTGTATTAACAGCTTATCATTCATATATATGTGGGAAATTAGGTAATTTCATTAACCTGTCGTGGTTTGCCTTGAATACATCTCGCGGATTAGAAACAGATGATATTAGAACTTTTATGAGAATCACAGCAATTATTAGTGAATTGATTATTTATATTCCTTCAATTTTGAAAATAGCTAATATTTTAGGGAAAAAATCTAATATTAATCGAATGGATCAGATCATAATTGCTTTAATAATTATCAATCAACCTCATTTAGTTTTAATTGATCATGGTCATTTCCAATATAATTCTATCATGCTTGGATTTTTCATTTATTCAATAATTGATTTAATTAAAGGCAATTTAATAATGGCTAGTGTTTGGTTTATTAGCTGTATTAATTTTAAACAAATGGGATTGTATTATTCATTATTTATTTTCTTTTATATTTTAAGTCAATTGAATTCCCTAAGTAAATTTTTTTTGGTCGGATTAACAGTGGTAATTACTCAATTCATATATTTATTACCATTTATATGGTTTCATCCCGATTCAATCTTGCAAATTGTCTATAGAGTATTTCCATTTAATCGTGGATTATTTGAAGATAAAGTGGCCAATTTTTGGTGTACAACCAATATTTTGATTAAATATCGGGAAATATTTACTGATGCTTCTCAATTATCAAAATTAACATTGATAGCAACGCTATTGGCAACAATTCCAATTAATTTATTGATTTTCTATAAAATAAAGACCAGTAATAAACCAGTAACAAGAAAATCAGCAGAAACTACGACGACATCGTCATCTTCATCATCATTACCATTGCATATTACCGCTATGATTTATGGGTTTGCATTAAATGCATTATCATTTTATTTATTTTCTTATCAAGTCCATGAAAAATCAATATTAATTGCATTAATCCCCATTTTGTTATTATTGTTAATAAACCCACAACAAGATATAACTATGATTCAATTTATAAACACAGTGGGTACATTTAGTTTATATCCATTATTGAAAAAAGATGGATTAATAATGCAATATTTTGTACTTAATTTCTTAATTAATTGGTTAATTGGATTTGATTTAATAATTTTTAATCCACAAAGGAATTCAAATACCAACAAGAAGAACTTGATCATTTGGATAATTTATTTCATGATGATTATTTATCATATTATTGATTTTACTATTGATCCACCATTGAAATATCCTGATTTATGGGTGATTTTAAACACAACTATATCGTTTGTTGCCTTTGGTTATTTTTGGTTATGGTTAGTGTATAGAATTATTAAATTATAAACTCAATACATACATACAACAATATCTAAAACGTGGATCATGAGGTAGATGACTGCCCAAAATCAAAGTTAGAACCCTACAGTGTAGCTAATTGTATAACCACAAACAATAATATAATTATAACAATCCTAACTAACTATATAACCTAAACTACTATCAATCTCTAATAATAATTAAAAATTATTATTTAGAAATTTTTGCATCCTAGTTTTTTTTGTTCTGTTTTGTTAGTAACCACCTATAGTAATCAAATATACAGAAAGCCAATATAGTGAGGCCAAAAACAATACTTGGAGCACAACAAAACCCTCCAGGTTGTATCATATTCAACCACCACTCTCTATGACTTCCATATTGATACTATAGGCTTTTTCATTTCAATGTTCTTTAAAAAACATGAAATTGGATCCAGGTAAAAAGAAATCATCTTTGCATATTTTCATACTCTGATGACTTTCTTGACAATGTTTAGGATCAGTTTTAATCGTGATGCTGACGGTGATACCATGATGACAAACCCATGCCAGAAAAAACTCGGGCGGAAAAAAAAGTTCATTCAAAAATAACAACGCATGCTTCATGTGCTAGAAGTTAGGTCACAAGTCCATTATCATGTCCCTTCAAAAACGGAAATACAATTGAATCAGATAAAAAAAAAAAAGACATCAGGTGACTTTGATTTGTCCAAGTATATACGACTCAAGAATTTGTCAATTTCAACCAATGACGTAACAGTAAATATTATGACGCATATCAGCTGGGTATCAATACTCGGACTGTATGCGTAATAATTTTTGGAATCAAATGAGTTAATATGTAAAAAGTACTTCTATCTTTTTATTTAGCTGGTTTATGATTGTTTTAGTAAGAATGGGGTTTAAAAATTGCAACAATTTGGCAACTTGTCCGAGTGGTTAAGGAGAAAGATTAGAAATCTTTTGGGCTTTGCCCGCGCAGGTTCGAGTCCTGCAGTTGTCGTTATTTTTTTTTGGACACTATTATAAGGAAATAGTGTATGTATTTCCAAAGCTGATTCTCATTCATATTTAGGGTGTGGCAGATTTATTTATTATTTTTTTTATATAAATTGTTAGACAAGATGATGAAGACAGAAGGGAATGTTTGGAATTAGACATGAAACATTATCATTTTTGCATCTATTTTTATCTGACGCGAAAAAAGACAAAGAATTATAAACTCGTAGATCAATTCTGTTTATGTTGTTGTATATTGTTCAAATATAGTTATCTTTTTTTTTTTTTAATGAGAAATGCATGCTAATTATGAGGATACCCAGACTCATCTAATCACCTATTACTTTTTGTCAAGTCATTATACAAGAGATTTTGCCAAATAGAAGTACATTAATGTTTGCTTGTGTGTTGTCCAGTTTCCTTTTTTTTTCCGTCAGGCCAAGCTAGTGATTGACGTTAGTCAAATTTTCCAGATTAAATTCTCATTCTCATTCTTGACAAATCTCTTTTAGGCAATTCAATATACAAACCAAAAAAGAAAAATTGCAACCTGTTGCAAAATGAGTGATATTTATTTTTTTTTTTTGGAATAAAACGGTCCCAATTGAAATTGAGGATGAATTATCAACATTGATCCTAATTATCATACCATTGTAGGTTGATTCTAAAACCGTTGATCAATAGCAATCCACTATTCTTTTTACAAATCTGCGGGTGGCCATAGCTTTGTTAAGGATTCTTTAAACCAACAGAGTACGAGAAGAACAATAATGAATACTCATCGGTTTTGAAATCACAATATCTACATTCTTTAGCAAAGTCTATCTAAAAAAAAAATAGCCTGATTCTATAGGCTATATGTTGTATTGGTCAATTTTTATTAGAAGATTCTATTTTCATTCTGAAGATGTTGATTAATTGATCATTGTAAATCATTTCATTTGTGTTTTAATTGGTTTGGTCCTTACAAATCCGCCCGTGGACAAACTATGCGTATTTATAATCAATCAGTTCTATAAATAATACGGATTTCGCTAGAAAGTTTTATTTCTCAACGTTGACAAATCTCATTGCAATTACAACTCTTAATCCTCAACATCAACAACGACAATTTTTCTCGTCATGAAACTAATACCATTGACTTTCAGCTTTCTTTTTTTCACATCTGCATTTGCAAAACAACTTCCTGATTTTGATGGCAAAACTTATCAAAGTTATTCTCACTCACGTAGTGTTTATGCATGTCGAATGCATATTCACAAAACTGTGAAAGAATGTTCCACCACTGATATACAGGATTATGGATGTATGTGCACCAATAAAGATGCCATCAGTACATTCATTCAATGCTATGCTTATTTTCAAAAGAATACCACTCAAGCTATTAATTTTTTCGTCAAGTATTGTGACAATTATGGTAACATCACCACCAACATAGACCAAATCACTGATGCTTATGAAGATTTCCTTAATAATGGATCAGATACAACAATTATACCAACCATCAACAGTACCAATCAAATTGATTTTAATTATTCGAAATATGCTTATGGACTTGAAGCCTCAATTGATCAATTTTTAACTAATTGGCAGAGATCATTTTTCTATGGAATGGCCATGTCTTCTTATTGGGGGGTTGTATTACTATTTGGAACAATTTCTAATTGGACCCAATATTTATTCCCAGGGTTAATGACAGATCTTACTGGACCATTTTCTAATTGGTGGAGGAAAAATCTAAGTTTGCCGGCTACATTTGGTTCTAAAAAGACTCAAGAATATACATTTTGGTTTAAATATTTACAAGGATATATGCCATCAAGATTAGAATCAATTATTAATAGTGGATTTTGTTTGGTGGTGATTATTGTCTTGTCAATTAATACCTATTATAGTGTTGGCAATGAAGTTATTTTCACTAATTATGTTGCTCAATTACGATATCTTGCTAATAGAACAGGAATCAATTCCACCATATTAATGCCATTTCTTGTTTTATTTGCTGGGAGAAATAATATCTTACAATGGATTACAAGATGGAATTATGGAGTATTTATGATGTTTCATCGGTTTATTGGTAGAATGATCTTTTTATTTGTTGTTTTACACGCGGTGACATTTAGCATTGCCTTGGGAGTCGATTATTACCCGTTGATGACATTACCATTTATGATTTGGGGGACAATTTCCACTGTTTCCGGTGCCATTATAATGGTTCAAGCAAGTTTATATATAAGAAGAAGATGGTACGAGGTGTTTTTGGGGTTACATATTTTGATGGCATTATTTTTCATGATTGGTGGTTGGGTCCACATTAATTATTTGGGTTACGAATGGTGGGTATTTGTTGCTATTGGATTATGGGGAATTGATAGAATAGTTAGAGTTTTACGAATGATATCTTTTGGGTTCCCTGAAGCTGATGTCACTTTAATGTCTGATGAAACCTTGAAAATTAAAATTCCTAGACCAGAATATTGGGAACCAATACCAGGAGGTCATATTTTCATTACATTTTTAAGAAAAGACTGCTTTTGGCAAAGTCATCCATTTACATTTGCCCCCTCAGTGGAGAATTCCAACACCATAGTTTTATATACCAAGGTCAAACAAGGTGTCACTCGCAAATTATACAATTATCTTGTTACTTGTCCTGGAAGGAGAGCCAAGATTACGGTTGGTGTTGAAGGTCCATATGGTGAATGTTGTGCTGCAGGGAAATCACAAACAGCAGTATTTATTTCTGGAGGAAACGGAGTTCCAGGAATGTTCTCAGAAATTTATGATTTGGCCAAAAGAAGCACACCCGATTCACAGAAACGATTGAAATTGTATTGGACAATTAGAGAATACCGTAGCATTCATTGGTTATATGAAGAATTGAACGAATTGAAAAAATACCACAATGTCGAAGTCACAGTTTTTGTGACAAAACCAGACTCCAACACATATATCAATGAGTTAAATTCAAGAGTTATTCCTGGAAAATATAACAGCACCGATAATTTTGATGGGGCCACCACCTCTGCCACCACTAGTTTATACGAAAAGGCTTCATTCGATGACAAGGCAACCATCGTGGTGACAAATAGAGATCTAACTTCAAAATACGATCCAGATTCGGTTAAAGATGCTATCATTGCCCAATTATCCCATGTTTACTTCCGTGAAGGAAGACCCAAAATAAATACAATTATTAAAGAGGAAATTGAGGATGCACAAGGCTCGATAGCCTTTGTGACATGTGGACATCCAGCAATGGTGGATGATATACGAGCTGAAGTTGTGGGAACGATTGGTAAATACAAAGAAAAGAGAATAGATTATTATGAACAATTAATTGGTTGGGCATAGCATAAGTGGGAGTTGTGTTTTCTTTTTTGATATCCTATTTCATATTAATACTTTTTATATTCACATACTTTATAGAGCGATTCAATTCTGATAGATTTATTAATTTCTTTTAGTTTCAGTAGTTGATCTTAATTATTCTCTTTGGATGACTTTATCTCAGACTTGGCAAGTATATACGGTTTAGACGGGTTGAGTTGTGCTCATTGCTCCGCTTTTCATTGTGCCGTTCCATTTTCCAGCATCAAAACAATAAATCCTAGGTGGCATTTTAGAAAGCAATGATACATTTACACTTTATCCCCCTTCCCCTCTATTTCTTATATATCGAGTGTCGTGTTTTCTTTTTTAGTTGTTGCATGATACAGTTGAAAATTGACGGGATTTTTTCAAGTATATCCCGAACTACTATCGTTCCATGTGTAACCGAATATTGCCGTATTTTTCACCCCTAATGTATTAGTAAATACTTCTACAACTACCAAAGAAGCGACACCTACACAATAAACTTTTATCTCTGTCATGTTCTTGTATTCATCAGACTAGATGTGATTTGATTG
This sequence comes from Candida dubliniensis CD36, assembly GCF_000026945.1. Lineage (NCBI taxonomy): Eukaryota > Fungi > Ascomycota > Pichiomycetes > Serinales > Debaryomycetaceae > Candida > Candida dubliniensis. Next base: position 1,445,219 of record NC_012867.1, on the reverse strand, counting down.
TCTAAACTTTCCTGAATTGTATCAGTCCTAAAGAGAAAAGATAAGAAACTAACTTCAACGTGATCAAAGTCTATGTAGAGCTCACTATTTTTTCCCCGTATGTTTATGCAACATTAAAATGCTGGAATCCAATTTCCTTTGATTACCGTCTATAAGCGCTTTTTTTCCAATCTTCAGCCCCCCTATACGTACACACATACAAACCATCTAACCTCTAAAGAACGCTACAGAAAAACCATTGTTTGTTGCAAAACGAAAAACACAAACAATACACTTGAACATACAAATTATTAGGCAACTTTTCCCAGCTTCTCTCTGTTTTCTTCTCTAGTGTAATACATTATCCACCCTATTATAAATAGACCAGAATCTTCTCTCTTCCAATGTTTATACATACCTTCAAATTCTCATATCTTTTATTATCACAACATTTACCATGACTCCAATTCAACAGACGCCTTCGGTTCACAACACTATTGACGGTTCCTCTATCGATTTTCCAAATCAAATTTCACTTGGAGAATATTTATTTTATAGAATCTCCCAAGCTAACCCAATACTTAAATCCATATTTGGTATTCCGGGTGACTTCAATCTCAATTTGTTAGAACATATTTACTCACCAATTATATCCGAAAGGGAGATAAAGTTTATAAATGCATGTAATGAATTGAATTGTGCTTATGCTGCCGATGGTTACTCAAGAGTTATTGGTGGTATGAGTGCTATGATTACAACTTTTGGTGTTGGTGAATTATCAGCTATTAATGGTGTTGCTGGGGCATTCGCAGAACATAGTCCTGTTTTACACATTGTCGGAACCACTTCGATGAAAGATAGATTACGTGCTCCAAATGAAATTTATAATATCCATCACTTGGTACCAAACCATGATCCATTAAAGCCACCTAATCATGATGTATATAAATCCATGGTTAAAAGTATATCAGTTGTTCAAGAATCTTTAGACTATGATACTAGAAATAACTTGATCAAAATTGACAATGTTTTGAAAAAAGTAATTCAAGAGGCAAGACCAGGGTATTTGTTTATCCCTAGTGATGTTCCAGATCTTCCAGTGCCAGTTAACATGTTATTACTGGATCCATTTACTGCTGATACAAGATACACCAATCTGACATTATCAAAAGAAGTATTGGATGAAGTAACTAATGTCATTCTCAATAAATTATATGATGCCAAAAACCCATCAATATTTTCCGATTGCTTAACAACAAGATTTGGATATCAAAATGATCTCAACAGATTTATTGATCAAATCCCAGAAAGCGTCAAATTGTTTACTGCCAATCTTGCTAGAAACTTGGATGAAAGTAGAAGCAATCTTGTTGGTGTATACAATGGGAATGGATCTTCAGATGACAAAACTAAACAGGAATTTGAATCATCTGATTTCATATTAGCTTTAGGGTTTTTCCCCAACGAAATGAATACTGGTGGCCATACATCAAATTTCTCAAAGGTAACAGATGTTGTCATTGTTCACCCAGATTACATTAAAGTCAATCACCAGTTCTATCATATTAAACAAAATGATGGGGAAAGATTATTCACTTTGGGCGAGTTTCTTTGTACCTTGACTGAAAAATTAGACGCATCGAAAATTTCAGTTGAACCTAAAGATATTTATCAATATCAACCTCCACAACAATACACAACATCAAATCTTGACTATATTCCGCAAGGTAAGCTCATTGATCACTTTAACTCCACTCTTAAGCCCAATGATTTATTTATTATAGAAACCCTGTCATTTGTATTTGGATTACCAGATATGAAATTCCCACCAAATTTACAATTGCTTACATCCCCTTATTATGGTTCGATTGGATATGCTATTCCAGCAACTTTTGGAGCTACTCTTGCTGTCAATGATTTGAAATCTGATAGAAGAGTTATTTTAGTTCAAGGTGATGGGGCAGCACAAATGACAGTACAAGAATTATCCAGCTTTGTTAGATATAAGGAGATTCTACCAAACTTGCCACAAATCTATTTGATAAATAATGATGGCTACACCATTGAGCGTAAAATTAAAGGTCCAAACCGATCCTATAATGATATCAATGGTAAATGGAAATGGGGTGATTTACTAAACGTGTTTGGTGGTGTCCAAGGTAAAATGTATGAATCATATGTATTGAAGAATAGTTATGAATTGGATCAATTCTTTAGTGGCAAGACAAAGCCAATGCTGTCCAACAAATTGCAATTTTATGAAATAATTGCTGGTAAATATGATGTTCCTCAAAGAGTTGACAACATGATGTGCATTTCTAAAAAATAAGATTAAATAGCCTTGTATGTAAAGATATACAATAAATGTATAATATTATATGGTCTGCTTTTTAAAATATCTTAGTATTGGCTCAACTAGGTGAGAGAGAGAGAGAGATTGATAAAAGCGCAGCAAAAAATAAAAAAACAGAACACATAAAAATTTTCTTGAAAACAAACCACCCCAAAAGAAGGGATAATACACAATCCAATCTAATCAACTTCCAATGGTATGTTGAATCAAAAAGAATGAATGACCCCTATAATAGTATTTTTGTGGTTACTAACTTTTGATAGTCTGCGTTATTTAATTTTCAATCTTTACTACAGGTAATACTATTATTGATTTGTACATGCACATATGTACATTCTACAGCTCCAGCAATATTAGACAATCGAAAATCAGGTATCCTTAGTGTGTTTTGGAAATTTGCTAGAATCGGTGAAAGATTAAGTCCCTATGTTGCCTTAGGTTGTTTTATTATGGCTTTCAATACTTTAAGTTCATAGAAACTGGGAATCAGAATTTATCAAATGTACAATACATAATTATTAATGTAATAATTTTCAGTTCTATAAATGCTATCTAAACTCATATAATTCATTCATTGAATTGCATAAAACAGGTGCTCTTTCGTTTCCTACCATTTTTTCAAGATTCACTGCATCCCATTTTGAAAACAATATCTTAACCAAAGCTAAATCCAAATCACATTCTTCCTTGAATACAGATTTACCAATAAACCTAATCAATTCTTTGTAAAATAATGGATTTGAAGGTAATCCATACATGATTAATGTCTTGACACCACTTATCTCATATCTTCTGAAATAATGCAATCTTTCTGTGTATAACAATAATTTAATTTTACCACTAGCAAATTCTTGTCTTGTTTTAGTTAATTTTGATTGTGAACTATATTCATCAATAGAGCCAAAAGTAAATTTTGTTGATGTTTTTAAATAATTCTTCACTCGTAAATAATCAAAATACGAAGGGATAAATATCATTATTCCATCTTCATATGAACTAGTCTTGAGCAATGATGGAAGAATGGCATTGATGAAATATTTATAACGAGCGTCTGGATCTTGCAATGGTGATTGACTATCAAATCTTTGGAAAATTTGTTTGATTTTAAGTCCAATGGAATTCATCATACTATTTTCAGAATTTATTATGGGTTTGAATTTAACTTTCCCGGAAAGGTTATGTGATTTACTCGAGATCAAATTGTTGATACTTGGGGTTAGATACTCACAAAATACTAATGTTTGACGTAATAACTTTGCTTGGTCGTTAATCGACCACATACGAATACGACTAAAATCAGCATCATGGAATTCTTTGGGCACTTTGTTAACATATTTCATCACTGTATTGACATGATCCCAGTTTTGCATTTCAATTTGATTACATCTATCAACAATCAATACTTCAATAGATGAAAGAAAATCATATTGTCTTTTCTTCTTGTCAGGGTTTTCTAATATCATAGATAACCCAATTGGAGATGCCAATATAATATCGGAAGAATAAAATGAAGAATACAATTTGAGTGACTTACGAGTAAATTTCAAACCAATACAGAAAAAATCACTATTGTTACCTTTGAAAGCATCTCGAAAATCATCTGGTTTATTTGCCGGTGGAGCTGCTTTAACATAAAATTGGTCATTGAATTTCTTTTTATTTTCTTGTTGTTCAGTTCCTGATAATTTTATTAATTGCTCAACCACCTCATAACAAGAATCCCGTGTGGGCAACATGATCAAAACTTTTGATCTGGTAAAACCTTGATCTCGGAGCTCCAATTCCTCTGAATCCTCCTTGGCGGCGTGTAGTTTGGCAGTATTCTTCAATATTCTATCTCTAGTCTTGAAGATATGATTTAATGCATGCAAAGTATATAGTTTCCTGTAAGACTTGTTTTTGAATGACTTGTATTGGAAATTGACATCCCTATAATTGAGTATCGGATTAATTAATGTTGATTCTAAATCGGTTAATTCAGCACCATATGCTTGTTGGTATGAATCCAATACACGTTTCTTGATGGTATACTCATTCAATTTAGAAGATTTTAATAATGGTGGGTTAATTGGTTCACCTGGGGGTAATTGAACTAACGAAGTAACAGCCAAGTCAGAATATGTTCGTTTATCTACTGTGCACCATTTCTCATTATCTTTCAAAACCAATTTCTCTTCTTTAGCCAAGTAGTCTTCCGTGGGAAGGTTAAAATGCAGCTCAAATGGGTCAGTAGAAAGTCGATTTACGGTATCTTCATCTTCGTTATCACTTTCAGAATCAATTCCATTCTCATCAACATTCTCGTCCTCACCTTCATTTTCGTCTTCCTCAACATTGGCACCAGCGATCTCTTCATCCTCGGAATCAGACGGGTTGGTTCTATCTACTTGTAATGATCCAGAAGTAACATTCTTTGATTTTTCTTTATGCTCTGATTTCAATAAGGTTAACAAGGCAGAATATGCTTTTCCTCGATCATCATAATCTTGTTCACCTACTTCTTCTTCATCAATCTCTTCTTCGGCATTGTCCTCTTCAAAATTGTTATTCACATCCAAGCCATCCTCATGACTCTCGTCTTGTTGTTTTCTGGCAGCTGTACGAGTAACCTTTCTTAACTCCTGCCTTCCGCGTTTCCTGTTATTCTCAGATACACCATTAGACTTTCTTTTAAACTGTTTAGCCATTGTGTGAGGGAATTGTTACCACGTATTGATGTATTACTTGTGATAATGATTTTGCATCTACTAGTTCCGAGCTAAACAAAAAAAAAATTTACCTGCGATGATGCTTTACTGTCTAATCGGAAAGAACACACGACCTTTTTTTTTTTTGGTCAACTGTTTCTTCAATTTGACATAGCAAATCGAGCGACCGTTAGCTAATCACAGTTTAGAGAAAGAATATTTAACATGAACTTGAGAATATAACATACACCAGAAGCAGATATAAAAATAAAATCAAACTAGAGAAACGGACAATTCAAGTGTGGAAAGTTCTAGCATATACAACCAATTTCCCAATCTCCTCCACCAACAAGCTTTTTTGTTTAGTTTAGTTTACTTCAACGATCTTTCGTTCCTTTGGCAGTTTTTTTTTTTTTTGCTTTTGTCAACATTGGACTTGGCATAGCATTAGTGAAACTTATTTTCCATTCCCCCACAACTAAGAATGTCCGATTTTATGGATGATCCATTCCAGATGGATGAAGAAATACCTTCTAAGAAAGACCCTATACCGTCTGAGGAGAGATCTTTACCGATTCCTGAAACTGCTACAATAGGCAGGGACATATCTCCCCTGTATCCAACCCCACCAAATATTCACTACGACAATAAAGTGATACGGTCAAAATTGGACCAACTAAAACTAGAGGAGAATACTGGAGGTACCAATACTACCACCGAAGAAGAAGGGGAAAAATACGAAGAAGATATTGATGACAAGTTGGATATGTCCTTACAAGCGAAATTAAGATTGGAGTATGAGAATTGTTTAGATTATGATAAACCATTAACCCCACCAGAGAATTTTGCCCCGGTGATAAATAAAATCTATAGATCCTCATTCCCACAACCAAATAATTTTGCTTTTTTGAAGAAATTAAAATTGAAATCTATATTATGTCTTATACCAGAAGATTATCCCCATTTACAACAAGAATTTATTAAAAATGAAAACATTAAATTATTCCAACTTGGAATGTCAGGTAATAAGGAACCATTTGTGAAAATATCAGCAGATTTGATTACAGAGGCAGTAAAGATAGTGCTAAACCCGGAAAACCAACCAATTTTAATTCATTGTAACCGTGGCAAACATAGAACAGGTTGTCTTGTTGGAGTGATTAGAAAACTACAAAACTGGTCGTTGACACTTATATTTGACGAATATAGAAAATTTGCATGTCCCAAGGAACGTCCCATGGATCAACAATTTATTGAACTATATGACGATACGGAAATTTTAGAGCATTGTTATGAATATGATTTGTTGCCATTGAAATGGGATTAATGATAGATTTTGTTTTTTATTTTATTTTATTTTATTTATCTTTTGTTTCGTTTTGGTTTATTTTGTTTTACATTATATAAATATACATATTACATTAGTATTCTGTTTACTTGAACGGGCTATTTTTGCTCCAGAAAAATTCCCTTCCATAGAGGCCTGTATTAACTAATGCTAACCCACTAAGTCCAAGTGGGGTTATTCTCCCTTTGAATATATTCAGGACGGATGCTTTACCATTGACCATAAGGTACAACACCAGCCATGCAAAATTGAATCCACTAGCATTCACAGGATCGCCATCATACATCATCCATGCACCTAAGAGTGACGCTCCTCCAAATGTAAAGCAAGATGATCGTGTTGGTCTGGCAATAGCCACTTTACGACCCAATTTGAATGCACCACTACCACCACCACCACCACCATTGGCACTGACTTCTACTGGGGTAGCGTTGGTACCAAATAATCCTTTAAGAACAAGAGACCCTCCTAATACAGCAGCAGGAATTGGTGATATAGATAATTTATCAATTGTATCATAAATAGAATTATTCAGAGGTGTTGCCATCTTGTTTAATATGCTAAATCGTTGTTATGTTAAATGGGTTTTTAGTTAAACCAGAGGACGTAAAAAAAAATTGCTGGTACAAATAGCAATCATATTCCATGGTCGCGCAAGACACTACCAAATGTCCAATAGGTGCACTTTTTCTTACATGTTTTCCATATTGCTATCACTAATATACATAAATCTATTCTGATTATTTGATTCGTTAAACTAATATACACTTTTATTTATTATACAAATTTGGTTCTTTTTCATTTAAATTTCCGTCAAGGAAGTAAAATCCTAAGATCTTTCACCTCTTAATCTTCTAGCTAATTGCATATCTTTCTTTTGGATGGTAACTCTCTTGGCATGGATAGCACACAAGTTAGTGTCTTCGAATAAACCAACCAAGTAAGCTTCAACAGCTTCTTGTAAAGCACCAATAGCAGAAGATTGGAATCTCAAATCAGTTTTGAAATCTTGAGCAATTTCTCTGACTAATCTTTGGAATGGTAATTTTCTGATTAACAATTCAGTGGATTTTTGGAATCTTCTAATTTCTCTCAAGGCAACAGTACCTGGCTTATATCTGTGTGGTTTCTTGACACCACCAGTAGATGGAGCAGATTTTCTAGCAGCTTTAGAAGCTAATTGTTTTCTTGGGGCTTTACCACCAGTGGATTTTCTTGCTGTTTGTTTTGTTCTAGCCATTGTGAATGTTGATAATTCGATAAGATATGATTAAAAAAAAAAAAGAAGAAAAATAAAAAAAAATTGGTAACCTTATGAATGGGATCAAAGGAGTTTAAATATTGATTTGTTGATTTGTTGTTTTGGGGAATTCTTTAATTCTGTGTAAGTAACGTAGTGTGAGTGTTTCTCTTTTTTGCAGTTTCTTTCTCTTCTCTCTTCTCTTTTCTCTCTCTCGCGGTCTCTCGCGTGTTGGTAGTGAAGGTGTTTTCTTCGTTTCCTAGTGTCTTTAATGCTCGACTGAAGAACACAAGCGCGCCCAAAAAAACTCTTTTGTTGCTAAGAAAAGAAACGCTTGTTCTCTCTCTTGTGCACAGAATACGCCAGGCAGTACTAAAGAGGTACGCCACACTGCAAGAAAAGTGCAAATATACTGTTCTCCAGATTACAAACTCCCCCTATAATAATGATATAACCTTTCAATTATCAAGATTGAAGTATTTTATTGGTGTTAAACCGTGTAAAGTAATAGGACTGTTCAGAACTCTTGATAAATAACAGTCTTTTCTATCACAGAAAAGATTCAATTTGTTGGTTTCGCAGACTCAGTTTTACGCTCACCACACAAAAAAGATTGTCCTTTTCTTTCTTGATCTTTATCTTCATGCTCTCGTTTTCGCGCACCACCAGAAACTAAAACATAAATTCGTTTTGCACATTACACCAATAGACCAAGACACACAAAGATCACGTTTTGGATAGTTGTCCCATCAAAGCGATTTGAACTATAAATATATTACTCTTTCCTCATATTTTTCTGCTTTGATTATTATTTTTTTTTTTCTCTTTTATTTATCAACTAAGTTTTTCATTGAAGCTTTAATTTTCTCCATTTAAAACTTTTATACTTATTAATTATTAATCAACAATGTCTGGTACCGGTAGAGGAAAAGGTGGTAAAGGTTTAGGAAAAGGTGGTGCTAAACGTCACAGAAAAATTTTGAGAGACAACATTCAAGGTATTACAAAACCAGCTATCAGAAGATTGGCCAGAAGAGGTGGTGTCAAACGTATTTCTGCTTTGATTTATGAAGAAGTCAGAGTTGTCTTGAAACAATTCTTGGAAAACGTTATCAGAGATGCTGTTACTTACACTGAACATGCTAAAAGAAAAACTGTCACTTCATTGGATGTTGTTTACGCTTTGAAGAGACAAGGTAGAACCTTGTATGGTTTCGGTGGTTAGAGAATATTTTCTTTCTACATTGATGTTTTTCGATTCATGATTACTGTATTTTTAGATATGTATATTAGGTAATAAATTAGTTTTATTCGGTTTTAACTTTGAATTGATTTGAATTGTAGTATGATATATTGTTGGTCTCATTTGATTGAAGCAAATTATTTTTTTGGTATCTTATTTCCGCCAAATTTTTACAAAATATCATCCGATTAAATGGTCTTTTATTTCAGTCTGTTTTAAAAACTGAATACCAAAAATAGTACCAATCTACACCAAAAGTACTCCTTGGCTTCTATGGTCAAGCAAGAATTGACACCTAAAATCTAGAGATGTCTGTGATGTTTCATATACATCGCCACATAGTTTGTTCAGTTAAAACAACTGTATAGTGTCAATCATGGAATATGGAAAACATCAGACCAATAAACAAAACTGTGCTTTCAACTTAACCAAATAACCCTCCTTTTATGGTTAGATAACAAGCAATAATAAAAAATTGCCATGTTTTTCATTGCACTCTTTTTTTGCGGTGCTTGCTCAATCTCGTGTCCCATCTCGGAATTAACCTTGTTTCGTTCCGGAACTTACATCTCACAGAGGTTTTTTTCCTCCTCCTCACACTCTCCATCGTAACTTACAATAACAACTACAATTATAACAAAAAAGACAATTACATAATTTATTACAATAAAGAATTCTAATCCTAATCTTTCTTAACAATTGCATTCCGTAGTAAGGTTAAATCCTCATTTAGCTCCTCAGGTTTTAACCCTTGTGGACCAACGAAATGTTTATTGCTACCTCTGGTCTGGACCTTGTGGTGGCCAACTCCTCCACCGTTCTTTGCCGTTAGGTTTAAGGAAGCTCCCCCATCATCGTTCTCCATGATCAAAATATTTAAAGTATCATAATCTTTATCGCTCAAATTGGATTCATACCCACTAGTGGCATTCCCGTTTTGTCGAGTGCTGGGATGGTTATTTAGTGGCATACCACTAGTGGTGCCTGAACTCATTTCATCATTTGAACTATACCTGGTGGCATATATTCTTCTTCTTTTTCCTGCCGATGAGTACCCGCCATTATAAACCGACGAAACATTATCGGCAGATCCAATACCACCACCACCATCAGACAAGTCTGCTGCTTCCCCAACACTAAATCTTCCTGCCAATTCACGTTTCCTTAGTGATCTTCTATCACTGGCATTTAACTCGGCTATTGCCACAGAGTTGAATGCTTGATTCGTGGGGTCCTCGGGATTCACCCAACTTTTGCCATTTACTAAATTCACCAAAAATTTATCTTCTTTCAAATGTTTGATTTGTTGTTGTAATTTGTCATACAATTTTTCTTTTATCAATTTTATCATTTTATCATGTTGCTCTTTAGCTCGATCCAAATCTTCTTGATATTCACTTTCTATTCGTTTGACTTGATATTCCTCCCATAATCGTAATTTTGTCAATTCATAATCTCGAATTTCTTCCAAATTCATTTTTTTGTATAAAAACTCTTCATTGCTTCCCTGTTGTAATGTGGCTAACTTGTTTTGTAATTCATGTAACAGATTTCTATAAAATATATCTCTATCATTTTTAAATGTCGATTCCAATTTATTTAATCTACTTGCTATATTGGTTCGTTTCTTATCTCGTTTGTTTTGGGGTGGTTGAGCTACAAGACAGACACGTTTGTTAGTAAACAGACTTGTTGACAAGATTGGGAAAAGTCAATACATACTTTCATGGATGGTACCATTCTTTCGTGAATCTTCCATATTGCTATAATAATTTCCTGACAATATATAAACAAACAAAAAAAGGAGAAGTATATATATATATATCTAGATTAAGTTGTTGTTCTGGTTTCTTTATAAAAAAAAAAAAATCAAACTCAACAAAAATCTGTGGATAAAGAGAAATTTCTATGCCATGGATGGAGTAGCAGTAGTGACTTCTATTCTTCGAAAAAAATAACAATTTTATATACAGGAACAAACAAACAAAAATCAGCTTGATGATGATGTTTTTCTTTTTTTGCTTTATTATAGATATGCTTATTGTCTGTCATCACATGGATTTACCAACAACAACAACAATGTTAAAAGAGAAGATTTTATCATTTTCCTAGGGTTGAACCGAAAACTTGTTTTGTAGGACATAGAACCAGAGTGAGGAATTTGATTATTATTGCAGGAGGGAGACAAGTAAGGGATATATACTCTAATTTACCCCAGTTACAACAACATTAAATTTCAATCGAAAGTCATCTCACAAACCTGCTACTACGGATTGCCTGCTGACTTGGTTATATAAATGAGATATGATTTGTTTGTTTTCAAATTTTTCGAAGATCCCATTCCAATGACGACAGCAGAATTTTGAACTTTTGAGCATAGTAATTATGAACAACACAACTAGCCGCTTCCCCTTCTGATTATATAAAATGAGTCAACGTGTTTAATTTGTCTTATCCAAGAATCTTGTTATCACCCCAAAGTACCTGAAATATTTGTTTTGTCATATTTCCGTTTTCGGTAGTATGTACCCGTAAACCAATAATGAGTGCCAACTGAAAAATCTCGATAAACTATATAGAGCTGAGTCATTGCCCGATTGTTTTTTTTTTTTTTTTCCTTTATTTTAGGTCTTAATAAAAATTCATAACAACCCTGTACTAGTTTCAGTAATGAACTCTGAAGAAATTTTTGACTCAGTTAAGGATCTCCCATTTGCTGATGGTAACTTTAACGCCACTCCAAAAGTCAAGGAACCAACGATAAGTTTCAAGTTGTCCAAGGATGCTACCAAAACCGTGACTTTGTTCAACATTCACGATCACAAAAGTGTTCCATCCAATTTGATAAAAGTGCTTGAAAATGAGTTCAATTATGTGGTTGAAGAAGGTAGGACATATCCTTATCACAGTATAGTGGAAGGGGAAGCGTTTGTGAAATATTGGTTTACTCATTTTGTAGCGGTGTTACTACAAGGGGAATACAAGACATTCGAAGAATTGGGTGATTTGTCAACAGAACAATGGAAAAATATTTTTTTGGGGACCTTTTATGTTAAACCAAACTATACTGGCAGATGTTCCCATGTCTGTAATGCCGGCTTTATAGTAAATCATGAGAAACGAGGGCTCGGATTGGGTAAGGAATTGGGTAAAAAGTATCTTCAAGTTGCACCAGAATTGGGATATGTTTATTCTGTGTTCAATTTAGTATTTGAAACAAATGTTGCCAGTTTGAAGATCTGGGATTCACTTGGGTTTGATAGAATCGGTTATGTTAAAAATGTGGCAGTATTAAAAGGAGAGAATAAACTAGTTGGGGCATACATGTATGGGAAAGATTTACAATAAAGTTGGTATAGATATTTTTAATAAAAGGGGGCCAACAAAAAAGGGTTGAAGAAGTTGATACTTTGAGTTTGTCTATAATTCGATGGCTCATTGGACACAATCCATAGAGAATTAATTTATTTTTTGGAGCTATCTCTTCCGTCAAAATCTGGTTTCATTAGTATAGAATCTAAAAACTGTGCGACTCTGCCATAACCGAGGCTCTACCTTTAAACCGAGACCCCTATTTTGTAGTTAATCTACAGAAAATTTCCAGCCCAACTTCCTGTGTCATAGTGTGACTACTGCTCTATATAAAAAAACATATCTCCTATAATCTCTCTCTATTATAGCATCCTGACCAATTACCAATGGGTGAAATTATTTCTTCTTCTACGCTGTTGAATATTTTTTTTTGTGCGTGTGTGTGTGGAAAACATCTCCCCGCAACCCGGAAACTACAGGAATTGGCCAAACAATGTGCTTTATTTGCACCAAACAATACTTTTGAACGGAGACTTACTTTCCTGGAGATAACAAGAACCAGTTATAAGGAATCTTTTCAATTTATCTATCTCATTTGACTTACCAAGTTTTGCAGTTCAATTGAAGTTTGGTTTGCCATCAGGGATTTCTCACATACGGCACAACCATGTGCGACATTCTCCAAAGGGAAAGATTTCATCTCTTTAGTTTTAACATTTCTGTCAAAGTAGTCTCTTTGTTTGCGAGCGAACACAAACAGGAGGAGCAGACAAAAAAAATACAAACATACATATCCACCAGGCCCAAAAAAAAGGTAAACGTTGGAATTTTTTCTTGTCCATTTTTTTTCCACTTTCTCCTACTCTTTTTTTTTTTTTCGTTTCTCTATAATCATCATCACTAGTATTACCTATTCATAATTTATATTTTCAACAATGTTGTCAAGATCATTTGCCCGTATTTCAAGAGTATGTCAGTTTTCAGTTTGAATTTCCGTGATTCGGGTCAAGAAGGGACAGAAAAAAAAGAGTAACTTTTCAAATGAGAAGAGGAGAAATAGATACATACCTCGGGGTGAATCCTCCCACCAACAAGTGGCCATTGCAAGGAACCAGAAGTCATACATATCTATGAAGCAATTGGCAATGACCAATCCACCAACTAGTCCCCAAATGAGAGAGGAACATTGCAAACTAGATTTTCCTCATGACGTATCTGATTAGAATAGTATTTTTTTTGTCCTTCTTTGTTCCCCCCGTCTAAACAAAAAATCAGCCAATTATTGCCCCCCCCGAGTTCAATTACTAACCCCCATTGTTATTAGTCTGCTGCTCAACAAAAGAGATTTTTGTCTTTGCATGAATACCGTTCCGCCGCTTTATTGAGCGAATACGGTGTTCCAATTCCAAAAGGTTACCCAGCCACCACTCCAGAAGGCGCTTATGATGCTGCCAAAAAGTTGGGTACCAATGAATTAGTTATCAAAGCACAAGCTTTAACTGGTGGTCGTGGTAAAGGTCACTTTGACTCTGGTTTGCAAGGTGGTGTTAAATTGATCTCTTCCGCAGAAGAAGCCAAAGACTTGGCTAGCCAAATGTTAAATCACAAATTGATCACCAAACAAACTGGTGCTGCTGGTAAAGAAGTAACCGCTGTTTACATTGTTGAGAGAAGAGATGCTGCTTCTGAAGCCTATGTTGCCATCTTGATGGACAGAGCTCGTCAAACCCCAGTTATTGTCGCTTCTGCCCAAGGTGGTATGGACATTGAAGGTGTTGCTGCCAAAGACCCATCTGCTATTAAAACTTTCCCAGTTCCTTTGGAAGAAGGTGTTTCTGATTCCTTGGCCACTGAAATAGCCGGTGCTTTAGGATTCACCCAAGATGCCATCCCAGAAGCTGCCAAAACCATCCAATCATTGTACAAATGTTTCATTGAACGTGACTGTACCCAAGTTGAAATCAATCCTTTATCTGAAACTCCCGACCACAAGGTCTTGGCCATGGATGCCAAATTAGGTTTCGATGACAATGCCTCTTTCCGTCAAGAAGAAGTGTTCTCATGGAGAGACCCAACCCAAGAAGATCCTCAAGAAGCTGAAGCCAGTAAATATGGATTGAACTTTATCAAATTGGATGGTAACATTGCCAACATTGTCAATGGTGCTGGTTTGGCCATGGCTACTATGGACATTATCAAATTATACGGTGGTGAACCAGCTAACTTCTTGGACTGTGGTGGTACTGCTACTCCAGAAACCATTGAAAAAGCTTTTGAATTGATCTTGTCAGATCCAAAAGTTAACGGTATTTTCGTCAACATCTTTGGTGGTATTGTCAGATGTGATTATGTTGCCAAAGGTTTGATTGCTGCCACCAAGAACTTCAAATTGGACATTCCAGTTGTTGTCAGATTACAAGGTACTAATTTGGCTGAAGCTAAAGAATTAATTGAAAACTCTGGTTTGAAATTATATGCTTTCGAAGATTTGGACCCAGCTGCTGAAAAAATTGTCCAATTGGCTCCAAAGAACAATTAAATGTGATTACAAAAAAAAAAAAAAAAGCTATCTAAGATATTGTTCCAAAAGAAGTTGATAGATTTATATAGTTGCCTAATATTATTATATGCGTTGAGTTAAACTCTGTATTCATCCTATGCATGCTTGATGCTAAACTTGAGGCAACAACAATAAAGCCTTGTCGTGCGATGGTGGTCAAAATATAGCATTCTCTCATTTTGTTGGTGGCAACAAAAACAACCAAAGAGAAAAAAAACAGAAGCAGGAAATATCTTGAAACAATTAGTTGACGTGAAGCTAACGATTTTTCTGTCTTCAATTGCATTTTTTTAATTAGACCAAATATGTTTTTAACAAGAAGTGAATATGATCGTGGTGTTTCTACTTTTTCACCAGAAGGTAGATTATTCCAAGTCGAATATTCCCTTGAAGCAATTAAATTAGGATCTACTGCCATAGGTATATCAACTAGTGAAGGTGTGATATTAGGGGTTGAAAAAAGAGTCACTTCATCATTATTAGAATCTTCTTCCATTGAAAAAATTGTTGAAATAGATCATCATATTGGTTGTGCCATGAGTGGGTTAACAGCTGATGCCAGATCGATGATTGATCATGCTCGAGTATCTAGTTTAACTCATAATTTATACTATGATGAAGACATTGGAGTTGAAAGTTTGACCCAAAGTGTATGTGACTTGGCCTTACGTTTTGGAGAAGGTGCTGGTGGTGAAAAGAGATTGATGTCTAGACCTTTTGGGGTGGCATTGTTAATTGCAGGAGTAGACAAAGAAAAGGGCCCACAATTGTATCATGCAGAACCATCAGGTACGTTTTATAGATACGAGGCCAAAGCCATTGGTTCTGGTAGTGAAGGTGCTCAAGCAGAATTGAATAACGAATATCACAAGTCTTTGACATTGAAGGAAGCCGAGTTATTGGCTTTGAAAATATTGAAACAAGTGATGGAAGAAAAATTGGATTGCAAGAATGCTCAATTGGCCAGTGTTACTAAAGATGGTGGTTTCCAAATTTACAGTGACGAAAAAACCGACGCCATAATTAAAGAGTTAAATGCTCAAGCTACTGACGAAGATACTGTCATAAGCTAGGCAGATTTTTTCTTTTCTAAATACATTTGTATACAGTTTTTCTGGGAAGAAATAAATAAATAAGTAAGTAAATAACTAAAGACCATTCTTAACCCTACTCTGGGAAACAAAGTTCTAGTCTGTTACTTAATTCCAATAATCCTTGGTTTTCTCTTTCACCAACTTGCTTAATGGTGGCCAAAAACGTAACAAGATTTTCACCAAATTTTTCGTACTGCATTAGAAAAGTGTCGCTCAAGTTTGCAAATCTTTTATCTATCAGTTCTTTATCCATTGGCTTTTCAAATTTAGAAGGGAATTCCCTAGAATACTCGTCGAACAATTCATGGTTTAACAACACCAAAACTTTCTTCACTTGAACAATGTAATTATTAAAATGGAAAATAAAATCTAGCATTTTACGAAGCTGACGCAAGGACTCTTCACGAGTAAGCAACGAATCATTTAATAAAGTACTAGAATAGTCCAAAAATTTCTGGATTAATTGCTCAACTGTTGATATCCCTTCAACATATGTTACCCTGTGCTTGTGAACTTTAGAGTCGAATATTGAATTGTTATTAAATGTCCCTCTAATCAATGACCCATTAAATATATTATCACCTTCATCATTTATATCTGACCCAAGTTCACTTGCCGCCAAGTTAGCTGCAGTAGTGTCTATCAAATTCTTGATTTCATCAAAATTATACTCAATGACATCATGCACGATGTAATTCTCAAGTTCATGAATAAAGCTGCAAATTCTTGAATGCAATACTCTGCAACGCAATATCCATTTTTTCACACTCGAGTTGAAATGCAAGTTTGTCCAAATTTTAGAATAATTCATCTCTTGCCAATTGGTGCTGTTATACTTTGAAATGAATTTGATGTTAATTAATAATTTAAACATTATTTCATACTGGTATGACAATTGTTGATTCAAAACTAAGTTTAAAGGAAATGGCAACGGTATAGTAAGATCAACACTAGTTATTGTTGGTTCATCCTTGATACTTTCAGTAGCAGAATCAGCAGCACTCAGTATGGTAATTCGCAGGTCATCTCTCAACGACGCTACTCTATGAAATATCCCACGCAAGTTGTTGTCTGAAATCAAATAATCCAGGTTCTTTTCCATTAATTCCTCAACCACTTTGTACAATGACTCCGACGTCACCGATAGCCTTTGATTTTTCTTCAACACATCATATACACTAGGGTGTACACCGACTTTATTTTCAATTTTTTCTTTGAATATATCGTCATATTGCTTTTGTAGTCTGGAAACTGAAATCTTGAGTTTCCCCCTTTTCAATTCACTAAATGTACTATCAATAAAATTATCGATTTGAAAAGAATCTGCGAAAAGAAACAATCTTTGAAATATTTTCACCACTGCTGGGAAATTATATCCATCGAAAAGCAATTTCATTAACATTTTGTTTGCCCTATGATAAAACTCATCAATCTTAAGTTCCAAATCAGGAGCTGCCAAACTAGTTATAGAGGTCAACTTTTCTTTTAAAGATTCAAAATTGTGCAACCCTGTACATCGTTTGAATATGTTCAAGTATTTCCCTGTATTTAAAATTTTCGACTGTATAGTTGAATTCTGAAATTGATTGAGCAAACCATCTATTTTAATTAAAAACAATTCGTTCCAGTAGTATTCACTTTTGCTTTGGAATATTTCCATAAAGGAGTCTGGCACTCGTTTTTCTCTAATCATGAACTCATCAAACGGATCGTTTATTACGCCCTCCAAAAGCCATTGATTTAACATTCCAACATAATCTGAACTAACAATATCAAAAAGCTGTGTTAAAAAGTTTAGGGACATTGGATCACCTTTATAATAAACCATTCTTTCTTGTATAACTTGAAGTAAGAGTCCACCTTTACAACAATCAAATTTGCCATAATACACATTAGGCTCAGAATTGATACCGTTCATGCTTGTGTTAGCCAATGTTGTTGGTTCAAAATTACCCATAATTTCGGCCTGAGACATTTTCTGTCTTTCTTCCGTTATCCGACTAATCTCTATTCCAATCTGGTATAGATGGGTCATTTTATTGGATATTTCCTGATGCAAGAGCAGATCCAACATGTTCAAATTAAAATTCTTATTGAACTTAAACTCATGCTCGACATTTATTAGTACTTGTTGGTAACTCGATAAGAACTTTCTCACTTCAGAACAAAATTTTTGAACAATTTTTCCAAATTTGTTATTATCAAATACTTGAATAAAGGATTTTAACCCACTGTAGTATTTTCCAAATTTAACCAATTTCTTAGTAATTACTTTTAAACTTATATCCAAATTCTTTGCAATCTTATAATCGGGTCCTTCAATTCGGCTGATTTGTGATGTTGGATCATAACGTTTGCTATATTGAATGTAATGGCCTTCATGCCCTAACAATGTGAATAGTAGTTCCCGTATAATCAATGCTTGCTGAATATTCAAGTTGGATATTTGACTCAATAGTGGGCCTGCAATTTTTTGTGATTTATAGATTACTGAATCTACTATACATGATGACATGATGTCTATGCTCTTATCATTAGTATCATCCTCTTCTCGCAAGCTGACATAGTCTGGCGATTGATTCTGCAAGAATGGTGATTGACGGAATTGTGAATTCAATGGCAGCTGATAAGTTGTGTCATTATACTCTCGTATTACGTTTGGTGGAGATGAAAACGTATTCATGTTTATATAGTTGATTGATAAAGATTAAAGTTGAACTGGTTAGATTTGTTTATATTTCTTTTTTTTCCCTCTTTTCAATGTTTTGAATATTTTCTGTTCACTCCTCTTTCTTTCACAATTAGTTTTTTTTTTTTTTCAGAACACAAAGACGCGCAGAAGAAAAAGAAGAAAAAGAAACATACTATTGAACCCACACAAAATATAAACTCTATCAACTTAACCACTCAGAATCCTCATCAATTTCATCACCAATATCATCGTCCAACGACAAATCTTCAAGCAATTGTTTAGCAGCCAACTCAGCTTCCTGTTGCACTTTGGCCAACCCAGAGATATCCTCTAAATATTGGGAATTATCAAGACATTTCCTAACAAATTCCCAACCTTCCTGCTTAAATTCTGTCACCACTCGTGGAGAGCAAGCTGAACAATGGGCATAGCTAGGAGCAAATAACTTAGTTTGCAGGAAATTGTGCAAGAACCCTCTTATTTGATGTGGCACATTCCCAAATTTTGTTTCAGCATCATGTGGTGCAAGATTCTTTTCAGGATGTTGCAAAATTGCCACCAACAATTCAACAGCTAAGGATGAAGCCATTAGAGCACCCCCTGGTCTTGTTACAGTACACATTTGATCTAGTGTTCTGTCTGATAAGCTGTCATTAGGAGCTACCACATCGTTACAATAATAGCACCCTAACCTATCCTTTTGACTCATCACTCCATGTCTCATTACAAGAAAACTATCAAAGCCCAAGGCAGCATTAATCACTATTTTATCACTGGCTGCACCAATTAAAGTGGGCAACCATCTAGACTCTCTTGAATCCATTAATAAAAATATAACATCATGCTCCTCAAAGAGCTTTAGCAAAGTCTCATAATTTGCCCTTTCTTTTTGTTCATCAGTAACTGGGTGACCAACCATAGGGACCTCCAAACAGATACCTCTTGCATCTACACCAGGGAAAACTTTTTTCAAATTTTCTGCAGCCCTCAATGCCTTGTACTCACCTTGTCCATTATCACTAAAACAATCTTCAAAATTAAAAAGTGGTTGTCTCACGGGGTTGGAAAAAGATATTCTACCACTATCCACAAAAGTGATGCTTTTCACACCCCAGCCTAACAATGCTCTTGCGACATAACTTCCTAAAGTACCAGCTCCAAGAAGCAAAACTTTTTGTTTCTTAATTATCTCTAAATTTATATCCGGGGCAATTCTCCATTTCATTAGTTTCAAATTCAATTCAACTGCTTGCTCCGCCAACTGTAAAGGATCTATTAATGATCCCAAGTCTGCAAGTTTGGGTCCCAACTTCCCCTGGCTTGTTCTTTCCCAACCAGTGATTTTCGGGGAGTCGGAAAAAGCATCTAATTTCAAATGCTGTTTAAAAGCCAAGTTATTATTGCGGTAAGTAATGAGATCTATTTCTTTAATACCCTTGTATGCAATGTAATATAAATAGTTCTTGAGCTGACTTGTAGGCTTCTTGTCCTTACTTAAACAAGTATCTATAAATACAAAGGTACGCTCTTTGTCTACTCGAACAGATTTATGAAGTTTCCCCTCATAAAATTGGAAAAACTGGCCATACTCCTTATCCATTTCAGTTTTAACCAATTGAGTTATTGTAGCGTCTGTTTCTTGGGATTCATTTTCAACTGTCCAACTATTGCTCAAAGTGGGATACGCAACCCAATAGTAGAATTTATATTTCTTTAAATCCGAGTAGGTCAAAATATAGAATTTGTTAAATAATTTGTAGTCAAAACTAGAAGCATTTGTCACATCCAGGTATATGCTTTGCCCCCATGTATTTAAAAGCTTCAATTTATCTAGGGACTTGAATTCTTCAATAGTATTAACATTGAATAACTCTCCAGGAATGTCTATTCTCAGATCATTCAACGTATCAGCAAAACTAGATTGATCCAAGTTCAATACTGGAGTATCGTTAAATTTGTTCAATTTCGATGGGTGTGTTTGGAAACCATGAATGGCAATATAAGACGAGTCCAATTTGTACTTCTCTAACTTTAATTCAGATAACTTGGTAAAGAAAGACGATTCAACAAAAGATTGGTTGAGAATATATTTTTTGACTAACTGATCCAGATGGCTTGTCATTGTTAATATCGGAGGTAGCTTCTATTAATGATAACTCAATTAGGGTATATTCAAGTATTTTTATATTATCGCCACAGATTAAAAACGTGAGGAGAAAAAACAAGCAAACAAACAAACAAACAAAATCGATTACGCACAGATTTAATCTTATACTCATACTAATTCTGATTTCGAATAATTACTTTATCATACAAATCTATTACCAAAAGTTCCTACATCAAATTGTTTAGAAAAATTTACATTATATGTTACTTATACGAGTTTGATTACACTTCTATGAATAGTCCTATGCCCACATCCACTAATTCATTGGTGTGTCATCCAACGTCATATCGTCCAATTCATCCAATAACTCGTCAATGCCAATCTCAGGAGCATCCTCGTCATCTTCTTCGCCATCATTCATGTCGTCATGATTTCTGGATACTTGTGGTTGATTATCACCGGCTTTATACAAGTTGATTGTTTGTCTTAATTCATCATCCTCTTCTAATTCTTGCAAGAACAACTCGTAATCTCTTTCTGCTCTCTCTTGTTCCTGTCTTGCTTGTCTGCTATCGTCATTAGCAACAATATCATTGTGTTCTCTGGCCATTCTCTTCAACTTCCATTTTCTATTCTTAGATTTCTTGGATTTTCTTGCGTAATGTTTCTTTACTATCACAACTTCAGGGGTATTATCAGTATCCAACGTATCCCACAACTCAGAATTTATATTTGTATTTGTCAAATAGTAACCCAAGCAAGAGTCTCCTGGATGTAAGATACCACCGAGATGGGTGCGGACATAGAAAGTTTGATCATTCGACCCCAAATCACTGGCACGACTCACTTCAATATCAGCCAACACATATTTACCTCTGATATCACCTGTTGGCTCAACATCTAATACAATAAACTCCACCAATTGTGTGGCATCTAATAATGATGGGAACGGAAATCTCCAGTACACTGGAGATGATAAATCGGCTGTCTGCAAAGTATTAGGATCCATAAACTGAATAGAATTAGTGATCTTGTTACATAAAACCAAACGTGAGATGTTACCCATGGAATGTGCCAACTTTTTAGGCAAAACAACCAAATCGTCACGACAAATAGGAGCAATTTCTACAGAATAGGAGAATTTATAACTTGATGATCCCGAATGTATATCCATACTCACCAATTCTTCAGATTTCTTAACCTTGATAGGAGCAACAGCTTGCAAGAAATCGACCATTTTAGCTGCGTGGTTTTTTTGGGCATAGAAGAAATCTAACCCATCTTTGGTTTCTTGGATGGAAACAGTATCGACGTGAGCATTGTGCTTCAAAATCAATTGCTCCAAATACAAAAAGGTTCTCTTATGTGGGACTTTTTGTCTTATTTGAACGGTGGCTCTCCAGGTATTGGTGGTATAAGATTTGGCACAATCTGGACATTGCATGGCAATCACAACGTACTCGACTTCGAATGTTTGTTGAACAATAGTATTTGCCATGGCTTCACCTTGAACAGTGATCTTAACTCTGATTCTTCTGGAATGAGGCTCAGTCCAGATGAAACTTGCGTCAACTAACCTCACCTTGTTTAAACCCTTCAAACGTCTAAGACACAAAGCTAGCAACTCACGGGATTCCAATTCTGCTCTTATCCACTGTCCAGGTGGCTGTAAAAATCTTTCACAATTTCTACAGAATGACACATTTGCCTCTCTTGGAATACCTTCTGTTATATCAACATTTAATTTAATACAGTCGTAACACATTACTAATCCCAGGGACCCATCCATAGGAACACCACAATTGCAACATAATACTGTAGCCACTTGAGCACCACCGCCTTGATTGGTGGGATCCATTTGAGTATAATTTGACATTATTTATTAATTATTTAGGAATGTAGACTTGAATTAAAATAACAATAAAGCACAATAAAAGAAGTACTGAAAGATGACGAAGTATGAAATTTTTTTTTTTTTGGTAAATCTCATCTCTAAATTGCCTTCCTCTGGGTAGGTCACGTGCTCAACTGTATGGAGAACACAATATTTTTATTTTTTCGAACAACAACAACAACAACGAAAAAAATAAACAGGAAACAGAAGAACAATTGACCTGAAAGAAGCAACAATCAATAAATCACAATTCGTAATGGTCGACAGAAAAAGAACTGCAACAATACGTGCCGAGGATGATGATGAAGAAAATGACAATGTTCCTTTACAAAAAAAAGTGAAAATAGAAACAAAACAAGAAGAAGAGGAAGATGGAGATAAGAAGGAAGCCAGGGACACCAAGTCTGAGGCGAAGCAGGAATCAAAAGAGGAATCTGCCCAGAAGGAAAATAATGAAGCGGAAGAAGAAGAGGATGATGAAGAAGAAGAAGAAGAAGATGAAGAAGCTGAAGAAGAGAGAAAAAGAATAACCAATTTTAACTTTGATGGCGAGATTTACACATTTAAAGAACGACCTTCCGTAATTGAAGAAAAAGAAGGAAAAATAGAATTTCGTGTGGTGAATAATGACAATAGTAGAGAAAACTTGATTGTGTTAACTGGATTGAAGAATATTTTCCAAAAGCAACTACCCAAGATGCCTCGTGAATATATATCGCGTTTGGTGTATGATCGATCACATTTATCAATGGCTGTTGTTAGAAAGCCTCTTACAGTGGTAGGTGGTATTACATACCGTCCATTTAACAACCGTGGATTTGCCGAAATTGTATTTTGTGCTATTTCTTCAACCGAGCAAGTGCGTGGGTATGGTGCACATTTGATGAATCATTTGAAGGACTATGTGAGGGCGACATCTCCAATTAAGTATTTTTTGACGTATGCAGATAACTATGCAATTGGGTATTTCAAAAAACAGGGTTTCACGAAAGAAATATCGTTAGATAAATCGGTGTGGATGGGGTACATAAAGGATTACGAAGGTGGTACATTGATGCAGTGTTCCATGTTGCCTTCAATATTGAGATACCTCGATCTGGGTAAAATATTACTTTTGCAAAAAGCAGCCATTGAAAGGAAAATCAGGTCTAGATCCAAATCAAAAATAGTGAGACCAGGCTTGCAAGTTTTTAAGACCAACAAAAATGTGACTTTAGACCCAAAAGATATCCCTGGGTTAGCAGAGGCAGGGTGGCTGGAAGAAATGGATAAGTTAGCGCAGAAACCGAAAAGAGGACCACATTACAACTTTATGGTTACGCTATTCAGTGAAATTCAGAACCACCCTTCTGCTTGGCCATTTGCGGTGGCAGTTAACAAAGAAGAAGTACCAGATTACTATCGAGTTATCGAACATCCGATTGATTTAGCAACAATAGAGCAAAAATTGGAGAACAACTTGTATTTAAAGTTCACTGATTTTGTGGATGACCTAAAGCTAATGTTCAACAATTGTCGAGCTTATAATTCCGAAACCACAACTTATTATAAAAATGCAAACAAGCTAGAGAAGTTTATGAATAATAAATTGAAAGATTGTACTTTTGTATAGCATATAGCCGTTTTGAGGAATATATGGAGAGCCAGAAACTTGACTGTTTTAAGAAGGTTTGTGCTTCAAACCAAGAAGAAACGTTATTGGTAAGAGTTATAGGGATTTTGCAGCGAGAACAGAATATAAACCAAAACGGGCGAGACCCATTCGCATGGTTGCTTGTCCTATTGTACCTGAAGCAAACACCAGCAAGAAGAAAAAGAAAAAAAAAAAGGGAACAGGATAAAAAGCAGACAAAGATTTCACAAGTTTTCTTTTTAATCTGATTTTATTTTGCTTAAACCCTACTTTTTAACATGTCAGCCAAAGTATACTCCTACTCCGATTCACAAGATGTGGCCAATTCAGTTGGAAAATATGTTATCGAACAACAAAACAAAGCCATTGAAGCCAATGACTCTTTTAAAATTGCTTTGTCTGGCGGTTCCTTAGGCAAGATTTTGAAACAAGCATTGATTGATAATAAGGAGATCGGTTCAAAAGCCCAATGGGATAAATGGGAAGTCTACTTTAGTGATGAGAGATTAGTTCCATTGTATCACCCAGATTCGAATTTTGGATTATTCAACGAAATGGTTTTGAAAAATTTGCCTCAAGACACCACAAAGATGAAATTACACGTCATTGATCAATCATTGCTAACCGGAAAGGATGGTAAATTAGATGATTTAGTCGATCAAGCAAAAGATCAAGCAATTGCCAAAGAATATGCTAATGGGTTGCCAAAACAATTTGATTTGATCTTGCTTGGGTGTGGGCCAGATGGCCACACTTGCTCTTTATTCCCAGGTCATAAATTATTGGAAGAAAGAGGCGAATTGATTTCATATATAAATGATTCTCCAAAACCTCCACCAAGAAGAATTACATTCACCTTCCCAGTGTTGGAAAATGCCAAAGCAATTGCATTTGTGGCAACTGGTGCAGGTAAAGCTCCGGTGTTGCGTGAAATTTTCCTGGGTCAAAGCAAGTTACCATGTGCTTTAGTTAATGACATAAAGACTGGTGTATCGGTAAGCTGGTTTGTAGACTCTGCTGCAGTAGAAGGTGTTGATGTTTTAACAAGTAAATACTAAAGTTATACTAGATAGATAGGACAATGTATATTTACATATAAGTTACTAAATTTTGTTTCGGATAAAACTACCACTCTATAGAACAATCCGAGAACAGACCAGAACAGAAAAAAAAAAATAACGCAAGGTGAGACAACAGGGAAAAAGAAAAAAAAAAAAGATGAACCAAATGCCAAATCAATAAACACTTTTTCCTTCTGGAAACACCACATTTGCCATTGCTCATTGATTAAGCAATTGCATCAGTTTTTATTACATTAGTCATGGGTACGGTCTTTTTTTTTTTTTTTTTTTTTTTTTTTTTGGAGGAAAATCCTTTTATAGTTGTTGATGATTCTAACCACTTTAAGATTTAGGTGTCGCACTATGGTTGTGTCCGAAACGAAACACACCAACGAGTGATAAATTAATCACTGTCATGAGTTCGTTGAATACCCTATTTCCAGGGCTGCCACCAAAGTTTGAACCTCACATTACAATCACCACCAACATAAGCTTGGATTTGACAGACAAGAGCAAAACAAAGGATGATGTTGACAGAATTTTATCGGCAAGTGCGGTTGCGATAAACTCGTTACCAAAGAACCATGAAAGTTTGGTAAAATTAGGAAAAGTGAATAGTCAACGTAAATTTTTCAAAAAACTATACTTTGAGGTGGAAAAGGATCCTAATTTGGTGTCATTTGCAAGAATAATCCGTGAATTATTTGTTATTGTGCCACAGGATGTCGAGAAAGAGAACATCAAGCAAAATCCTCATCTTTATACAAGAGATACTAATGGAAACACAATAAGGCGGAAGCCACTGAAAAAGAAAAGTAAAGCACCCGAGGTCAAAGAGTTTGATACGTCCTTTATTCGCCAAGCAGCTGCATATAAGGCAGCAGAATGGTCAGCACAAGAATTCGATCCTCATATCTCGTTGGTTTACAGTGATTTATGGCCGCTACACAGTGCCTTATGGAGAAACATCAATACCCGAATACTGGATATAGACTGGGATATTGAGTGGGAATTTGGTGTTTTGAAATTAGTGCTTTGTGAAGGTGATGTTAATGACTGGGTAGTTTTAGGAAGTGTTGATATACACTGAGAGTATGTATTGTAAAACAAAAAATGTATAGTAATAACACTCTAATGAATGAATTTCAACATCTTTGTAGCATGTTTTCTCCAGGACAGAAACGCAAAGTAACAAATAAATAGGTTGTGAAAAGTGTTTACAGGAACAAACCAACGAGAAGACTGAAAAAAAAAAAGATAACATTTTCTTTTTCATAGAAACTTGAAGTTTTACATCGCAAACAAAGACCATATGACAAGTGAAAGGTATACCTGTTTGACGTGTTCTGAACAGTTTTCAGAAACTGGACAAATTCAGAAACATCTTTCGACAACTCGACACAAGTCAGTGCGATTAGAAAGTTTGGATGAGACTTTAGAATGTGAAGAATGTTCCGACAGTAATATTCATCAGTTGTCCATTGTCAGATATGGGTTTAACGATATGTCCTTATTGTGTCAAATCTGTCTTGAAAAGGATAACAAGAAAACAGGCGAAACACCTAGTGCCAGTTACACGCTATCAAATGGGGCGTTTTTCAATAAACTTCCTCAGTATTTGAAATTTAGAGACATTGAGTGTATGGAATGTGGAGATGATTCCCATTTGTCTGTCGCCAACACTTCTTCTGGGCAATTAGTGATTTGCCGTAAATGTTTACCGAAATATGAAAGTGACAATGTGAAATTTATAAGTGAAGATAGGGACGATTTTCTTTCTGAGTTATTGGGGATTAAGGAAGTGATAATTAAGAAATCTTCAAGAAGAAGAAAAACTGGGAAGAATGCTGGTGGAAAGAGAGGAAAAGCAGGAAGACGAGCAAGAAAGCCCGATCCTGAGGCTGAGGCTAGAAAAGCTCATTATTTACAATCTAAGCAAACAGCAAAGGATATTAAATCCGGTACTACAGTCAAAGCTATAGGATCAAATGGTCAAGCTAACAATAAAACAAAAACTGGTACAAAACCTAGCTCAAAACCAGTATCGAGATTTAGTAAAAGCCCGAATACTAGTGGTAAATCAACTCCTAAACCTGGTAAGAGTCCAGCAAACAGTGGCAAGTCAACCCCACGCTTTGGTAAGAGTCCGTCTGTGAGTGGCAAGTCAACTCCAAAATCAATTCAAAGTCCATCAGTAAGTGGTACTTCCACCCCAGCTAGATCCTCGACTCCTGTAAACAACACCAAAACTAAATCAAAACCAGATAATAAAACCAAGAACAAAACTGTTAATGGCAAACTTGAAAATGTATCTGGTACCAAGTCAAAACCAAACGCCAATAAAAAGAGTCCTATAGAAAAAGCTGAAAATAAACCTAAGGTGAAAGACACAAATAAATTGTCTCCAAAAGAATCAACAGGACTGACTTCCATCAAGTCTGGTTCTAAAAAATTGTCTGAAAAAGATAAAACAAAAAATATTTTATCAAAAACAGATAAAAAGCAAAAACCAGCATCAAAAGCCAATGTTCCTCATTCTAATAGCAAGACAAAATCTGTATCTAACCCACAGTCTAGTAACAAAAAACCGGGACCAAATATACCGTCTTCAGAAGAAAGTTCACTTGTGCTTCCTCCTTATATTACAAGGTTTCATCCATCAGAAAAACCAAGACTTACCTATGATTCCATGAATGAATATTTCAAAGAGATAAGTTTCAATGTCTTTTTAGAGGATCAATTAAACAATGAACTGAATATTATTGATTCAAGTAACTTTACAATATCTTGGTATGAAGATCAAGATAAAAAGAACAATCAATTTCAATTACAAATCCCCATGCGTCCAGAAATCATTGATAAGTTTTTATCACAAAAATTAAAGAAATTTAAAAAGAATCCATTTCTGGTAGATCAAGCAATTTTTTTAATTTTAGATGATGAAATAATGTGGTCAGGTTATATAGCAACGGTTGATGAAGTTGCTAGTAAAAAAGGTAGAAGAGTTAAAAAAGATGTTATTGAATTAATTATTATGTTACATCCTTGGTCTCAAGCATTACCAAGAACTGTTCATGTATCTAATTTGAAAATTTTACCAGCTTCACAACCAGTTACTAGAGTATTGAATGCTATGAAAACTATCAATAATGCAAGTTTCACTAAAATGTTGTTGGGTAAAGAACCAATAAAACAAATTGATTTTAAGAATTTTTTGAAATTCCAAGGAGAAAACTTGAATGAATCTCAGAAAAAGGGGGTACAATCAGTTCTTAATAATTCCATCACTGTATTACAAGGTCCTCCTGGTACTGGTAAAACATCAACAATTTATGAAATCATATTACAATTACTTGATTCATTAAACACTTATCCTATTCTTGTGGTGGCAGCATCTAACATTGCTATTGACAATATAGCAGAAAAGTTAATGACAAAACATGGGAAAGATATTTTAAGAATAACTGCCGGTGAAAAGGAACGTGACTATAATAGGTCACATCCATTGGCGTCGATTTGTTTACATCATAAAATGTATGATGCTATGCCGATGAAGTATCAACAAGTTTTGGATGAAATGAAACGAGGTATGGCTCCATCAATTGGAACTACTGCTTATAAAAAATTTGCTCAGGAAAGATTTTTTTTGTCGAACCAAATTGTTACCCAAGCCAAAGTTGTATTAGCAACACCTGTAGTGGCTGGTGGAATCAAATCATTGAATAATGTTAGGGTTGTCATTATTGATGAAGCAACTCAATCATCTGAACCAACGACTTTAATCCCATTAGCTTTACCATCAGTAGAGAAATTAGTGTTAGTTGGGGATCAAAAACAATTGAGTTGTTTTTCATTGATTCCAAACTTGTCCTTGTCTTTGTTTGAAAGAGTTTTATTAAATGGCACTTACAAGACACCACATATGTTGGATACCCAATATCGTATGCACCCAGAAATTAGTGAATTCCCACGTACAAAATTCTATGGTGGGTTATTAAAAGATGGTATTGATGCAAGTGCAAGACAACTGGAAGGAGTTATCTCTAGTCCACTTTACTTTTGGGATACCAAGGGAAATGCCCGAGAACAATCAGTTAGAAATTTTCTTCATGAAGATGGAGGGTATACTTATACAAATCGTGATGAGATTGGTTATATTCAACAAGTATTACGAACATTAATAATAACAAAAGGAGTCAACCCGGAACAAATAGGTATAATAACACCGTATTCGGGACAACGTGATTTGATCTCAGCAACTTTAGTGAAGGATGATGTAATTAATCCTAGTAATGAACAAATGAAAACTGAAGTTGATATTGATGATTTAAAGAATGATTCGAAACCAGTTACAATCCATATAGTTTCTGGAATTATGATTGCATCTATTGATGCCTTCCAAGGTAGAGAAAAAGACTATATGATTATGTCATGTGTTAGATCAAATGCCAAGGGGGTGATTGGGTTCTTGAGAGATGAAAGAAGATTAAATGTGGCGCTTACTAGGGCCAAATATGGATTAATAATGGTAGGAGATAGAAAGTGTTTGCAAAATGGAGACAAATTATGGAAGGAATACTTGCAGTATTTGGATTCCAAAAAAGCTATACATGACAATGATACTTTTGGTGAATAGAAGAAATAGAGAATATACATATAGATTTTTGGGTTTAACAAATTTGTCTAAACCATATTCTTAAAACTTTCATATTAATAATAACAAATACAATCAAAAAAAAAAAAAAAACAAAAAAAGAAGAATCTATATAAAAGAACTAAATCAATAATTATATGAGGGGGGTATTTTACACATCTTTTAACTCCAGCCTTGTAATTGGTCATAGAAGTCAACTCTTTTCTGTTGAGGATTATTTATAACTTTGATTACTTGACAACGTAATTCATCAACCATTGCTGGATGACCACATGTAACAAAGGCAATACTTCTACCAGCTTCTTCCAATTCTTGTTCCACCAAATTTTGTAAATTGGGTCGACCTTCAACAAATAAAATGTGGGACAAATCATCTTTAATTAATTCTTTAATATTACAATAATTGTCTTTTTTCAAATTAAAGGTATACTTAGAATTGCATGAAATCATGGTTTTGGAATCACCAAGTGAATAACAACTTTTTTCATCAAAATTTGCACTAGTGTAATTGGATGCCACTTCTTCAAGAGCTTCATCAGGACGAGTGACATAAATCACCGTTTCAATATTTGTACGTTGAAGCATTTGTAATTCTTCATAATACCATTGTACCAAACGATAATCTCTTACTATCCAATATAATTTTATTTTCCGGGAAGATCTAATTGAACGTCTTGATGCTAAATTAGTAGCTTCGGAATACATTCCTGGTATACCATTACCACCAGCAACAAACACAGCACTTTCTGCTGTTTTGGCACCACTAAGCTCTCCATATGGACCTTCAACACCAGCTCTAATTTTAATTGATTTGTTTGGGGCGTTAATTAAGCTTTTGTATAATGCATGAGTAACACCTTCTTTAACTTTACAATACAAAGTTATCGTAGAATCAGTGGAAGTCGATATTGTAAATGGATGAGATTGCCAAAAATATTTAGGAGTGTAAAATGAAACAAACACATATGAACCAGGACTTGCAATCCAATCTTTTGGTTTAGAAATCACAACTCGCATGGTCTCACTTGGTAATAAAGTAATGGTTGCCTTTTGAAATCCAAAACAAAGTAGACGAACAACTCTAATAAATCTGTCAAATCCCCAAAAGGCCACAGCAGCATAAATATACCACATATAACCAAAATCAACAACATGAATCCAGGTGCCAATAATGAAAAATACTGCCAAAATAATATGACCAATTAAAAACACTTCATACCATTTTCTTCTGAGATATAACATTCCTTGAAACAACATTAATCCGGCTATTACCGTTGCTACTGTTCCCCAAATCATAAATGGTACTTTCATCACTGGTCCATAAGAAGATCCAAGTTCAATAGTGAAACAACCGGCATGAATGACAACGAAGGCAAACATCACTCTTGCAATATGACGATGGAAAGTTAAGAAAGTTGTATAATTCCATCCCGTGATAAATTGAAGTATATTATTTCTTCCAGCAAATAATATAACAAGAGGTAACATCATAGTTGAATTTGTCCCTGTTCTATTAGCAACATACCTTAGTCTAGCATCATAACTTGAATGAATAAGCTCGTCACCTTGAGCAAAATATGTATTGATCGACAAGGTAATGATGCATACAATAACAAATCCAGTGATAACAATTGTTTCAAATCTTGATGGGATATAAAAATCAAGGAATCGATATATACTGAAACTTTGAGATTTTTTCTCCCCAAATGTTGCTGGTAAAGAGATATTTTTTCTCCACCAATTGGATAAAGGACCGGTTAAATCTGTCATGAGACCTGGGAATAAAGCTCTAGTCCAATTAGATATCGCAGCAATTAATATCACTAAAGCCCAATAACCTAAAATCCCTGCTCCATAATAAAATGTATTATCCCAATTCACCAAATATTGATCTATAGCCAATCTCAAAGAATAAGTATATTTTGCCATTTTATCTTTGGCAAGATCAGATTCAAACACATTTGTATGGTTTAAAATTTGATTATTAGTATTATTATTATTATTATTAGATGAATTAGATACATTATAGTAACCTTTTGCAGTATAATTTTCATAAGCTGTATATATGTTGTCCATATCAACTGTGGTATTTCCATATTCTTGACAAAAATCAACAAAGAAATCTATTGCTTCGTGAGGGTTCTTTTGAGTATAAGCAAAGCAACCAACATATTCCATAATTGCATCTTTATTGGAACATATACAACCATAATCTTCCAGTGAATTGGTATTACAATATTTGACAGTTTCATGAACGTTTAATTTACAAGAAAATATTGATTTAGCCAGTTGAATACTATTTTTTGGTAACAGAAGGGATTCTGCAATAACGCCAACAGGTATACATAGTAAAGATGTCAATATATATGGAATTGAATACATTTTTAAGACACAAGATGTGGTGGATGATTTAATAGAAAGTATTACAAGTTTCAAAAATAAGCAAACAGATCAAGTAAAAAAAAAAAAAAATCCAAGAAAATGAAGAGTCTACTACATATATATATATATATGTAATTAAGTTTATTGTCGACTGTTGTTTGGGAATGATAATATAGATGATGACATTATTGACAGTTTTTTCAAAAGGATTTACGGTTTTCACATTGTTGTTGTTGTTGTTGTAGAAGAAGTATGTGTTTTTTTTTTTTTTTTTGCAACAGCAGTAGCAGCAGTATGATTGAACGGCAACTAAATCTAAAAAAAGAAAATGAATGAAAATTAATTTTGTGAAACAAACTATTAAGCATTACTGCAAATAACACAAATATTTTTAACATTTTTGTAGCGATGGGAAATGTGGCGAACATCTACATCTTTAGTATATTACGATTATTTTTATTCATTCTTGAAAAAGAAAAAAGAATGTTCAAAAATGGTTAACAAATGAGTTTTAAGTTTTTCCATCATGCAAGAAGTTGCCCCAGAAAACCTCATTGTGTCTAATCAATTTTTTAATTTGGAACAATCATTAATTAAATAAATTAGAATCAGGAATAACTACATAAAACATCAAAAGAAGAAGAAGAAGAAGAAAAGGAAGAATGAACCTGTTTCTAATTATAGAATGGGCAGGTTTGTTTTGTTACATAAACAAAGAAAATGTGAATTTACTTGACGTTGGGCTATTCTCATTACATATATTACTTATTGACAGGATCTTCTGTTGTTTTTTGACAAAGATGTATCATGTATGTAAGTTTACTGTAAAGAGTATTCAATTTTGGATATTATTATACTCTTTTTAGTTAGACGGGATATCAATCAACTTATTACAATATGAGATTTCACAAAACAGTATAATTTCTTAAAATTACCAAACTTCATTGCATAAAGGTTTTTTTTTTTTTTTGGCTTTCTCTTGACCAATTCATATTGGTACCAAACAAACGACAATTAATATCCCATTTTTGGAGAAGTAACTGAACACACTAAAAGAGTAAATCTTTAATGAAGTGTATTAGAAATAGTTGAACTTGATACATATATCGTACGATTAGGTGGTTAATAAATCATGTTGATCAACGTTCGGTTAAAATTGACAGGCCGAATTTCCGAATATTATTATAAAACGGAATTTATTCTCTGCCGTTCATTTTCTTTCGTTCTTCAACCACCCTTAATGAATTTTATATTGACGCATTCAATATGTAGTTTTATATGGCTATTGCTGCATGTTAAGCCACATTCTATAAGGTGGGTTTGAAAAAGAAGAAGAAGAAGAAGGAGAAGTTGGTATTTGTTGAATTATGTTTCAAAATTGTTAGCTCACTATATATTTTCTTTTTCTTTTTCTTCTTCCACCACCTTGATAATTAATCAATCATACCACGTTGTAATTCTCATCCATATTGCCAATCGATTCACAATATAAAGTTTTAAGTTAATTGGGATTGATTGTAATTGTTATAAACATATCGATAATCTTTGAATTTACACAAAGAAATGGTTTAAATTTTTCTTACATTCTGCACCAGAAGTTTGTTTGTTAGTTGCAAAAAAAACCCTGTGGTACAAAAAATTCTCTAGTTATTCTTCATATCCTTCTTTGCCTTAATGGATTTGTAAAATTCTGATTGTTTGGTATTATTTGTATCACTAAACGGCAAAAAAAAAAAAAAGTTGTGCCATTCTAACCGGTGAGTTATTGAGTATTGTTGGCGATATTCTGTTTTGAAAATTGTTGTTGTTGTTGCTGCTGGTGGTGGTATTAGTATTATTGTTTATCAAACAAATTCCCCTCCGATACCAAAAATAATTGCATTAACAATATAAACGAGATATATTATTTTGAAACTTTATTGGTTCGGGGTTTCAAAATTATCACACTTGAAAATCTAGAATGATTTCCTAATTTGGTCAAGAATTAATGAAAACGGAAAGAAGGGAAAACAATACCAAGAAGAAGAAGAAGAAGAAGAAGGTATGTACTTTGGAATCATTTTGTAAAAGTTGTACATATATTTGCCAAGATATTCTTTATTAATGTCAATAATGAAACTAAATAATTGTAAACAAATTTTAATAATAAAAGCAAAAAAGAAAGAAAGAAAGAAAGAAAAGCTTAGAAGTTTCTTTAGAATTAACTTCGGTTTTCTCTACTTTTCAAAAAAAAAAAAAGCACCCGTATTTGCCGTTATTCTTTTCTTGGGATTGGCATGTTCTATAATTAAGCGATGCATAAACATGTTTGTTCGGTAAAAGATGACGGTTTATCTTTTCAAAGTAAACGCCTTTCAAAATCTGTCTAAAAAGGAATTTAGCAACAAATGATGGTGGATCAATTTAGTTAGTTAGTTGTAGTTGTATTTGCAGTTGATATTGAGAGGGAGGGGGGGGGACAACATGATTTTTTTGCTGTAGTGGTTTTTAGACTAAATTCGTTGGAATAATGTTAGTAAATCATTTCAACGATTTGTTCTTATCGTGTTGATATTATGCACCAATCCCCACTCAACCCCCACCACAACTTACATCCAAAAGCTTGCATTTAAATAAAATAATAGTACTTACAGTCCAATTAACATATAGCCGTCTATTTTTAAAAAAAAAAAGTTACAGAATTAATATAATATTGTTTATAAAAGTTTGTTTGTTGTTGTCGGTCTTATTTTACCAACTTATAATTTCTCGGATTTGGAATCTATAATATTTGCTTCAGCTTGTACTTGTAATTGTACTTGTTCCAAATCTTCTTTAGATGAATCATAAAGAATAATACCATTAGCTTTTGCATTTGCTCTTTCTTCACGTTTATAAAGCCATAATACCACCATTGTCCAAACTGATAAGGCAAAGGCGCTACAAGCAGTAAAAGTATAACCTTTCAAAAACCTTGGTGCTTCAACGGTTTTCCAAACAAGAACAGCAATCCATGCTGTTGATTGTTGAGCAAGAATATTCATTGATACTAAAACCACTTGTCTTTCACGAATATCTCTTCGACAAATATCTCCTTGCCATGAATATAATACTGGAGCCATGGCCCAACCAAAATATTGCATACACCAAGCAAACCATTTTGCTTTCTCTGGGATATACCATACTGCTAATAATACATTACCAAGAATATTAAATACTTGAGTAAATAAAATAGCACCCCATCGAGATCCTAATAAATCAGCAAAACCACTAGCTAAAATCAACCATATTAAACCTAAACCTGGAGTTAAAGCAGTATAATCTTGTAATTTCCCTCCTTTAAATCTTAAATTCCCAGTATTATCTTTAAGAGTTCTTAACCATAATGCATAAGCACCAGAACTAGCATTAGAATTATTCCAACAAAAAATATTCCATAAAGATAAAACATAAAAATGCCATGAACTAAAAATTTTTTTCCAAATATTTTTATTAAAAAAATATTTAACAACATTTTCTCTTGGTTTAGCATCTTTTTGATCAGATTTCATTCTTCTTCTAGCAATTCTAATTTCTTCATCAGTTAAAAAAATACTATAACAATCTTGTGGAGTTCCAGGAATCATATAAAATCCAATAATACCAATAACAATAGAAATTATCCCATCAATAATGAAAATCCATTGCCAAGCAGCATGACCATTAACACCATCTAAATGTCTAACAATAGCTCCTGATAAAAGTCCTGAAGTTAAAACTCCAAGATATTGTCCAAGATAATAAAATCCTGCTCTACGAGCAATTTCTCCTGTACTTCCTTTAAACCATGAAGCAAATAAAGCATGATAAGCAAGATATGAAGGGGCTTCAAAAGCTCCAATGAAAAATCTAAGAGTTTTCAATCCATGAACATTTCCTGATTTATATAAACATATAGTTAAAATTGACCAACCAAGATCTAATGCTGGTAAAACATAATTTAATGGGAGAGCATAAACAATATACATAAATGGAATTTGGAAAATTATATTACCAACAGAAAACATTACTCCTGTATTAACAAAATCATTACCTTTCATATTAAGACCTTCTTGCATTCCACCAATATAAGCATTAGTTAAATTCAGTTGATCAAGATATTTAACAAAATAAGCTGCTAAAGAATAAAATGTTAATAAAATATCAATTTTCATTATAACTCGACGTTCTTCAGGAGTATCATCTTCATGAAACCATTTATACCATTTTCTTTTCGATTTAACATTACTAGTGACTCGATATTCATATTCATCAAAAAATTTCCACCATGGACGATTTTTTTCATCACGATATTCTAAAACAACAACAGGAGGAGCAGGAGCAGTAGCAGTAGCAGGGGAAGGGTTAGGGTTATTGGTAGATATTAATTGTGTTGCTTCTTTACTTTCAAGTTTTTTCGAACCTGTTGTTGATGATACAGTATCGGAATTTGTATCAGAATCAGTGTTATCAGAGAAGGAAGGATTGACAACAATTGTGTCCGGATCTATGAAATTTCCATGTTCATCTTCATCAACAATTCTTCTTGTTGGGAAAATCCCCCATTTCAATCTTGATATTGGTTCTGTGAAAAATGACATAATCAGAACCAGTAGTATATGCTTTTTTTTTTGAAAAAAAAAATTGGGAAGAAAAATTTTTAAAGTAATTATGGGAAATATATGATCAATTTATACAACAACAAGAACAACAACAAGAAGAAGAAGAACTTATGAAGACCATCTCTTCTTTTCTTTTTTTTTTTTTTTTTTTTAGTAAAAGTTTAGATTAAATTAAAATAAAGATAAAAAAAAAATTGAAACAAAATGAAACGGATAATAATAATAGTTGCAAATGTTAAAAAACCATTTTCCACAAACTCGTAAGATAAGTTTTTGGGAAAAAAAAAAAAAACAAAAAAGTGTGGCACTTTAAAGTTAACTAAATGGATTCTTTAATGGTATTTGTATTGGACCTGCCGTTGGTTCTGGAAAATTCAAATATTTGATACAATCAGAATAACCAACCAAAAATTATTGAATTGATCTCTTTGAACTTTAAAAAAACACTCTCCTATCAAGTTCTTAAAAAAAATCTCATCTCAACGTTGAAAAAAAAAAAGGAAGCCCCCCTTCCCTCCCTTCCCAGTTAAGCATTATTTCAATTTCTATAATACTTAATTGACTCTGTGCAAAATAACTACTATCCGTGATAGGCCCCTTTTGTTTTGTGTAGTTTGGGGTTTTTTTAGCAGTAATTGTTTAAATTTTTTTTGGGTGCGTGCTAATTGACAATAATTAATTGATAATTTAATCATCTCACGTGACTGCCTTGTAATATGAGTCAAAGACCTTTGTTGTTGGTCGTTTCCAAATTTTATTATTATGTGGAGACACTGAAATAGATTATACTAATATTAGTAAAATCAAATAAGCAATACATTAAAATTGTAAGAATAGAGTTAGATCTTATATTGACGATTTGATTTTTTATCTTTATCTTTAAGTGGCTTAATTCTCTGATTACCACCTAAGAAAATGGAGTTTGTATATATATGTATGAAACCTTGGCAAAGAGATGCAGTTTTTTGTATGTTATACACAAATTATTATCCAGATAGATTCAAAAATCTTGAGTCATCATATTCAACAAAACCAAATTTTTCTTTTTTTTTTTTTTTTAGCTTTATGCCGTATCTTGTTTTTAATTAATAAAACGATAACTTCTTAATATCGCCGTATCAAATTGTGGGTGAGTATTATCTATCTATCTATCATCAAAGAGTTCAATACTTTTAAAAGTTGCTAAAATTTCTTGGCCAATAAAGAATATTGAAAACACCGGAACAGGGAGGTTTAAAAAAATTATCAATCAACTAATAGGAATACAAATACGAGTTAGGAAAATTGTTTTAAATCCCGCCACAATAGAGTATCGTTCTTGGTCTAAAAAAAAAAAGAAAAAAACTTGGAATTCATTCGATAAACCACTAGTCAATACTAATAACTACTAATATTTATTAATGTGGCTCTAATTATTCGTATATAACCAATTGTTTTTATTGTTGAATAAATCCGCCTTAATGTAATAACGATAAACCCGATAAATTTTCCTTAGTGTTTCTTTATTGGCTATAAACGATTTGTTATGGATTAAATACTTTCCCCCACCACCTCTCCAAAAAAAAGGATCAATTTCCATTAATCATCATCACAACTAGATATTATAATATTGATAGGTCCAACGATGAATTTTTCGTTTTTTTATAAAAAAGAATTCTTTTCTGTTATTATTTTTATTTTATCAAAATTATTGGAAATGTATGACTTGCAAAATAGAAATTGAAAATTACTTACTTACTTACTATAAGAATCTTAAACACAGCTAAGTAATAACGAAAAAGTAACAACTGTTAGTTGTTAGCCACAACTTATATTTATTAACTTTACACTCAAATCCTTGAATTAACTAAGCAAGTTTACCCACGTGAAACAACAAATAGAAGATATTATTGATTTAAAAAGATTTTGGGGTCTGGTCATCAATCAATGATGATCATCAAATTTGATAACTTTTTATTGCTTTTTAAATTCTTTTTGTATTATCTTTTATGAAAACATAATCAGATCAAACCATAGGAGAATCTAAGAATTCGGTTAAAAATACTGTTGGTGACATTATATACTCGTATAGCAACAATAATTACTTCTCATCATCATCATCATCATCATCATCATCTTCTTCTTCTTCTTCAACAAAATATTATAATTGACGGTCATTCTTATTTTTGTAAATTTATTACCATTTCAACATAATAATTTTTCTTGATTTAGCAAATATGTAGTTTCTTACAATGTAGCTCCCAAACCAGAGTAAACCAAAATCAGAGCAATTGAATATGAAGTTGTTCTATTATAATTTTAGAAATGGCAGAGGAGAGGAGAGGGGGGGGGGGGAACCAAAATTGTAAGATTTGTAATATTGTATAAGATATATAAGCCAAATTTGGTTATTAGTTGTTGTTGTTGCTGTATACTTTCAGCCATTAAAAATCAATAAGTTTAGTTATTATTAAACGACCCCCCCCATCATTATCATCATCATCATGATCGGGAATCTTTCGTTTAATTCTCTTTTGTTAATATTTGATATTTAAATTGAATAGATTTTCATTTAATCTTGTACTTACAGTGTATTTTTTAACAACAACTTTACCCATATAAAACATGACTGAAGTTGAAGATTTACATTTAGATAATTAAGACAACATTGTTTTCAAGAATGAAGATATTTACAATATTTAATCCATCAACAATCAATCCTCTACGGAAAAAGTCTTCCCCACCACCACTACCACCATCAAAAACAATATTAGAAAGAAACCATGAAGCAAATATACATTTTAATTTAATAATATTTCCTAATGGAGTTTCTGCTAATGATTATGGATTACCAACAATTAAAACATTAAAAGATATTGATAAATTACCTAAATTTGAAGTTATTAGATATTTACAAGGATTTGATATTGAATGTTATATTAATAATGATAATAATAATGAGGAACAGCGATTACTGGATATTAATTTAAGGAATTTATTAAAAGATCGATTGATTATAGAAACAAGTTATTCTCATGATATTAAGAAAAGAAGGAGATACAAAAAAAAAGAAAAAGAAAGAAAAAATTAGTTAATTCATGTGAATGAGAGGGAATCTTATATCATTAGTGATCATTTGTTAATATGTAAACTCTGTTGAGGTGGGTGGGTATTGAAAAGTTGAAGAAGTTGAAGAAGTTGAAATTGAAACGGAAGAAATAGGAAGAGTGAGTGAGAAACAGTGTGGTTGTTGTTGTAAAGTTAATAATAATCGCAGCAGACGACCATTAAAATTTCAATTCAATTTAATATTAATATAAACTACTGATTGAAAAGGAGAGGAGACAAAAAAGGAAGAAGAAAAAAAATTTACAATCCTTTCTTCTTTTTATCAACTTACCCACCCACAACCTACAACATTAACAACAACAACAACAACAATATATTAAACATTATACAATCATTTTACTTCAACAGTATATACACTACTCAACCTGTTCCCTCCCTCCCCGCCAACATTGGATAATAATTATTACTCATTAGGATAGATTTGTTTATTTAAAGTATTTTGAACCAACATCAACATCAACATCAATAGCCACACCCACACCCACCCCCATATCCTTCTTATGTTTACATTCTTCCAGATACAATGCCCATAATCAAAACTATATCTCGATCAATT
This sequence comes from Candida dubliniensis CD36, assembly GCF_000026945.1. Classification (NCBI taxonomy): domain Eukaryota; kingdom Fungi; phylum Ascomycota; class Pichiomycetes; order Serinales; family Debaryomycetaceae; genus Candida; species Candida dubliniensis. Next base: position 1,404,697 of record NC_012867.1, on the reverse strand, counting down.
AGAGCAATACTTGCGACTCTTTATCTTGTATTAATAATTCTTACTATTCCATTAGCATTTGATGTTGGAGGAGTCAATTGTGGATTAGCATATTCTTTAACAACATTAGTAATATATTTTATATTAACTACAATTAGAATATTAACTCATAAAAGTAAATATTTCCAATGGATTTCTATGATTTATTATTGTCAACATTTTTTTATTCCTAGTTTATTAACTTATTTTTTAAGTTATTATAGTCATAGTCATAATCATAATCATAATCATAATCATGGTTATAGTGATGATAATAAATTTAATCCAATAATGATTTGGAGATTAGTATTAATTAATTCAACTCCTATTTTCACAATTTTAGAAGGATTTTGTTCATTATTATTAATTCAAGCCATGGGACAAACCATGAGTTGGTTAACAATTTATAAATCTGATTCTTGGTTAATAATATCTCTTATAGGAAGTGGATCAATTATAACTGCATCATTTTATTTTTTATATCGAATTTATGTTTTACCATTTAATATTGATATGTTTAGTGCTTCATTATTAGGATCAATTTTAACTACAACTATGGGATTAGGATTATTTGGAATTATTAGTGGTAAAGGTTCAATGATTGAATCATCATTATTATTTGCTTATATTGTTAAATGTATTTATGAAACTTTCCCAATATTATCTGAAGCTGCTTCTAAAGCTTTAGCTAATTTATTTATGTTAACTACTCAAAATTTGAAAAAAGAAATTCCTAAAATTCCTCCATCTATTTTAAATCCAATATCTGAAGTGATTCCATTTATTACATCAACTTTACCTTCTTCATTTAAAGGAGTTTGGAAATTTTTAATTATGGCTATAAAAACTTTAACTTTACCTTTATTATTAAATTTAGCTTATAGAATTGGAGTATTTTATGCTGCCACAAAAATTATCCCAAGTTTATATCAATCAGTATCTTATCCTTTAGTGACACCTCCAAAAACTCCCCAATCAGGATCATCACGTCAACCTTCAAGTGTATCATTATCAAGTTTCAAAGAAGTATCATCATCAACAACAACAACAACAACAACTTCAGTATCAGAAATAGAAAAATCTGGGAAATTGAAATTAAAAACGAAAAATTCTTTCCGTCTTAAACCTCCTCATCATCAACCACCATCAGTTATTATACGACTAATATATGCTTATTCTCCATGTTTAATAATTGCTGTTTATACTCATTTAATGTTATCATATAATGGAGAATTAGGTACTGAATTAAAACTTTGGCCCCTTTGGAGTACTAGTAGTAGTAGTAGTAGTAATAGTAATAGTAATAGTAATGGTTGGGATAATGATATTCAATTAATTGTTCATCCTTGGCAATTTTGGAATTGGATTAATATGGGAACAACTTTAATTCTTTATGCTGCTGAATTACTGAGTAATGATAATTCTTCTGGTGGTGGTAATAGTTTAACTAGTCATTGGAAAGTAGAATAAAATAAGAAATGAAAGAAGGGCAATTAGTTTTTAGTGTTCTGTCTGTGTTTTTTTAACTTTTAGTTTATTAATTTGATTTAATTTAATTTAATTCTTTTATAGTTATCTTATAATTTTCATAATAACAACAATCAAATCTATTCATACATACATACATACATATATATATATATGAAATAACCTATTTAATCATATTTATTATTATTATTATTATTATTATTATTATTATTATTATTATCTTTTTAATAATCAGAAATTATTTGCAATTCTCTTCAACTTTGATAAACCTGCCATCTTTCCAGACAGTGAATATCAAGTAATCAGAGCTTGACTCTATGTTGCTTGGATGTTTCATCTTTTTAAAGAAAAAGAATAATAACAACAATAATAATCACCATCATTATAAAAACCCGGCATATTTGACTATGCAATAATGTATCCTATTCTTTATGGATAGAAACAACGGGTTTGGAAAAATAAAGGTAAAAAAAAAAAAAAAAAAGTGGGTTTTGACATCCATGAAATTCAAGAATAAGCTCCATTGAGTTAATCAATTAATTTTATATAAAATCAAACAAAAAAAAAAAATTGATCATTTGTTATAACTTTCATTTAGGACACCAATCACAAGAAAGAAGCCCCCAATGTCGAAAATAAAAATGAAAAGAAAGAAAGAAAGAAAGAAAGAAAGAAAAAATTATTAAACTCAATCCAAATAAATTGATAAAGTAATAATAATAATAGTTCTTCTTCTTCTTCTTCTTCCATTATATTCATTCAATCAGGAATTAAATAAACCCAAGATTGAGAATTGAATTGAAAAAAAAAAAAATCAAAAATCAAAAATCAAAAATCAAAAAACAAAAACAAAAACAAAAGAAAAACCAACAACAACATCAAGAACCAAAAAAAATATATATATATATATATATAATTTCCTTTTAAAGAAAATTCAAAACTTGAGTATCTTGAATCATTTTAATAAAACCTTCATTTTTATTCCTTCAGTTGATAAATAAAAACAAAATCCAAAAAGGGATTATAAAAAAGGGAAAAATCCAGAAAGAAACAAAAAAAAAAACTCAAGTTTCATTCATAGATAAATACTTTCTTAGCAAAAGAAATGAAAGAATAAATAACACAACGAAATTATAAAAAAAAAAGAAAAAATGAATGAAAGAAAAGAAAAGAAAAGAAAAGAAGCAAAGGGGGTGAGGTGCAAGAAGATTAATTTAAAACAACCTAAGAAACTTCAACTTTTGAAAAAAACTTCATAATTTCCTTCCACAAACAAAAAATAATGACAAAACAAAACACAGAACCAAAGAAAGAAAGAAAGAAAGAATATATATAGTAGTAAGTTTCAAAAAAATCAAAGGAGGGAAATAAATCAATCAAATGTTCTTATACCAGAGCTTTTCATTGTCATTAATGACAATAAAAAGATTAAAATCAAAATAGATTAGTATTTTTCTCCAAATGATAGATATGAATAACCCACCAAAGAAATAAATCCACCCACACCACATTCTTCTTCTACTTCTTCTTCTTCTTCTCTGTATAATATGAATGTCTTAATCCATCAAAATCATTTCTTTCAGAAATTAATCAATAAAAAACAAAGTAAAGTTCTTTTTTTAAAACAGTTGTTTAAACTTCATCCCAATATCACCGCCACCCCACACTCCCAAACTCCCCCCCATCCTCGACATTCATATTTTTTCTTATATTTCTTCATTATTAAATTCTCTCTCTCTCTCTAAAAAAAAAGTATTATATCTCATCCACTTAAAATTATCAATCAATAACGTGTTATCAATTGATATATTGATTCTTCCAATTCATTTCCCCCACCTTCACCCCAATCTTCATTCATTAATATTCAACTTCAACGTCTAGAAAAAGAAGGAATTTATAATCATCAAAATAGAATAGTTCCATACCTTCTCCCCTCAAGAAAAAAAATAATTTTAATTGGTCTTTTCAGTCTGTTTGATTGATTGATTGATTGAGTGAATCAATAGTTTCTTTGTTTTGTTCTATTTTATTTCTTTCTTTTTTCTTTTTTTTTTTTTTTTTTTTTTTTTTTTCATAATGGGAATTTGATGATAATCCCATTGCGTTTCCGCTGTTATGACAGGAGACTTTCCCCAAGGCATTATTAAATAATGACATAAATTAATATGTCCTTTTGTAAACCTCGATAACAAATCTTTGAATCATGGATGTGAAGAGAAAAGAAGAAAAGAAGAAGAAGAAGAATGAAAATTTTTTTTTTTTTTCTTTAATTTGCCCTCATCGTTTTTTTTTTTTATAACAAAGAAAAGAAAAGAAAAGAAAAGAATGGTCGTGTACTTTTTTTTTTTTTTTTGGCCCACACAATCATTTTGTAATTAGGGCTAACAAACAAACAAACAAACAATAGTTTACTACTTACTATACACACATTATCACACATTATCACACAGTCAGATCAACATACAATGAATATCGCTCAGACAGACTGAATATGACAGTTAAATAATATAGTAACTTATTCCTAAACTATATTATATTATATTATATTATTTACGACATAGAAGAGATTTAAACACACAGAAAATGGACAAAAGGAAATGAGCAAAAAATGAAATCAGAAATAATGCTTGCACATCCGACTTATTCTCGTGTGTTTCTTGAGAGATTAACAATATAAATTAATGGATGAACGAATGTAAAATTGTATTTTATATTATATACTTGTTAAAAAGGGCTTAATTAATGGAAAAAGAAAAGGAAAGTAGAATTAACTTAACGAAGTTTTTACAGGGAAAAAAAAATCGAGGAATCAAAAAGCCATGACAATTCTCAACGAAAAGGTTGAAATTAAATCATTGATATCGGGAGGATGGCAAAATGATAAATAAATATTCGAGAGGATAAGGGAAGTAATACATTATTCCAATTATATTGATTAGTGCAATGTACAACACTTACGCTTTATTTACTAGGCAAAGTGACACACAACAAATGGGGGAAGGGGGGGGGGGGGTAAATCCATAATATTTTATTTTAATAACCATTGAATCCAAGATTCAGGTAAAATTTTAGAAATCCAATCATAAATTCTTGCTCCAGTACCACAATAAACAACATTAGGATTTAATTTATCATTATAAATCAAATCAAATAATAAATGATATAATTGTATTAAAGGTGTTCCCTTTCTTCTAAAACCACCACCACCACCACAAATTGATTTTAATGGATTAATTTTAAATTGAATTTGAGTAAAATTATCACTATATAATTGTTTCATTTCTGAAGTCCAAGTTCTAATTTCAGAATTTATTAAATTTTCAATTCTAATATTTGAATTTAAATTTTGATTCAGTAAATATAAATTACCTAATCGAATTTGAGTAATATTAATATTTTGATTAATTAATTCTTGAGTTAAAATTGTGAAAATTGATTTTAAATTTTGTTGAAATAAAGTTTCTGGACAATGATAAGGAATATTTAATCCACTTAATATTATTGGATTTAATAAAATTAATTTACAATTACCATTACTATTACCATTACTATTACCATTACCATGACAATTATTTTGTTGGGATCTAATTAATTGAATTAATCCTGAAGAAAATAATTTTAAATAAATTAAAATTCGATCATTTAATTTTATCCATGAATTAATAGAAATATTTTCTATAGGACCAATTGGGAAATGTAATAATGGAGTGAAAATTATAGATTTTAATTGTAAATAATGTGATTGAGCATTTTTAAATGGTATAATTGGAGTTTTCAATATTTGATTAAATTTAAAAATTTCATTTTCAATAATTTTTAAATCACTAAAATTTAAATAATTTAATCTATCATTAATTAAATTTGTTTCAATATATTTAATATCATTATTATCCAATAAAGTTAAATAAACAATAAATCCTCTTTTTTCAAAATCAATAGCAATAAATCTTGTTAATGGTTCAATTGGTGATCCTATTATTAAAATCACATCTCTTCTAGCTCCATTAGAAAGTTTAGGTACTCTTCGTTTACCACCATTTTTTTGTATACTTGATTGAAGTTGAAGTTTAGGTTGAGTTAATAAATATATCATTGTTGTTGTAACTCCTAATCCAATAGTTAATATTGATCCATAATATTTTACTTTGGGTTTTAATAATTTAGAAATTAAATTATTCCAAGTATTGGAAATTGAAGAAGAAATCAGATTATTGGTTCCATAATTCAAATTTTCTGATGGTAAATCTTTATATATAAAAGGATGAGTTAATTCAAGTAATTTCTCATAATAAGATGAATTAATGATTTTATCATGTTGATCTTCTAGATAATTATTTGCTTGATAATAATAATGTTTCAATGCTTGTACAGTGGCTTGTACTGGTTCAGCAACCATATTTGAATTTGTAGAATAAATAGAAAAAGGAGGAGGATAAGGGGGGAAGATAAGGGGGGGGAAGGGTGGTTTGGTTGAAGCAAAAGGAACAACTTTTGATGATCCTCCTTTTTTTTTTCTTTTTATTATATATATATAGAGAGAGTGTGTATGTATGTGTGGAGGGAAAGAGTGGGTTCTGGTTTTTGCCTTTCTTTGATGGTCGTGCGATAATCGGGAGAGAATAAAATTCAATCTAATCCTATCCTATCCTATCACATACCCCCCACATACCCCACCCACCCAGAAGTCATATTCTTTCCATTCATTGAATATACAAAATATGGGATTGATGAATAATTCACATTATTTATTAAAATATCTAGCTACATTTAAATATTTAAACAGCAGGCATTATTAAAAAAAAAATTAAAAAGACGTCTAGCTCCTTCACCCCCCCCCACTATTAAACCCTTTTAATGGTAATTTGTTTAGTAATCATTCCTTCATCATTAATTATAATATCTCCATCATTGATATTTTCATTATTAATGTTAAGTAATTTATAATTATTTATATTATCTTCATCATGTAATATTTTTTCAATATCAGGAGGTAATTGAGCATCAATTCCTGAAACTGGGATTGAAAAATTATTACCAGCATTAACATTACCAGCATTAATATTACCATTATTACCATTGTTGCTATTACTGGTCATTTGTAACATTAAAGATCCTGAATCTCCTTTTAAAGTGAATGGAGAAGAACCATTAGTATTTAATTTTGAAAATTTACCATTTCCATTTCCATTACTGTTGCTGTTGCTGTTGCTGTTGCTGTTGCTATTATAAAGATGATTATTGTTTCCATTAACAATTGTATTGATATTAGAATTATTATCAGACAGATGATGACGAGATATAAATGATAAACTTGGAGATGAATTAATATTATGAATATTATTAGCTGTTTGAGCCCATAAAGAACTTAATGGTAACATTAAAATTATTAATAAAAGACTAATTTGTTGTAATAAAGAATCTTTACTTTTTGATAAATAAAAATAATGAATTATTAAAATAATTGAAGGAATAATTAAAGTTTGACTAAAACCAATTAATAAAATATGGAAACTATCAAATTGTTTTAAACCTAAATAACGTCTAATTCTAATAGCAATTATAAGTTTACCAATTAATAATATTGTCATAATATTAATACTAATTGAAAATAAAATTGTTGGTAAATCCATCCAAATTGAATTAATCACATATCCTCCTGTTACTATGGAAGTGGATGTTTCATTATTATTTGTAGTGGTAGTTGTAGTGGTAGCTTTAACAAATCGAATATGAGATAAAATTGTTAAATTGATTTGTAAAGCAACTACTATTAACCCTAAACTAATTGATAATAATGATGCCATTAATCCCCAAATTTTTAAATTTGAAGTTTTAAACATAATATAAACTTGGAAACCTAATGAAATTTCTACTAAACCATATAAAATACATTTAAATCCATTAGTTATATCGGATGATATAAATGATAATTTTGAAGTTGATATTGATTCATTATACCAACCAGTGAATACAAAACTAATTGAATTTAATGGACCTAAATTATAATTTAAATAACAACCAGATCTAATAATTCCAATTAATAAAATTAATGAATTAAGATAAAATAAAAATAATTTATAAAATCCTTTACCAACAATGATATTGTTATTATAGGAATCATTTTGTTTGTGTTTATTTAAATTTATTTTTTCATTAAAAATCATTTGATTTATCCATTGGAAAATAGTTTTAATATTAATATTATTATTAAAAATATTTGATAATTTATTAGTTTTATACATTATAGAAATCAAAAAAATTAAAGTCATTGAACAACTACCAATAGTTATTCCCATAATTAAAGCTAATTTAGTTTGATCAGTTTGAAATGAATCTAATAAATGGAAAGGAATTTCAATTGATTCATTTAATCCAGGAATTAAATAATTAATAATTATATCACCTGAATCATTAGGTGGTATAATAGTTGAATTCATTTCTCTCTTATTCTCTCTTTTTCTCTCTCCCCCTGGCCCAAATACAAAATAACAATGGTTGTTTTTGATAATTATAAGGAACAACTATAATGAATAAATTGATAAATTAAGATAAAAATTATGATTTTTATATATATATATTTATATGATTATTTGATATAACTAAGGAGGAAAAGGGGCTCTTTTTTTTTTTTTTTTTTTTGCAAAATGGAAAATTACTGTTTATGGATTTGACAATGATTGCTGCAAAAAAAAAAAAAAAAAGAATTTTTAGAAATGTTTTTTAACACACCCAACGCCGCCATACACAGTTTTAAAATATTACATAATAAATCATATCCCCCCACCCCCACACCCCCACCCCCCCTCCTCTTTCTTATAGATCTCAATTTATTGTACAGATTAACTGTTAAAATTTTTATCTTTACAAAATATGAAACTTAATTAGTTGTGTTTTAAATTCAATACCTTTCTAATCATTTACAATCATAATATCAATTATTAGCAGGTTATTTTTTTTTTTTATTTTTTTTTTTTTGGTTATAAATAATATTAAAATAAGGAATGTAAGTTGGGAATGTGGTTATTTGAAAACAACACATTTCTAGACATTTGATTCCGTACTTTTAAACAAAAACAAAAACAAAAAAAAAAAAAAAAAAGAAACGTTTCTGGTGTTGATTCATTAAGTACAATATAACGATACTACTAATAACCTATATTTATGTTCCAATTTTATAAAATACCATAATACTAAATGGTTAGAATTTATGATTGTAATCTATGTATAAACAAAACAAAAATAAAATCTCAGTATGTACTTCCCCTAATAATCCCAAAAAAAAAAAAAATTTGCATTTAAAAGCAGAATTGTCTTTAATTGTATAACCGTTCTTTGTCCTTATATTGATTCCAAATATTAGTAAATTTCACTAATTGAGTAAACATTTTATACAATGAACTATAATATATTTTAATAATTTACCTAGATCTGCAATACTGTTTTTTTTTTTTTTTTTTGTTTTTGTTTACTTTTAAGTATTCCATTCAAAATGAGAGAAATCAAGAATTCTATTCAAACATGGAAATCATTTGGTATAATTACTTATAACAGTTTACAATGCATGTATGTATGTATGTATGTATGTATGTATGTATGTATGTATGTATGTATGTATGTATGTATGTATGTATTACAAATATCATTGAAATAAAATCAAATGAAATCAAATGAAAGAAATCTCCCCATTTTTTTTTTCATTTTTTTCATTTTTCATTCTTTATTGTTTTCCATCTTTCTTGTATTGGTGTTGTTGCTTTTATTTTATTCACTTAAGATGAAAAAAGAGAATCACACAAAATCTTTCAACCGTCCCCCCCACCAAAATATATATATATATTAACAATACAAAAAGTACCGTTGAATGATGATGATGATGATGATTGTATATTTTTGTTTGTGTTAGGAGTGGTGGTGGTGGATATTAATCTCCATTTCCTTTTCTTTTTTTTTTAAAATATTAATAATGGGTGGACAATGAATAATATATGCCTTTGTGTAATATTTAAAACGGTTATATATCATTTAATACGGTAATATAATATATATTATATATCTATAGTCTTAATAATTCAAGATAATAGAGATTATCTTATCTTATAGAAATTGAAATATATTGAATAAAAATGTAATATGATGATTAATAATACTATATTATAGGTTATGTTTATGTTTATGTTTATGTTTAATTTGTCATATTATAATACAAAGTAAATTTAGAAAAATATTATTGCTGCAAAAAAAAAAAATGATTGTTGAATTTTAAACAATTTAAGTCGGAATTAAATACCAAATAAAAGTAAAAGTAAAAGTAAAAGTAAAAGTAAAATTCTAAACTCTTTTCCACCAATTAATATCATCATTAATAACTAATTTCTTCTTATTCTTAAAATAATCTAAAATAAATTAACAAATAGTTTTTTTTTTTTTTTTTGGAGTAAATATATATATATATATATATATCAAATCAAATCAAATCAAATCAAATCAATATCTGGAGTGGAATTAATCAAATTTTTTCACCAACAGATTGCTTCTGTTGTAGTTGTTGTTGTTGTTGTTGTTGGTTCTTTTTATTTGGAAATAACGTGCCAATCTCTCTCTCCCCCCCCCCCACTGAAATTCAAATTTTAATTCATCATCAATAAAAAATGTGTTTTATATATAAAAAAAAAAAAAAAAAAATTAATCAATTCATTTTTGTTTGAATATTCATATTCATATTCATATTCATATTCATATTCATATTCAGACAAGACAAGACAAGAGTAAAATGAGCTTTTTTTTTTTTTTTTTTTTATAACTTCTAATCTGTTTATAAATTTTGTGAGACTATTGTTTTGTTATTAGATAAATTTCGAATGATTACTGGTAAACCCATATATCGAATTATATTAAAATATGAATAATTACTATGGTTAATTAATTAGGTTTCTTCTCCATTGGATTTTGTTATGTATGATAATTCTTCTTTTTTTTTTATTTTTTTTTTATGAGTTTATCTACTTTTAAAGAAGAATTTTTAGATAATTTAATAATTTATGTTTAAAATCTACTACTACTAATTATTATTATTATTATGATGATGATGATGATGATGATGATGATGATGATGATAATATATCAAATCACAATATAGGAAGAATAAAAAATTCCAAGTCTTTTTAAATCAAAAGATTTGGGATATATAGATAGATAAATAGATAGGTAGATAGATAGATGGATATATATATATATATATTCCCTATGGATATCAAAAATATAAAATAGAAGTTTAAAATCTTTTTTATTTATTTATTTATTTATTCGAGGAGGAGAGTATTTATCATTTTCTACAAAAAAAAAAAAGATTTCTAAATGATGGTTATTCTCTTTAATGATATCATAAGGATAACGAAAATTATAAAATCTATCTAATCAATTCTTTAAAAATTAATAAATATTTAAATAAATGATAATAATAATAGAAAATTTAATTTAATTTAATTTAATTTAATTATTGATATTTGATATTTGATAATGGTTTATTATTTATAATGTAGATTACAAATTCTATTTCTATTTCTACTTCTATTTCTACTTCTATTTCTGAATTAAATTAGATTAACAAAAAAGAGTGAAACAAATTCAATTTTTTAAGAGGTACCCCAAAAGAATATTACCCTTTATATATTTGTGATTTTAGTTTTTGATAAATCATTAAATCAATGTGAAAGGGGGGAGGAAGAGGCAGAATAAAAAAAAGTAATGTTTCTTACAAAAACAAGAAATGATGAATAACAATATATATATTAAGGACTTTTAAAATCAATTGTACAATAAGTTCCAATATCCTCTCCCCTCTCTCCCCCCTTGCCCCTCCCCCCTTCTCCTTTCTATTGCGTACTTTGAAATATTATTAATATAACTTCTATCTTGGGATCATAAAATTACATTAACGCCATAGTTTTCAACAATGAATAAAAGAAAATGTAAAAAAAAAAAAGAAAAAAAGAAAGAAAGAAAGAAACACATTCAACATCAATTGAGTTGAAAAAAAAGAAAAAAAAATTCTTTTGATTGTTTGAATGTGTTTCTTGTCTGTTTTATAACAAATGATCTCCATCTCCATCTCCATCTCCAGGTTTTGTTTTTTTTTTTGCAGCTATTGTTTGAAATATGTATCAATGTTATGCGATTATATTGTTAATGCAAAGCCGTGCAGTACAGTACAGTACAGTACAGTACAGTACAATTCAGAATAGTGTGCTGATGATGACATGTATTGGAGTTACATTATAATTAAAATTAATTAAAAAAAAAAAGACTTATCAAACAATGAAATAATAATAATAATACATCATCATCATCATCATAAGAAGTTTGTTTCTTTTTTTTTTAAAAAGAAAAATTTTTTTGACGAAGATAAATTTCATTTAATTATTCATTCAACTTATAAATAATGAATTTTAAACAAAAATACCAAACCATAAAAAATGGGGGGGGGAGGGGGGAGGGGGGGGGAATATAAAACAGAGAAGAAAAAAATGAACATTAACTTAACATCAACCCATATCAAATCAAATCAAATTAAATAAAATCAGATCAAATCAATGGTTTTACAAAAAGAATGCTTGGAGAAGGAGGGAGGTAATACTAGTACTAGTACTACTACTATTGTTGTTCAATTGTTATTATTATCATTATCTAAAAGATAAAGAATATTTTGAAGAATAATAACAATTGGATTCTTTTGTAAATAACAAAAATTTAAGAATTTATTAAGTAGACGACAACAGTATAATTGGATTTAGATAACAAACAAACAAACAAACAAACAAACAAACAAACAAACAATTGAATGAAGGAATGAATGCGTTTGTTTAATATCTTGGTAGGGGGGGGGGGGCGTGATGATGATTATGTCAGCGCTAATTAAAACCTTGCTTCATTCACAACACAACACCACAACAAACAACACAACAACAAACAGTAATAGTCTCTTTTTATCTGTTTCAAAAACGTAAATCTTAACTCAAATAATACTAACCAATATAATACTAACCAACACAAATAATTTAATTTCTTTCATTATTGTTGATCAGAACTATTATCTTGATTTATTCAATAAATTTTAATTTTTAATTTTTATTTATATTTATCTATTCATATTCTTATTGATTAATTATATTAATTTTAACAAATAAATAATAATATAATATAATTCAATATAATATAATATAATATAATATAATATCTATTTATCTCTTTATCAATAGTTCTAGGAAGAACAATAAACATCATAAATTATTATTGATCAACCAATCAATCAATCAACCAACCAATTAATTAGGGAATAAAATTCCAAGTTTATTGTTAGTAGTAGTAAGAATAATAATGCAAATTATTATTATTATTATTATTATTATTATTATTATTGATTTGATTTGATTTTAGTATATTCTATTCTATTCTATTCTATTCTATTCTATTCTATTCTATATTTAAATCATGATTTCTGAATTGTTATTAATCATTGAATCACCACCACCATTACCACCACCACAGCAGCCAACAGTTGTTCTTGTTGTAATTACTTTTTTTGTTAACTAACTTAGTTAAAATTATCTGTTTATAAGAAATTTTAAGAGATCAACAATAATCTTTAAAATGCAACAAGTTGCAACCTTTTTTTTTTTTTATTTCTCTCCATTTAATTAGTTAAAGTATTATAACCACCAAAAATCAATCAATATCAAAAGTTTTATTCTAAATTCATTACAACAACAACAACAACAAGAAGAAGAAGAACAAGTACTGATGTTTTCATTACATCATATTTTGTTATTACTATTATTATTACTATTATTATTACTAGTACTAGTACTAGTACTAGTAGTCCACTTTTTGATATGAAATAAGGAAGAAAAACAAAAAAAAAAAAAAAATTAAACTACTAAAAACCACCTTTATAAATTTTAAAATTTTAAAATCTTCAAATTTTAAAATCTCCAATAACAAACAAAAGCTAAAATAGTCATAATAATGATAATGATAGTGATGGTGATAATAATAATGACGATGATGATAATAATGATAATGATCGTAATTAATTCCAAATTTTGATTCATTTAAAGTTTTTTTTTTTTTTTTTTTTGTAAATTTTGATTGAACGGGTGTCATTCTATTTTGTTAATTTGCAAAATGATTAGATTAGATAGATAGATAGATAGATAGATAGATAGATAGATAGATAGATAGATAGATAGATAGATAGATAGATAGATAGATAGATAGATAGATAGATAGATAGATAGATAGATGTTTTATGGTGATCAAAGAGTTCCTCGAAATTATACCACCACCAGCGTCACCACCACCACCACAACAACAACAACAACAACAACAACAACAAAGTTTAAATTAAATATTATAATTTTAAGATTTTGAGAATTATTTATCATCCATCCATCCATCCATTTATCATCATCATCATCATCACCACCATCATATATATATATATATATATTTCTGAAAAAAAGGAGAAGGAGTAGTAGAAAAAGAATAACAATAAATGAATTATTCTTGTTGAAAAAGTTTATTCTTCTTCTACCCTACCCACAAAATAAAAAGAACTTACTTAAATCTACATTTACCAATATCTTCCTTCCTATAATTATTGTAAAGTAATAACTGTATAGTCATCACCATCACCATCACCAGTATTATTTATTTATTTATTTATTTATCATATATTTATTTATTTATTTATTTGCTTCTATTAGCATGCTACCAATTTCTCCTTCTTCTTCTTCTTCTTCTTGTTGGTGTTGTTGTTGTTGTTGTTGTTGGGTGAGATAAATTGAATTAGTTTGTAACCCCCGCAATTTACGTAAATCATTTCTCTTAATGTGTAATATTCTAATATATCAATCAAGAATTTAATAAAATAAGATTTATTTTATCAATCATGATTATCATTATTTTTACAAGTATAATAGTAAAAACAAGAAGTATATACATCTATCCATACATCTATCCATATATACATCCATAGATATAATTATGATTATAGGTTTAATTAATTGATGGTATTATTATTAACTATAAATTTACTTTAGGAATAATATTCCATTAACCACATTTGTTATTTTTATTCAAGGCATTCCCCCCCTTCCCTTCCCTTTCCTTCCCTTTTTCATGGTTACAAATCTACTACTACTACTACATAAATCTTTCTATCATTCGATTCTATTCTATCTATTCCATTCAATTCTATTCTATTTATCGTATCTATATATCATTTTTGTTTTCAATGAAAGTCAATTTTTTTTTTTTTTTGTATTAACTTTTGTTCTTTCTTTCTTGTTGAAAAAAAAAACAAAAAAAATAACAAAAAAAGCTTTTAAAAAAAACTTTAAAAACAGAAACAACAACAGAAATTAATAAACTTATTCATCAAAGTAATAATGTTTGTTTTTGTTGTTGTTGATGTTGATGTTACATATATCAACACGAGGATCAACACGAGGGTATGATGATGATGATGATGATGATGATGATGATGATGATGGTTTACAAAAAGTAAAAAAAAAAAAAAAAAAAAAAAAAGAATGATGATGATTATAGAAATAATCTAAACTTTATATATATATATATTAAACGAAATAAAACAATACTGATATAGATGACATAGATTTTATAATAATAAATAAAAAAAAAAAGAGACAGAAAAGACAGAAAACAGAAAACTATCAAGAATTTCCTAAATTTGAAAAAAATTGGTGATAAGATAAGATAATGAAAATAAGTAAAAAAAAAAAAAAATTTATGAAAAATCGATCGATATGAGTATGTGAGTATGTGTGTATCAGTGTGTTTATGAATTTGTATCCTTAATCAATTCAACAAATCTTACAGTCTAAACTAATCTTTTTAGTTTTGTCCCTCTTTAGGATAATAAATAAATAACAAATAAATAAATAATAAAAATATAGTTGGAGATATAGATATAGATAGAGATAGAGATATAAAGATATAAAGATATAGATATAAACCTAAAGATGGTATTATTATTAAACTGAACTGTTACCATCTCTGTTTTTCTCCACCACCACCGCCCCCACCTCACCCCCCTCACCCCAATTAAATTTAAAATTAATTAATAATAAGAAATGATACTTAGAAATAATTAGAAATAAGAAAATTGCAAATATCAAAAGATATCAAGACAAGACAAGACAAGAAAAAAAGGAGGGAAGGGGAAGAAGAATAACAGTTATATGCAAGTATATATGCAAGTATATACGTAAGTAAGTAAGTAAGTAAGTAAGTAAGTAAGTAAGTAAGTAAGAAGGGAGTGGGGGAGTGGGGAAAGAAGAGCAAGTAGAGTATAGTAATAATGCAAGAATAAGTTCAATGACTTCATTTAAATTACATAGAGACAGAGAGAGAGAAAGATAGAGAGAGAGGGGAAGGAAGGAAGGAAGGAAGGAAGGAAGGAAGGAAGGAAGGAAGGAAGGAAAGAGAATGACAAAGGATGTGAATAATGTATACTTACTTACTACACTGTTAAGACTATAGTGGTAGTGTATGATGACTGGGATATCAATAGATAGATTGTTAACTAGATTAACTTTTAAACTATTGTAGTATGACGAGGACGAGGACGAGGACGAGGAAGAGATAGTAGTAGTAGTAGTAGTAGTGTCCCATGTGAGAAGAAAAGAGGAAAAGAGGGGTAAAAATTTGCAAAATTTAAACTTTGATGATAAAAAAGTTTAAATTGGTAGAAGAAGAAGATAAAATAATAAAACGTTTTTTTTTTTTTTTTTCATATTTGTATATGTTTATCATTTATTTCTTTTTTTGAATTCATTTCATTTCAATTCATTGGATAACTTCTCCAATTCCATAACATTATTCATAACCTATCCTTTTTCTCTTCTTGTTCCTGTTCCTCTTCCAACTACATTACAATACAATAGGTCTATATTTGATTATATCTGTTAAAACTAACGACAGACATAACTAAATTTAACCGAAGAAGAAGAAGTGGAGAGATAGAGAGATAGAGAGTACGTTTGTATATCTAATTATTCCAATGTTAGTTGTTTAGGGTTATTGATTTTTAATCTACAAACTAAATTAGTTAAGTTGGTTAAGATTAAATGAGCGAAGTGAAGTGAAGTGAAGTGAAGTGAAGTGATGAATGATAATAATAATAATGAAACTATTACTATCAAAGTAATCTTACTAGGGAAGAGCAAACAAAATGTTTTGGTAGTAGAAGGTAGTAGGTAGTGCTGATAAACTATTATTAATATCACCGTATAATTACACAAACGTGGAGAATTGATAGATTGATAGATTGATAGATAATAATTTATCCAGCTGGGTGTGGGCTTTGTGTAACTAACAAATATTCTTATTATTATTATAATTTTCAAATCATGCAATCAACCGTTGCAGCAGCAGCAGTGGTTGTTGTTGTTGTTGTAGTGGTTAATTGATACATGCACGCACTTACACAGAGACACACATATACACATATACACACACTGAGTTGAGACACTAACAAGAATAAACTTTAAGACAATAGATTAGTATGAAATTACACAAAACAAGGGGTAAATAAATAAATAAATAAGTAGAAGAAAATAATCTTACCATAATAATAATAATAATAATAATAATAATTATATAAATATATTACCCATTCTGCATATATATATAGTTATATGCAGAATGAATTAAAATGAAATGAAAGTTAAAAAAAAAAAAAAAAAAGTCTAAACGATTTAATAATAAACTTCTAACTATGAAAACTGTGGTGGTGGTGGTAATGGTGGTGGAGTAGTAATTCCCCTTTCTCGGGTTTCTTTCTTTCTTTTCTTTCTTTCTTTCTTTCTTTCTCCTCTCAATTTATTCTTTTTCCGATTCCTATTTCATTATATATATATATATATATATATATGTATACTATCAACTGTCTTTCTTTTACTTCTTTCTTTCTTTTTCTTAATTATTAATTATTAATTATTTCTTTTCCATTAATACTTATCACTTATCACTGATCACTTATTACTTAAACATTGTTTACTGTATTAATAATTGTATTTAATTCCAATATTTACAATACTCCTTCCTTCCCCCTCCCCTACCTCCACTTTCAACACAATCCAATTCAACCAATAAATATACACTTACACTTATAATCATGTCTTCAACACTGGTAGCCACAGCTACCACCACCACCAGAACTACTAATATTTGTTCAATGTGTAATTGTAATAACAACAACAACAACAATAGTAACAACACATCATCTTCAGATTTTCATTTACCTACATTATATGAATTATTAGAACATACTATTAATTTAGATTCTCATAAATCAAATCAATTATTATTATTATTTCATGAATATTTAATGTCAAGACATTGTTCAGAAAATTTACAATTTATTATTGATATTAATAAATATTTATTAACCGAAAAAAAAATTACCCATAGTAGTAGTAATATTATCAATTTATGGAATTTTATTTATGAAAAATATTTAATATTTGATGCTGATTTAGAAATTAATTTACCTTGTCAATTAAAATCTCAATTAAATTTAAATCAATTACCTAATTTAATAATTTTAAAAAATTGTCAAAAATATATTTATGATAATTTATTAATTAGTTTATATCAAGAATTTATTAAACTGATAAAACAACAATTTGATAAAGAAATGAAACAAAAGCAGCAGCAACAACAACAGCAAGAGAAACAACAACAAGAGAAACAACAACAAGAGAAGAAGAATGTTTCTTATCAAGTATCACCAATTAGTCCCAACCAAAACCAAAACCAAAACCAAAACACTACTAATAACAATAACAATAATGGTGGTGGTACTGGTAGTAGTAGTAGTAGAAATAATAGTACTGGTAGTTTCACTCATTTCAAACATTCATTATCATTAAATTTACCTCGACGTAATAGTAATAAAATTAACAACAACAACAACAAGAAAAACAATAACAATAACAAAAACAAAAACAATGCTAAACGTATAAATGATGATTATAATGATGATATATGTCCAATATCAAAAGTTAAACCTTTTACAGAAGAAGAAGAAAATGAACATTATCATGATCATGAACATTATCATCATAAGAAACAACAACATTTTATTGGATATGATTATTATACTATTCCTACTATAGAAAGCACATCAACATCTTCCTCATCATCTTCATCATCTTCATCATCTTCATCATCTTCTTGTACTTATACTTGTACTTGTACATCACCTACTTATTTTGATAATAATAATACTACTATTCACCACCACCAACACCACCAATACCATCATCATCATATTATTAATGAAGAAAAAGATTGTTTTATTATTGATGATGATGATAATTATTTGAATACTTGGTCAATGAATAGAAATAATTCTAATAGTAATTCTAATAGTAATGGTAATTCTAACGGTAATAGTAATGGTAGTACAAGTGGTAATACAACAAGAACAAATTCTACTTCAACAAGACATAATAGTACTAGTAGTAGTACCAATACTAGTAGAGGATCATCAATTGGATCAATAATTATGGATAATTCAATTAATTATTTTAATAATAAAATGAAAAAATTCAAATTTGGTAGTATTAGTGGAACAACAAATACAAATACAAATACAAATACAAATACTAGCAACTAATAATAATAATAATAATAATATTGTGGTTTAAAAGAGATCTAAAGAAAGAGAGAAAGAGAGAGAGAGAGAGAGAGAGAGAAATTGGGATAATTTTAAAAAAGAGATAAATTAATTAATTAAAAGAGAAAGTGAAAACAATAAAAACAAATAAGGGGGACATTGGATATATAAATTTGAATGAAAATGGATTTTAGGTATTTATAGATTTTGATTAATATATATATATATATATATATAACAAAACCACTCATTGTAGGAATTGAAAGGGAAAGATATATTTGATATTGTGTAAAGCTAGGTTTATTGTTCAATTATTCATTCAAAAAAAAAAAAAAAAAAAAAAGTGTTAAAGTTTCCACTTAATACCAATAGCAATAGCAATAGCAATAGCAATTGTAAGGTAAGATATATATATTAGATTCAGAGACTAACAATAACAATAACAATAACAATAGAAGGGGGTAAGAAAAAAAAAAAAAAAAAATTTTTTTTTGTGGGACTAATAATAATACTTGATACTTTTCTAATCATAAGCAATTGTGTAACCAAACCTATTTGAAGGAAACGGTAAACTATAAACGATAAACGGTAAACGATAAACGGTAAAGGATATGGAATTAAAAACGGTCAACTGTTATCTTACGCAGCCACAGTCACTAGGACTCCTACTCCTACTCCCACTCCCACTCCGCCCCCTTCCTTCCTTTTCCTCCTTTTCCCCCTTTTCCCACTTTCCTCCCTTTCCTCCTTTTTCCCCCCTAGTTTATTTATTTATTCAGTATTGATTAAGGTTAATTCGTTTCCATTTCTTATACCCTCCCCAAAAAAAAACCCACATTTCTTATTTTTATTTCTTTTCTTCTTCCAACGGTTATGTATTATGACATAACCCATGTAACCAATGTAACCCATAACCAAAACTTTGTTTGAAATCAATCTTCATGTGACGTATATATATATATATATATATGTATACCAAGAATAATAATAATAATAAAAATAATAATAAAAATAAAACCGCCATACTTATTTATCAATTTATTAATTAATCACTAACATCATCAACAAATAGCAATGATAAAAACCCAAAGTAATAATAAAAAAGAAAATATGACCCCACTAACCCCCCCCCCTAACCCCGTATAAGCACAAAAGATAATGTAGAAAGTAGAGAGTAGAAAGTGGATAAAAAAATGGTTGCTGGTTGATGAAAAAAGAGGATGGTTTTTTTAAATTTAAGTATATAAATTATACATTATAAAATAACAAAATGACTTTGATAAATGTTTATTTGGATGGTTAAACATCAATTATCAACATAAAATAAAGAGTGACTTCCCACCCACCCCTTCCCACCCACACCATCCCTCCCACCATCCCACCATCCCACACCATCCCACACCATCCCTCCCTCCTTATATGTGTATAGATAAGAACACCACACAAAAACAGATTAACAAGATTAGGAATAAGAATAAAAATAAAAATAAAAATAAAAATATAAGCCATAGTTCATAACCTCCCCCCGCGCCTCCTCCCTCCAATGCCTTATTATTGGTTTGTTACAATCCTTATCAACTATGTTTCAATATAACCGTTCAAACATATTACTAGTACAACACAAACACAAACACAAACACACAAAAAAGATAGACAGAGAGAAAGAGTAAATCCGAGTAGATCAGTGTTTTCATAACAAGTATCATCAATATTAAAAAGATTAACCTAAAAATATATTAAACCTACTTTACATAATTTTCATATTTAGTATCTACTACTACTACTACTACTACTACTACTACTACTACTACTACTACTGCCCCTTAACCACCACCTCTCACCCCCTTCTGTCACCCTTTGAACTGTTTATAGAAATGAGCGATTACGTAACCCTTGCACGAGGGAGAATTGGGGTTTTGGTATGTTTTTGTTTTTGTTTTGTTGCGACAGTCTGACAAAAAAAAAAAAAAGAGAGAGAGAGAGAATTTATACAAACTAATTATTATTATTATTATTATTAAAGTATAATTTATGATAAATTAAACAATATATATATATATATACATATATACATATATACAAGCTACAATTAAGTATCGTGTTTTACTTTTTCAATTTTTCAATTTTTTCATTTTTTCAATTTTTTTTCATTTTTCTAACTAACTAACTAACTAACTAACTAAGATAAATCATAACTTTATGATCATTAATCTTATCATCGCCACCATTACTGATACTACTACTACTACTACTTCTACTACTGGTACTAATTATGGGTAAATTATCTATATTAGATTGAGTAAATTGATGAAATTTAGAATATAAATTATTATTATTATTATTATTATTATTATTATTATTATTATTATGAATTAACTTTTTAACACCAATATTACTAGTATAAGTTACATTCATTATTGATTCAAATACTCCAATTAATTCTAATGATATTAAATATAAATAAATTAATAATATCATAATGATTATAATTATAGTTAAATATTTAATAAAATTTTTTAATCGATTAAATATTGAATTCTTTTTATGATTTTGTTTATGTTTTTTATGTTTATGTTTATGTTTATGTTTTAGTTTTTGATTTTTATCATTTGATTTGGAATTACTTTTACCATCTCCATTACCATTTTTGTTTTCTTTCTCTTCATCATCTTCATCATCAGAAGATGAAGAAGTTGATGATGAATCATTATTTGTTGTTGTTGTGGTGTTGGTGTTTTTGTTTTTGTTGGTTAATTTTGATATTAATTTTGTTTTCAATTTTTTTTTAAATTTTATTCGAGATTTTTTCCATCTGGCATCAAATCTAATTAATGAATTATCTCTTGGTATTAAATGATTTTTTTTAATTGTAGTTGTAGATGTAGTTGTAGATGTAGTTGGAGTTGGAGTTGAGAATGGATTTAAAAATTGAATTACATCCATTATAATAAATGTGATTGGTTAATAATATATATATATATATGATATATGATATAGGGAAAACTAAAAATTAAACTAAAAAAAAACAAAAGAAGAGAATAGAATTAGAAAAGGGAATGAATTCTTTATATATATATATATCAATAATAATATAAAACAAAAAAATCAGTTTTATTAAGGGATCTAAAATAAATAAATGTAAATAAATGTAAATGTAAATAAAGATCATTAATTACTAAATATTTACCCTTACCCATTTGATAGTGATAGTGATGATGATGTATT
Source organism: Candida dubliniensis CD36 (assembly GCF_000026945.1). NCBI lineage: Eukaryota > Fungi > Ascomycota > Pichiomycetes > Serinales > Debaryomycetaceae > Candida > Candida dubliniensis. The sequence goes on along the minus strand of NC_012867.1, from coordinate 1,382,265 downwards.
ATTATCATTATTATCATTATTATTATTATACCAATACACTTATAGTTGGGTGCAAAATTCTTGAAACCCCAAAAAAAAAAAGAATTTATAATATAATATAATATAATATAATACAAAATATACTTTGTTGTCATTAACTACCAAAATTATTACTCATAACAAAAATATTAAAAAATCGAATTAATTTTTTTTTTTTTATTCCTCACAAACATCAATAATATTTGTAATTGGCCATCACCACCCATGGAAGCAGCCGTAGCAGGAGTAGTAGGAGTAGGAGTAGACATAGTGAAACTTGACAGAGTTAAAGGTAGATTGTTGTAAAAGTATAGTATAGAATATTAAGGTGATACCCTATACTGAATATATTTAGAACGTTAGTTCTTCAACAGTTAGTGGCTAGTCTAAAGGGAATTCTGCAGTACTTATAATTCCCTTCCTCTTTCTAACACACTCTTCACATTATGATTAATCCCCGCTCTTGTGGACAAGTGCCGAGGATTAACACACCCGTTAGTTAAGTCTCTTCCTATATATTCTATTTCACACGTGAATCACAATAACATATTAATTTATTATATTCAGTTTAACCCCTCAGTGTAATAACTTTCAGCTGTGGGGATTCGTCTTTGTGCTTGCATTACTTATATCACAACATTCCCCCTTAATGCAAGCTACTCTTCTTTAAACCACACTTGTTTAGTAATCTTGTAAACTTAACATGTTCCAACCCCTTGGTCAATAAATCCGCCTGCATTTCAACAGTAGATATATGACGGAACACGATTATCCCACTCGCAATTAAATCTCTGATATAATGGCAACGGATACTAATATGTTTAGTCCGTGCATGTAACGTAGGATGACTCGCTAAACTAATTGCGGACTGATTATCACTGTATACAGTGATTGGTAACTCAATAGCTAGGTCCATCGGATCCAAAACCAGTAGAATCCATACAATTTCTTTAGCAACTGAGCACATAGCATAGAATTCACTCTCTGTTGTACTCAAAGAGACGGAGTGCTGCTTTTTTGAAGACCAGCTGATAGCCGAACCTCCAAGTTTGACCAAATACCCAGTTAAAGACTTTCTATCTCTTGAAGTAGATGCCCAATCTGCATCACAAAATACTTGTATACCCTCATGGTTATTATAACTTAACGCAAAATCCTTCGTGCCTTTTAAATATCTAAGCACATGTTTAGCAGCTTTGTAGTGTCGTTCTTCAGGTGCATGGAAATGACGAGCTAACACACCAGTTATGTAAGCTGTGTCAAAACGACACACATTGGCGGAGAAAATCAACTTCCCGACAAGCGACCTATATTCAGTAGCATCGCATAGTTTTGGTTCAGCATCGATAGTCTCTAAGTCTAAACCACTCATAGTAGGTGTTCTCACGGTATTGCATTCAGTCATTCCAAAATCCTCCAACATCTTCTCAATATAATCACTAAGTGAGATTTCGATTCCCAATGGAGATTGTTTGATATTCATTCCAATGAACTTGGTTATACCCTTCATATCTTTCATACGGAAATTACTCTTTAGGAGCAGTTTAACCTTATCAATCTCTCCCTCTGTTTCTGCTGAAATTAGAATATCATCAACATAAACACCAACCATAATTCCTTTTTTCAAATATAAGCTTATCTCTGATTCAACTCTCTTAAAACCATCTTTAACTAATACATCAGATAACACACGGTTCCACACTGCTGGTGCTTCACGAAGTCCGTAAATAGACTTTACCAACTTGTATACGGTGTTGTTTTCTGACTCGAAGCCTGGAGCTTGAGTCATAAAGACCTCGGAATCCAAAATGCCATTCAAAAAGGCATTATTGACGTCCATCGCATGGACGATTTTGTTGGTAAGTGCGGAAACAGCAAGCAAAATTTTTATAGACTCAGTTCTTATTACAGGTGAAAAAGTTTCTTTAAACTCCTGGTTTTTCAGCTGCTGGTGCCCATGCGCCACCAAGCGAGCCTTAAACTTGTTTCCTGGTTTCTTCGAAAATACCCAGCGACAAGTAAGAATTTGCTTATTGGTTGGCCGTGGGACTTCAATCCAGGTTTGATTGGTTTGATGAGCAGCCATCTCGGCTGACATAGCTTCTAGCCAATTATCCTTTTCCTGAGTTTGCATTGCTTGTTTAAATGTGTTTGGAATCCCTTGTTCAGTTGGTCGTTTGATTATAAAACAATTTCCACTTATATTCAGTGAAGCAGCCAGATGCAGATGAATCTATTTGGACATTATCAATCTTATACTTCTTGTGGGCCTTAGTCACTGCATAAACTTTATTTGAATGTTCATTCACTTCCAAGTTTTGAACCACATATGTGTTGTCTCCCCCACAAATAGATTTATCAACCATCATACCAAAACCATCAATGACTAAGTCAAGGTTATCAGAAACAGTAGAATTGGAGCTAAGAAGGGTGGACACATCGCTGGAGTATTCATATTCCGATCCTTCTTGGACTATGGGAGGAGGTGGTAGTGATGGAGAAGATGGAGTCGAGGAAACAGTAGTTAATACAGGTGAATGTTCAGGTGATTGGTGAGGAGATGGATTGTCAATAATATCAATTTCATCAGATGTCACAACAGCTGTTGGTTCAGTTGGAAAATTTTGACTCGTTCGAGAAGGGACAAAAGTCTCCGATGTGGTGGAGCTTCGAGTGACACCAGGAATAGTTAACTTAGTTGCATTTATTTCAGAAAAATCAATAGATGAAGCCAAGAACTCCGAGTCCACAAATTTAACATCTTTGGCAACCACAATGGTCTTGGTTTGAATATCATATAGCAAGTAACCAGATTGAGTTTGAGGATAGCCAAGAAAAATACATTTAACACCATTAGGTTGAAGCTTGGATCGATACGTCGTGGGTACATGCGCATACGCTGTACTCCCAAATGGGTGTAACTTACTGTACTTTGGGGCACTGCCATACCATTTTTCATATGATGTTTGGTAGTTCAACACTTCAGATGGTGTGATGTTAAGAAGGTGGGCAGCCATGATAGTAGAATAGCACCAGAAGGTAGAAGGTAAACCTGATTGGCAAAGAAGGGTCCTCAGTTTATCCATGATTGATCGAATAGCTCTTTCAGCTTTTCCATTTTGGTGGGAATTGTACGGAATAGTACGCTCGTGACGAATCCCTTGTTTCAAACAGAATAATGACATATCTTGATTGAGGAATTCTCCCCCATTATCAGACCGTATGGATGACACTTTATATTCACCACGACCAGCAAAATAGCGCTCCCAGTGACGTATCCAATTGATTATAACTTCAGTGGCATCAGATTTCGATTGTAAAGGAAACACCCATTTGTGGCGACTAAAATCATCCACTATAACGAGAAAAACTTTTGATAAGTCCACGGCAGGACCCCCAAAGGGCCCGGCAACATCAAGATGAATAATCTGAAGCGGCGTTTTGGTGTGTGGACCGTCTGATGCTTTAGGGAACAGTTGGAAATTCTTAGTTTGCAAACATGAATCACAAGGACTTTTAATGTCCGCAGTTTTAGCAACATGACCGGCCAGGTCTAACATCTTTTTGAAAGAGGTAGCATTAGGATGACCAAAAGAGTGATGTAAGGTGGCCACTTGATCACGATTCAACACTGCACAGATGGCAGCAGACATAGGATTGACAATTGGCGACATAACACAGTTCGACGTATCACCAAAAGTACCAATTTTTCCAAGTGTGGAATGCACAACACCTTCATGGCTTAAGGTGATAGAGTCTTGTGGTCCACGAATAAGTGACTTGGGATTGAGTAAATTAACGGCCACATTAGGAGCAAAGCCAACATATAAGATCTCAACTTCAACGGAGTTATGATTGAATTTCAAGGTACCATGACCAAAGACCTTAAGGGACTCACCATTAGCAGCAACCACAGAGTGTGGTTCTGAAAAATGAGTATAATCATGTAAAAGACTAACATCATTGCATAAGTTGACAGACGCCCCAGTATCAATAATAAAGTTTGAAGCACTAGTAGGGTTAGTCAGGGACTCGACGGACAGAACTATAATGACATTGGCATTTTTAGATCCCTGATTGTTAGACCACTTATTAGCTTCAGTGCTGGTAAACTTAGTTGAGTTCGACAATGAGTCAGACACTGTTTCAGCAATTCTAGACTCGTCAGCATTGGTACCACCACGACGGCGATTGAAAACTTTCTTTTGACGGTAATAATCCAATTTCTTTTCAAGATTTGGAATCTTAATGCTTCCCCGTCTAGGCAGTGCACACTTTGAAGAAGTGTGACCTAAACCGAAGCAATTAAAACATTGATATCTGAATTTTGCTTCAACATTAGCGTCTGTGATCTGAATTGTGGACAGAGTCGTGTTGTTGATATAATTAACTGGCAATGACAGGACACCGGATGTCTGGTTAACTTCTGGATGTAAAGTGAGAAACCGTTTGATACCAGTGACTGTTAACGAAGGATCAAAACCTTCAAGATACTTCAGGTTAAAGTTGGACTTAGATAAGTGAAGCCAAACAAATGGTAAAATTCCTTCATGTTCATCTGCTGTCAACAGGTTCCAAAATTGAAAAAATTCCTTTTGGGTAACTAATCTTTTCTTGATGTCAACCAGCAGATCAAGCAATTTATCCCATAACGAGGTAATGACTTGAACTTTGTCAATAGTGAACATTTGACTGTATTCTTCAACAATTTCCAGGTAAAGAGCTTTGCCCATACTTCCCAAAGTACGAGCTTCCCTTAAAATTTCTTTATCAACTGATAATTGTAATAACAAATCAACCTGCTTATTGAATTGCAAATTGTTAGCACTAGCTCCAGCAGCAAGGGGAACATCTTTGACATAGTTTCCAAAATTTTCAGAAACCCCTTCTGCAATAGTAATGAAGTTCTTTCTCCATCTGGTGAAATTTGCTTTGGACAGCAAGATGTATTCCGATGGAATGGTGAGGCCAGTGAAGATATTGTAAAGGCTCATAACCTGTAATTGGCCATCACCACCCATGGAAGCAGCCGTAGCAGGAGTAGTAGGAGTAGGAGTAGACATAGTGAAACTTGACAGAGTTAAAGGTAGATTGTTGTAAAAGTATAGTATAGAATATTAAGGTGATACCCTATACTGAATATATTTAGAACGTTAGTTCTTCAACAGTTAGTGGCTAGTCTAAAGGGAATTCTGCAGTACTTATAATTCCCTTCCTCTTTCTAACACACTCTTCACATTATGATTAATCCCCGCTCTTGTGGACAAGTGCCGAGGATTAACACACCCGTTAGTTAAGTCTCTTCCTATATATTCTATTTCACACGTGAATCACAATAACATATTAATTTATTATATTCAGTTTAACCCCTCAGTGTAATAACTTTCAGCTGTGGGGATTCGTCTTTGTGCTTGCATTACTTATATCACAACAATATTAATAGTGTTAATAGTGTTATTATAATATATGAAACCGCCCCCTCCCCTCCCCTCCCCCCCCAGACGTTTAATTGTAAAGTTTATATATGAAAATTGAATAATTTGACATGTCAACTTTCCAACTTCCAAAGTCAGTCCACTCCAGCCCACTCCAGTACAGTCCACTCCAGTCCAATGTTAGTTTTAGTTTTAGTTTTAGTTTTAGTTTAAGTTTTAGTTTCTATCGGATCGGATTTAACAAGAAAAAAAAAAAAAAAGGAATCATAAATTTCTTTTTTTTTTATGTTAAAAAGAGACGTGATGACACTTTCTTTCACATTAAACATGACAATTGTTTATATTGAATAAATGAATATATAAGGAGTTGACAATACTACTACTACTAATACTAATACTACTAATACTTGTTAAGAAGAGATCATATATATATATATATTCTTTCCTTCTCTTACTGACAACAATTAATGGGGTTGTCACATCTTACTAGTTAAGTCCGTCAAATGGATCATTTCTTTTTTTGTTTTTTTAAACAGAACGCGTCGTTATTGATATATAAACTAGTAATGTCATAGGCCTTACAGGGCATAAGTCCTTTAGGCACGTGTATTGGGGGAAAAGGTGGAAAGTCGTATGAAGAGTGAAAGTATAGAACTACGTAAGTAGAGGCGGCGAGCACCCGTATTTATAGTATAATCAGGAATAGTAGTGTGTTAACCAGGAATGATCATAATGAGTCATTTTCCCGTGACAAGTAATATATATATATATATATATATATATATATAAAGAAAATAGTTTAATATAGTTATAGTTATAGTTATAGGAAGGGGATTAGTAATTAAATAGTTTTATATAATCTATTGATTAAATAAGAAATTCCATCAATTGTGCTACCATAGTATTGTGGAACCATTGATTTAAGAGATATTAATCGATGATAAGATTAATTACAAACAAAACAAAACAAAACAGAAAAACAAAACAAACAAAACAAACAAAACAATTTTTTTGTTGGTTGAACCATTAAAGTTGGAAATGATAAATCAAGCATTGCAATATAGTATTATATATCGATTGGTAAATTCTTCTTCTTCTTCTTCTTCTATAAGACGTAATCCCCCGGAAAAAAAACTTGTGTTGGAAAGCTGGAGAACTCTCACCTCAATTACCTTTAAACAAGGCTAAAAACCAAAAAAAAAGAAACCAACCAACCAACAACGAATTACAAGTTGCAGATGAAACGTTGAATATAAAGTGATGTTTGGAATTTGATCATTATTAATTAATTAATTAATTAACTAATAGTAATGAAATTTCAATGCACACACACACATATATATATATATAGATATATATATATGTGAAGAAGTATCCTTTCTTGAAAACTTATTCCTTTAAATAATAATAGAATAATCCATCATCATCATTATCATCATTATTATTATTATTATTTTAATTTCTACATTCATTATAGATTAAAATGTCAGGAATATTAACAACAAGTAATAATGATGAAAATCATTGATAATGAATTTATTATTACAATTACCAATAGAAATCATTGATTATATATTCAATTCAATTATGGTAAATTAAAACAATTAGAGAGGAATTATTAAAAGGATCATCAAATTCATCATCATTGGTATCATCATCATTGGCATTATCATTGGCATCACCGATTAAAAAAACGTTATGTATTAAAACATTTATATTATTCCCGTTAGAATTGGTAAAATTAAACAATTCAAAATAAATTTTGTAATATTGATGATAATAATAATAATACATATATAAGTATTATTATTGATGATGATGATGAACAAAACACCACCCCAACCCCCCCAACCACCAATTATTTACCCAATTATTTACCCAATTATTTCTCCAATTATCTCTTTAAAAAAAAATTTTATCATTTAATATTTTCAATTTATTATATAAATTTATTTTTTCAAAATTATATAACCCCCCTCCGAACCTATCATAACCACCAACAATATATATAGATATATAAATATATAGATTTGGTTTGGTTTGTTTTGTTTTGATTAGAATAATAATACAATTTATTAATTAATCTATGTTTTTATAAATCTCGTAAGAAGTTTTATATTATTATTATTATTATTAGTATTAGAATACTTGCAAAATACATTAAAACATTAAGGGAGGAGGAGGAGGGGGAGGACAATTCTATTTATTATCATTAGTCACACACACACACACATTACAAATAATATCATAAACCTTGATTACGTAACACCATCAGTAGTAGTAGTAGTAGTAGTTGTTGTTGTTGTTGTTAATAATCTCCCTCCTTGATAGTTATATGCAGGAAATGAGGGAAATGTTTATTTAAATTTTTGCCTTCATTTCCTCCGCCTTCTTTTCAATCTTCTTTTCAATCTTCTTTTCAATTCATTATCTTCTTTCTATATCTATTACTTTTCAACATTCTTATCAATTACAATAACATTTATTTAATGTCTTTATATACTGAATTACCACAATCAGCTCCACCATATTCCGAAGAAGCAACAGGAGTTAATGCTAGTACTGGTACTAATGCTCCACGTCAATTTGGTGATAATATTCCTGATGATTTCAAATATTCTGTTTCTGTAGCATCATGTGAATTACCATTACGACAATTATTTATTAGAAAAGTATATCTGTTATTAACAATTCAATTAATGGGTAGTGTTATTATGGGATTTATTATTCGATCATCAGATCTGATTAAATTATGGACCATTAGTAATACTTGGTTATTAATTTTATCATTTATTGGATCAATTGGATTTATGATTGGAGCATTTTTTAAAGCTCGGTCTTATCCAATAAATTTAATTTTATTAATTGGATTTACTATATGTGAAAGTTATACTTTAGGAGTAACTTGTGCATTTATTAATAGTAATATATTAATTGAAGCTATATTATTAACATTAATTATATTTATTGGATTAACTATATTTGCTTTTCAAACAAAATATGATTTTATTAGTTGGCAAGGTATAATTGGTATGATATTATGGGGATTAATTGGTTGGGGGGTTATTATAATGTTTATACCTCATCAACAAAATTCTTTAATGGAAAATATTTATAGTTTTTTAGGAGCTATGATATTTTCCATTTATATTATTATTGATACTCAACATATTATGAAAACTTTACATTTAGATGATGAAATAATTGGTTGTATTTCATTATATCTTGATATAATTAATTTGTTTTTATTTATTTTAAGAATTTTAAATAATAATCGTGAAGATTAAAGGATAGGGTGGAAGGGAGTTTATATTTTTATAATTGAAGTAAATTCTAATGATACAAAATACATATAAAGAAGTAAAATTAATGTAAATATAATTGATGTAACTGTTTTATTAATCATATAAGGTTTCAGTAATCGACGTTTTTTTCTAGACGATTTTGATGATGATAATGATGATGATTTGATAGATTTTTTCTTTTTATGGTTTATTCTTTTAAAACTATTTAAAAATAATTTTGTTATTAATGCCCATTTAATTAATTTTGTTGGTAATATAGTTTTGGAAGTAGTTCTAGTTTTTGAATTTGTCATAATAATGAAAAATATAAATGTTGATTAATTGATTAAATAAAAGATTATTCATTTTATTCTTTGAAATAATCATCATATTATATATATATATATATATATATATGTATATTTATAGCTACTGTTGTCGATTTAGATTAGCTTATTACGCAAAGGAAATGAATGAAACATACTAGTGGTGGTCATATACTCATTACTATAAAAAAAAACACTCCTTTTTCAATCTCCAATATTGTGATATTACTCCAATTCAAGTTTAAACGTGTTTCTTAAGGTTATAGGTTTGTTTGTTTGTTTGTTTGCTTGTTTGTGTATATGTTTATGTGTGCATAATTTATCTTATTGTTAAGATCTAATTGTACATATTTAGACCTAACACTATTAACTCTCCGTTACCATGTCAATCATTTTCATCTCATTAGTTATGATTATGTTGCTCTCTACTACTATTATTAAATAAACGGCAATGTTTCAATTAAGTAATGAAAAAAAAAAAAAAAAAAAAAAAAAAAAAACTTATGTAACAGGGTCTTTCAATATACTACTACTACTATAACACAACAATACACATTACTTGGTGTGTTATTTCATAAAGGAACAATATAAAGAAAAAAAAATTGTTTATGAATCTAGATTTATTCTAACAACAATTTCATTTTGTACAAATCTGTCAATTGAAATTCTATACACCAAAAAGAAAAGAATGAAAAGTATATTGTGAATTGTATATTGACAATTCGGCTATAAAAAAGTTGTAGCAATTCCAAATAGGAAATAGTTGCTTGTGTTTAGAATTGGAATGAGTTGAGTTGAGCTGAACTGAGTTGAACTGAGATGAACTGAGTTGAGTTGAGGAGTAAAAAAGTGGAGAAGGTGTTTTGAAATTGTAATAATAATAAAGTATAAATATATAAATCATCAATATTGCATTACATATATATATATATATATTACTATGGTGTGTGATAAAGAATTGTCATGATGATTTTTCTTAATTAACTAAGATTCCAAAAAAAAAACAAAAAAAAAAAAAAAAAGGAGAGCAATTATATGTATATTGAATGTCTTCATATATCTTGTCATGCTCTCAATCGAGTTGCTTAGAGTATGAAATTCAGTTATTATAAGTCCCTTCTTCTTTTTGTGGGGGGTGGGGGTGGGGGTGGTAGATACACCAATTACTTGCTTGCTATTTGTTATTATATATTATTCGCTGATCAATTAAATAATTACCCATTTTGTATTATTCTGTTTAACAGGGACGACCCATAAGTGTATATAGCACCACCCCTCCCCCCCCTCTTTTTTTTTTTTTTTTTTGTTTTGCAACTTACAAAAATCAACCATCTAATTGTTATCATTAGCTCTTCTTCCCCTCCCCCCCTAAACCCTCTTAAACCCTCCTATTTATTATTCTTATTGTACTACTACATTCAAGGCATAAACACTCATTCTCTTATAATGGTGAATCTAAACGATAATTGGATATTTTCTATGTATATCATATACCTCTTTTTATTCGTAACATACTTCCATATCCGGATCATAGGAATTGATAAAAATATATTCTAAACATAAACAACTACAATCAATTTCTCAAAATTATATACTATCATTCCTTGCAAAAAAAAAAAATATGAATTTTAGAGAGTTATTTAATAACTCTCTACTTACCCCCCTTTTTTTTTTTTTTTTTTTTTAAACACATGATTTACCCTCATTTAAGCATAACCCTGAATACCTCTAATAATTTTTTTCCAAATAACAAATATGAAAATTATAGATGATGATGATAATTGATCATCGATTTAAAAGTCTCGACTTTTGTTGGAATGCCGAGGGCTAAGTTTCGCCTGTTCTTTTTTTTGTTTTTGTTTTTGTTTTTGTTTTTGTTTTCTTTTGCGGCAACTATTGGCGATTTTTTTGAATTTCTTTTTGCTGCAGAATTGAGTCACCGAATTTTTGAATCTCAAAATAGATCATGATCATGATGATGATGATGATGATGATGATGATGATCACTAAACCATAATGGCTGAGATTTGAATACGATAAAACTTCTAGAACAAGGCTTAAAAAAAAAAAATTGGGTTACGCAAAAATAGAGATAAATGACTTGCATTCCGCAAATAGGAAGGGGGGGGTAAATTTAGTAAAGAAATGATTATTATTAAGAACAACCAACCAAATGGATAACTTAAATTAGAAACAACAAATAAATAAATAAAAGCTATTAAATTGTATGGTGTGTGTATTTGGTATAATCAAAAACATTTAACGTTACTAATTATAGTAAAAACGGACTTTTTCTTATCGTATAAATTATAATAAAGAAGAAATCTAGATTGTAAATGGTGTGTATCTATTATCTCCTATCTTTTGTTTAGCCCTCCCTTCGCCCCCCCTCTCTCTCTCTCGTGATACTAGTAGATACTCATTTAACTAAATTTGGTTTATTAATTAATTACTTATTTACTTTGTTAGGTTTTTGAATATCTAGTGGCTGGGTTTTATATACATCGGTCCGAATTGTTCTTTTTTCTTAAGCCCCCTTAAAGATTCTTTTTTTTTTTCTTTTTTTTTTTTGTTTCTTATTTCCTTCTTTACATTTTTCCGGCCGCAATAGAAAGAAAAAAAGAAGGAAAGAAAGAATGCATGTTGTTGTTATCTCAACCAGGAGTTAGCTAACTAGGCATAAGAATATGAATCCAATGAGGTTTAGGTTGTTAAGTAATATTGGCTTGGTAGTACTTTACTATTTACTGTGCCTCTCTAAAAATTAGAAATTACAAATTACAAATTAAGGGGGAGGGGGGGGGGGGGGGGACGGGCGAAATCCGTTACCTGTCAAAAGAGAAATTTAAACTATTTAAAATGGAACCAATTTCTCTTTCCCCCTTTTTTTTTTTAAATTTAGAGTTATATTTTAACAATATCTTCTTATCAAACAATTTATCATCATGTTTCTTGAAAATTTATTAAACGAACATCATCATCATCATCATCATCATCAAAGACAATACCCACCACATCCACCATACTATCATCCATATCAACATTATCATTATGATGATATGAAACAAAATATTTATTCAAATTATTATCCTGGTCATACTTATACTCATGTTCCTCCTGCTTCTCCTTCACCACCACCACCACATCCACCACATCCAGAATTTGGTTTTAATGATTCACCATTTAATGACTCTCATCATCATAGTCATCATCGTCATTCACTTCATCAAGATGATCCTATGAGACCACATGGTCATCATCACCACCACCATGGTCATCATTGATTTATTAGCATGGGTTGCAAATAAATCATAGTATTTTGGGATTGAAAAGTATTTTTGGTTTCGGTTTTGGTTTGGACTTAGTTTGGATTTAGTTTGATATTGATATTGATTGAGATTATTATTATTATTATTATTATTGATAGTAGTATTAAAATGTGAAAGTTTATGTTTGTTTATTATTATTACTTTTTTTTTTTTTGTTTTCAATTTTTATTCTTAGTTTGATTATTTCAATTATATTATCATTATTTTTATGGTTTTATTACATTTGTGATTTTGTATAATATGTATATTGTTTGTTTGTTTGTCTGTTTGTTTGAGGGGGGATGTTATAAACCCATTTTATAAATTTGTATAGAAAATAAAATAAAATAAAATAAAATAAAGGAAATTTCATCCATTAATACTTTACTCTCAATAAAAAAACAAGTTCAAAAATCATTCATCTTCATCAACATTGGTTCAATTGTTGTTGATTTTAAGTTTTGCCTAGTAGTATCACGATTATCAATTATACATTAAGTTTTTTTTTTTTTTAAAAAAAAAAAAAAGAATTACATATATTATATATTATATATTATATATTATATATTATTAAAAAGTTTGGACTAATATAAGGAAGAAAAGAAAAAAGAAAAAAGGGAAAAGAATTATTAAGGAAATTAAATTGTGAAAAAAAATTGAATCAACAAACAAAAATGATTAAATAACTGCCAAAAAATGGGAGTGTGGAGTCTAATTGTATTATAATAAATTGTCCATTGTTTGTAATATTTTTCTCTTTTTGGTGGCGGTGGCGGTGGCGATGGGTGTACCTGAATCCAAATCATGTAATATATCTTCAGAATTAGTAATAGTTTTCGATCTTTGTAATGTTGGTATTCTAGTAGGTGAAAGAGATTTCTCATTACTATCACCACAAGTAGTATTACTTCGATGTAATTTAATTGGTTTAAATTGATTATTAGTAATATTCATACTTGTTATGGGTATTCTTGAACATTCTTTAATAGGTGATATTTTCATGGTATTAGCATCAAATTGTTGAATTTGAGTTAATTCTTCATTGATTTTATTTAAATTATTATTCATTTGATCTTGATATTTTTGTATATCATTAGATATAACATTTATTGATGATGTTAATTTAGGTTTTAAATCAAAATCATTCAAAATATCCAATTGTGAATTATCTTGTTGAAATTTATTTATCTTGTCACAAATATCATTACTGTTAATAATATTTTGTAAATTTTCTTGACAATTTTGATGGAATTTATTATTATTATTCAAATCAGTTTCTAGTTTTGGTAATAAATTATTGATTTGACTATTCCAAGAATTTTCCATTTTTAATACATTTTCTCTTTCTTTCGAAATTTCTTCATTTGATACAGTTTTATATTTCGTAATAACATTATTCATTGTCAATTCCAATTCTTTGGTCATTAATTTCTTGAGATTATCAACTACAATGGGTAAATTCTCTCCAAGAATAGTGGCAAGTTTGGAATTTAAATTGGTTTCAATATTATGTAAATAATCATCTTTTAAAAATCCTGATAATTTCTCATTAATAATTTTAAAATCTTGTATCACTTCAAACGTTTTGGTATAAAATTCTTGTTGAAATGATAATAAATTATCAAAGTTTTGTTGGAATGTGGAAATATAATTAGTTAAATCTTCATTCACTATATTTCCAACTTGTAATTGATAATCTTGTAAATTTTTCCCAAGTTGTTGTTTATATTCATCCAAATTTTTAATAAATTCCAATTGGAAATTATTCAATTGATCCACAGATTTATTATCTTGTTGTAAATTCCTACTATCATTAACTAATCCAATCGAAGTATGTAAATGATTTGATAATAAATTAACTAACAATTCTGCTGAACTAGAAGATTTTTCAAATGCTCGTTTCAATTTATTATTCAATTCATAAATGGTTTCTTGGTTGGTTTGATTCAACCCAACGGCTTTATGATATTTAGTTTCTAATATTTGCAATTTCAGTTGATAACTTTGTAATTGTTGTTTCATATTATTAATTTCTTCCTTATTTTCCAATTTAGTATATTCTAGAGTTTCAATTTTCGCTTGTAACAGTTCCAATTTCAATCTATCTTCTTTAGCCCCAGTTTTCAATGATTCATTTTCTTGAATCAATTGATCATAATTTTCTGGATCTAAATATACTCCATTCTTATTTCTTGTAGCAATTAAATCCATATTTAATAAAGTTAATTCTTGAGCCAAATTCTTCACCAATGTTTTTTTCATGATGATTTCTGAATCATGACCAATCATGGGGGCATTCTTAATGTTTTTTGCTTTACTGGCATAATCTAATGTCGAACATGTTTCCAGTAGATTGACTTGTGCTGGAGAAATAGTGGCAATTAAAGTAGTTTTAGTATTGCCACCTAATGAATCTTGTAAAATATGAGTTAATTTCGATTCTCGATAAGGAATATGCAGTAATTTTTTTTCATTCAATGAATTTATTACTCTACCCAAAGTTAATAAAGATTGATTTATCCCTCCAGCTTCTTTGACTATAGACCCTGATCGACTAATATTTTCTGAACCAGCCAAATCAACTAAATTCATTTTCGAAATTCGATAAACTGATTCTTCATTATCGTTTCCCGATGGTGTTAACGATGTTATTTTTTGATATAATTGTACTGAAAAAATAGTATGTGAACGTGATGATGTCTCATTTAAATTGGTACTACTGGTTTTCTTTTTTTGTAATCCCATTTTTAAATATTTAATTCCTTGATTATAATTGTTTATAGTATATTCAGTTAAATTTTGTATCCCAATAGATTTCACTTTATTGGCATTTATTTTTTCATGAATTCGTAATTTTCGATTATTACTATTATTATTACTCAATAAATCAATCAATTCTTCATTATATATTTCCAAATATGAAATTTTCACCATATAATCAGTTGTGGTGGTATTGGATAATAAATTTTGAAATAATTCACCTAATAATCTGGGGATGATTCCTGCTATTTCTGAGCTTTCATCAAGTTTATTATTATTATCCATCCCACTCATAGTATAAGTTTTCCCCGTACCAGTTTGTCCATATGCTAAAATAGTAACATTTATCCCTCGTAAAAAATCTAAAAGTAAAGGATGAGCAAGTTGAGAATAGATTAGATTTTGATCTGCTTGAGAACCATAGATTTGATCAAACTTGTATGTTCGTTTCAGGTTTGTATCTAAAGATGAAGCACTTGTATTTGGTGTTGCAGATGTTGTATTTGTGGTGGTGTTGGTGGTGGAAACATTAGTGGTGGTAGTTGTTGCCTTGGTATAACCTTGATTGATGGTAATATATGGTTCACTGATAGAGAAGTTATCATCAGTCAATTCAACAACTATAGGAGATTTAGCAGCAATCTCTTGAGAATTCCTTCCTCGACATCTAACAACAACCTGTATATTTGACATGATTGTAGAAATGAAAAAAAAAAAAAAGGAAGTAGATATAATCTAATCTATTTGAATCAAAAAACAAGGAAGAGAAAGTTTGGCAATGTGAGAGTGAAAGAAAGAAAGTGTAAACAAAAAACAAACAACGAACAAAAAACAAAAAACAAAAATCAACAAAAAAAAAAAAAATTAAAAGTCGTGATTGACCTATATGCAGGAACACTATAAGGATATTACTACCACTATAGATTTTAGATGAATAAAAGACATAGATTCCTCTAATAGTTTTAATTAAAGAAATCATCTTCATCTTCATCATCTTCATCATCATCAGCTATATTTTTCCTAGTGAAAGTTATTTTTGTTTGTTGCTTTTGTTGACTATCTCTACTTAATCCATCTAAAATTTGGACAATATCTTTTTCACCAAGTTTTTGATGTATTTGACCCATTGAATATAATTTAATAATATAATTTTCAACTGCTTGAGATCTATCGGGTCTAACAATCCTTACACGACTTAATCTTTCTCTAGCATCATTTGTTAATACTCGATTTAATATGGTTATTGTCATATTATCATTAGCCAGATCTTGTGCGCCACCAGAACCACCGGAAGATGGGTTGGCACCACCCCCACCAGAAGTGGCATTTCTTTGTAATTCTGCTAATCTTGCTTGTCTAATAGCATTTAATTCTGCGTCATCCATAGTGTATAGTTTTGATAAAAGTGTATAGGGGAGTGGGTGTTAAGAAAACAATAATGTGTGGTAGTAGCCAAGTACAAACAAAATTTTTTGGTTACATTTAACACGAACTTTTCTTGTATGAGAGGGAAGAAATTTTTTTTTTTCTGTCATCGAGTACACTACCTTAGCTAAAGTAATTTCTTTCTCTCACTTTTTTTACAACTCAAATTTTTTTTTTTTTTGAACAACAATCAATAAATCAAACAATAAGAGAATTCAAACAATCAATTGAACAAGTGAACAGGAACTTTTTCATTCAACCTCAAATCCAAAAAAAGACAGAGACAGAAAGAAAGAAAGGAAGAGAGAGTAAAAAAAAAAAAATTCAGTCCTAAATTGGAATGCCCTCTTATTAGTTTCAGTGTCTTTTGTTTATTTCTATATTTTCCCCATATATCGTGTCCACTTTTTAGATTGATTGACTGATTCCAGAATCAACAACTTCAATAATTGTCCAACAAGTTTCATCAAGTGTGTTCTATTTGAGATACATTAATACTATCATATTTACATATACTAAAAGTGTGCTTCTTTTTTTGTTTTGAACAATTTCTTCCTTCCAGAGTTTAATATAAATATAGAAATATCTTCTAAATTTTTTTTTTTTTGCATCACAGTTATCAAATACCAGACCACTTTCCCTTTTCCACTTGCATATATAAACCTCAATGAGTTCAGATAAATCAAATTTACTAAAAAAATACAAGATTGTATTTCTTGGTGATCAAAGTGTTGGTAAAACTTCATTAATTACCAGATTTATGTATGATACATTTGATGAAACTTATGCTGCCACCATTGGTATTGATTTTTTATCGAAAACAATGTATTTAGAAGAAGGCAAAACTATTAGATTACAATTATGGGATACTGCTGGACAAGAAAGATTTCGATCATTAATACCTTCTTATATTAGAGATTCTCATGTTGCGGTAATATGTTATGATATAACCAATAAAAAATCATTTGATAATCTAGACAAATGGATTAAAGATGTGAAATTAGAAAGAGGTGATGATGTAATAATAGTATTAGTTGGTAATAAACTGGATTTAGCTAGTGATAAACGACAAGTTAGTTTAGATGATGTTGAACAATTACAAATTAAAATTGGAGCTAAATTTTTCATTGAAACTTCAACTAAAGCAAATCATAATGTGAAATTATTATTTAAAAAAATTGCTCAATCATTACCTGATTTTAATCAAGAATCTAATGATAAGGCAAATGATGATCACAACCAAAACAATAATCAACTGGAAACTATTGATATAACTATTGATAATACTGCTGGACCAAATTCACAAGGTACCAGTACTTGTTGTTAGATAACAAGTAGTGAATACAACAACGACCAAGAAGGTAGAGGTAGGAGGGGTAGATAATGTCATAAGTATATTAAAAGTCCATACGTACATATATCATCATTTATTTAATCAATTAGATCAAATTCCCAATTTGCAGATTGAACACGAAGTTTTAATTTATCTAATCTCTCATACAAATGACGTCTTGTCTTATAATAGGCAACCACATCAACATTTGACTCTTCAGCAATCTTTTTGGCTGAATACAGTTTAGTAACAATGCCATTACTAATTATATCATTTATCAACTCAATTTGTCTTTTTAAATCATCAATATCAGCAATAGCTTGTGTCATTGATCGAAGAGGTGCTGTAATATCTTTATCATCATAAGTAAACTTTATTTGATTGTTTGATCGTTGGATTTTAATACTTATATCAACAATTAATTTATCAATTTCTTCATATTGTTTAAATAATTCATTCGGATCAAATGGAGGAGTTTCACCGTTTTGAGCTAGACAACATTTCAAAATTAATGATTCAACTTTATCAGCATCTCTTTCTAAGTTTTTTTTCAAATTTAATGCTTCTGCTAATTTCATTGTTGTCCTGAAATATATAAATGGATTATTGGTGGTAAGATTATATATATATATATATATATATATGGTATGATATGAAAAATAAAAAAGAATATCTGAATTTATAGATGTAAATAGGATAATTTTGTCGGTGATGATGAAGAAGAAGAAAGGTGGAAGTTTTTTTTTTGGTAGTTCGGGTGTAATTGCTCTTTGTTAATATCATATTCAATTCTATTTTTCTACATAGACTCTTTGACTCATATAAACAAACAATCAATTGAACAAGTACTCACCCTTGGGTTAGATATGTGCTTCCAATATTGAATAAAGATATGAGTAATTGGTATTTGTATGTTTATATTTACTACAGAACATGAATGAGCCAACTATAAGTTAACTGACTTGATTTGAACTTGCCCTCAATAAACTGAGCTCAATTATAGACAACCATTCCTTTAAAATGTAAGTTCTAAATGGTTTCGTCTAGCTCAATATAGCCATTAATGTTTGTAACCTCCTTCCTTCAATTATTTTGCCTCTTGAAATGCATTCTTGTGTAACAAAGTAATTATGAGTAAATCATCATCATCATCTCATTTTGTGAAAGAATTGTAACTTTCCATTTGTTTGTGTTCTGACTCACTTCTTAATGGATTGTTCATATTGCTCTATTTCTACAAACTCTGTATGATCAGGAAGTTTCTGTTAGATTTAGTGCAGTGTCACAGAGTTAACTCAAGAACTCATGACATAGTTTATGTATACATACCGCACATATTATATATATATTCTCGTTCTTTTCTATTATTATACTACTTTACTTAGATTAGAAGGCCTTTAGTCTCCATTTATATATATTCAGCTTTCTCGTCTAAACCTATCATTCTGTCTGTCTGTTCATATTACAATGACACAAAGTGTTTCTCTCAGTTTGCTCATCGTTTTTGTACTAGACTTGAATTACACGACTTGGGTTACACTTCCATATTCCAACAGTTTCTACCGATTGGGGGGTTAATTTGTATTATCGTGTAGTGGGTAGTGTGTGTTTTGGTACAAAAACTTTTGTCTATAAATAGACCTGAAAAAGTTCACAAATTTTTTAGTTTTTCCTTCTTTTTTTTTTTTTTTTTTCATTAACAGAATCAAATTCAAAGAATTATTCATTCTAGACATTTAATCCTTGGCTGTTGATTGATTGGTTGATGGTGATGGTGGTATTGGGTTGCTAAAAACACAATTAAACATTTTATCATTTATTCAAATGTCTTCCTCCATGAAGTTAGCGACGGCTCTTAAACAACGAGTAGTATTAAGGAAGGAATTGTTTGAACTAGAAAAGAAGATTAAATCATCATTAATTCTGCAAGTTGGTATGAAAAAAATTAATGATCCCGATGAATTGCATTTAAAATATATTAAAAAATCTCAAGAATTAGCTAAATTAATAGCATCAATAAATTATACTAATAATATCACTCCAATAGAAATTGAAATTGAAAATGAAAATGATTCCACAATCAGAGATTATGATAATATAAAAACAATTAATGATGCATTGATATGTCGAGATCGAATATCGAAAAAAATCGAATTTGTGAAATTTATAATATCGGCAGGTAAAGAACAACCATTAAATTCCAAAGAAGAAATTAAATTTGTATCATTTATTGATATTAATAAATATGATACTTTAGTTCAAGAATTAAATAATCAATTTGAAATTTTGAATTTGAAATTACAAGAAATTAATTGGCAAGTTGATCTTGTTGAAATATAAAATGATAGATGATAAATTGTGCTGAGTCATCATAAATATTCTTTATTTCAAGTTAAAAAAGGATTTAAAATATTGTTGGTACTACTTATTTCTTTCCTTTCTCCCAAAACGAATAATTGAATTAGAATCACATACAAACCCTAAAACCTTATTTATCTGATTCTATTAGTTATTAAGTACAAAGTTATTATCAATTGTTTTATTATTTAATATCCCTGCAAGGTCTTGATCTTTGTTTTTGTGTTGGTTCTAATTCTTTATTCTTGTTTTGGTGTGCTTTGTTTAGGCATGGCAATCAGGAAAAAGTGAAGATAATGAAAGGCGATGGAATAAGTAGGAGGGTGGGTTCGGGGACAATATTTGTATAGTTATACATACATTAATGTAAATAAAGTTCTTAAATCATAAATTGTTGTAAGTTCAGTGTTTTCATTTGAGTTGTTGGAGGAATAAGCAGAGTTTTTGAGTCAATTTTGTTACCAAATCTTCATGATAAATTCCATTCAACTATTGTTGGAATTTCCAACCACTCTTCAACAAAAGATCCATACCAACTAACGTACCTAGCTATATAAAGTATCCATAAACTCAGCCTATACAAGTCAATGGACATCTGTTGTTTGAAGCAGTTTTTGCAACCAACAACATACTGTTTTTGTTGTATTATACACGACTATAATACAAAGAGGGAGGGAATAGAATTTTCTGGAAAAAAAAATGAAATTGTTGTTTGAAAAATTTGAAAAATTTCTCTTCCTGTTTCTCGCCCACTTTCTGTTGATGTTGTAATTCGTACCAACTATTCCGGAACCAGTTTCCGACCAATAAATAAATACGCTGTCTTCCTCCTCCCTCCCTCCTCGCCCCTCCACTTTAAAATTTTTTTTTTTTTTTTCTTCCCTTCATATATTTTCTTTCTTTTTATTCTTACCAACCATTTAACCAAACACTGGCATTAGAATATCATGTTGAGAGTTAATTCTAAATCATCAATTAAAACATTTGTTCGTCATTTATCTCATAAAGAACTTAAATTTGGCGTTGAAGGTAGAGCTGCCTTATTAAAAGGGGTCAACACTTTAGCTGATGCTGTTTCTGTTACATTAGGTCCAAAAGGTCGTAATGTTTTAATTGAACAACAATTTGGTGCTCCTAAAATCACCAAAGATGGGGTTACTGTTGCCAAAGCCATTACTTTGGAAGATAAATTTGAAGATTTAGGAGCTAAATTATTACAAGAAGTTGCTTCTAAAACCAATGAAAGTGCTGGTGATGGTACTACATCGGCCACGGTTTTGGGTAGATCAATTTTCACTGAATCAGTTAAGAATGTTGCCGCTGGTTGTAATCCTATGGATTTAAGAAGAGGTTCTCAAGCTGCTGTAGAAGCTGTTATTGAATTTTTACAAAAAAACAAAAAGGAAATTACTACTTCTGAAGAAATTGCTCAAGTTGCCACCATTTCTGCTAATGGTGATAAACATATTGGTGATTTATTAGCTAATGCCATGGAAAAAGTTGGTAAAGAAGGGGTTATCACTGTTAAAGAAGGTAAAACTTTAGAAGATGAATTAGAAGTTACTGAAGGTATGAAATTTGATCGTGGATTCATTTCCCCATATTTTATTACCAATACTAAAACTGGTAAAGTTGAATTTGAAAACCCATTGATTTTGTTATCAGAAAAGAAAATTTCTAGTATTCAAGACATTTTACCATCTTTGGAACTTTCCAATCAAACTAGAAGACCATTATTAATCATTGCTGAAGATGTTGATGGTGAAGCTTTGGCTGCTTGTATTTTGAACAAATTAAGAGGTCAAGTTCAAGTTTGTGCTGTTAAAGCTCCAGGTTTTGGTGACAATAGAAAAAACACTTTGGGTGATATTGCCATTTTAAGTGGTGGTACTGTTTTCACTGAAGAATTGGATATTAAACCAGAAAATGCCACTATTGAACAATTGGGTTCTGCTGGTGCCGTTACTATTACTAAAGAAGATACTGTGTTATTAAACGGTGAAGGATCTAAAGAAAATTTACAAGCTAGATGTGAACAAATTAGAACAGTTATTGCTGATGTTCATACCACTGAATATGAAAAGGAAAAATTACAAGAAAGATTGGCTAAATTATCTGGTGGGGTTGCTGTTATTAAAGTTGGTGGTTCTTCTGAAGTTGAAGTTGGTGAAAAGAAAGATCGTTATGAAGATGCTCTTAATGCCACTAGAGCTGCTGTTGAAGAAGGTATTTTACCAGGTGGTGGTACTGCTTTAATTAAAGCCACCAAGATTTTGGATGAAGTTAAAGAAAAAGCCGTTAATTTTGATCAAAAATTAGGAGTTGATACCATTAGAGCTGCCATTACCAAACCAGCTAAAAGAATCATTGAAAATGCTGGTGAAGAAGGTTCAGTTATTGTTGGTAAGATTTACGATGATCCAGAATTTAACAGAGGTTATGATTCTCAAAAAGGTGAATTCACCGATATGATTGCTGCTGGTATTATTGATCCATTTAAAGTTGTCAAGAATGGATTAGTCGATGCTTCTGGTGTTGCTTCATTATTGGCTACTACTGAATGTGCCATTGTTGATGCTCCACAACCAAAGGGTCAACCAGCTGCTCCACCAGCTCCAGGTATGGGAGGTATGCCAGGTATGTTTTAATTTTCAAATTAAAAATTAAGTGAAGCAATTTTATATTTATACGTTAGTGTTGTTTAAATCTGTAAATAGTTGATGATAATAATAATAATAATTCAATCTTATTATTACTATTAATAATAGAACAATAATTGAATAATGTTTATCTTACAAGTAGAATTAAACGGGTTTTAGTCATCTCGTATGAGGACTACAAAAAAAAAAATAAAAAAGAAAATAAAAGCATTAAAAAAAAAAAGAAATATTGATTTCCCATCACAAGATCGTATAGGTAACTACCACCATTGCAAGTTCTGTTTTTTTTGCTTTAATAGTAAACCAATAGTAAAAGCAGGAGGAAGAAGAAGAGAAATCAATATAATGATACCAAGGAATATTCTACGATGTTTGAAGATATAACATTTCGAAATAATCAACATAGACGAGCGACGAAAACATCTCATCAATTAATTATTAAGTATCAAGAATTGAAAAAATTCACCGAAATTTATAAATCTTTATTAAAGAAAGGAAAGACCAAGAAGAAGAAATCACAATTACAACGGAAGAAAATTTTACAATTAATTCATCAAGAATTAAATAAACGATCATTATTGAAACCGGAAGAAACTTTTGAAATATGGCATGAATTATCTGATTCAATAAATAAAAATGTTGCTAAAAACGTTTCTAAAAAGAAACTGTCTAAGAAAGGTAAAAAGGGATTAAAAGATAAACCCGAAACTGAATTAACAGGACATCAAGGAAATGAATTATTACGGAAAAAAGTAATTGATCTTATAGAAGGTAATGAAGTAAAAGAGCAAGAAGAGGAAGAACAAGAAGATGAAGAGGAAAATAAGGAAGAGGAGGAAGAAGACTTGATGACTCATAAATTGAATCAATTTGTTAATAATTTTGATTCTTCAAATCGATTATCAAAATTTAAATTTTTAATTGAATCAAATGGATTAGAAATATTACCAGGAAGAAATAGTAATAATGAAGAAGATAATAATATCAACGATAATGATTCTATTGAAATGATGATTCATAAATCAAAATCAGCATTTCGCCAACATATTAATAATTTAACTACATTATTACATTTACAAATGATGAAAAAAAATTGGTCAATAGCTTATAAAATATTTGCATTATTAATACGATTTCCTCAAGTTGATATAAGAACAATTTGGCCATTAGGTATAGAAATATTAATGCAACTTGATCAAAACAAAACCAATTTTTTAAAAGTCAAGAAATTCTTTAATTATTTATCATCATTTTATATGATTACTGATAATAATCCTGCTACTAGATTTATATCAATAAATCATAATAATCGTAGTACTGTAGCTCCAGTTTGGAGATCAGGTTCAAAAACCCTAACTCCATTATATGTCATTACTTCATTATGGTATATTTTTATTCAAAATGATTATGAACAAGTTTTAAATAAAATCAATGAATTGATTCTTGAACCTCCTTATAATTCTGAAGGTGTATTATATTTTATATCAAGTTTATGTCATTTATGTCTTGGTTGGAAATTGGTTGACACGTATATTACTGGTGGTGGTGGCGGTGGTGATAGTAATGAAGATGATGAACGATATATTGTGGAAAAACAATTGAATATAATAAAGAATAAAATACAAGAAGATTTTGAAAAATGTGAGAAATATCAATTTATATATCCTAAACATGAAATAGAATCACAATTCAATGAGTTAATGACGGCTGTATCGAATAAAATTAAAGAAAACAATTCTACCATAAATAATAACCGAGATACTACTATGAATAGCGTTTCTGGTTCATCATCACTGGAAGAGAATGATTTAGATTGGGATGCCATTAGTTCCGATGAAGATAGCGACAATGAGGAGAATAAAAATGAAACATTGATTCCAACTCAAATAGATAGTCTTTATCGATCAAATGGTTATAACCAAGACAAATACCACTCACATAAGAAACAACAACCACAAAATCATCGTTCAAACCATAATGATGATGATGATGATGATGATGATAAAAATCTAGTAGAAGTTAATTTCACTGATGATGAAAGCATGGATGAAAGTAATCATTTGAAAATAGAAAATCATAAAGAAGATGACATTCCTGCTTCACAACCATTAGATTTAGATGGTGATATGATGATGATGAATGGTCACAATCATGATGATGAGGAAGATGACGACGAAGATAATGACACTCAAGCTATAGAATCTATTGATAGTGATCATGAAGAAGATCGTATCACTAAAACTTTAGATTCATTTGATACAAGAAGAAATAGTTTAGAATTATATAATAAGAAAAGTTCAAGTGTTGAACCACCAACTGATACATTAAAAATAACGTCACCAAGTAAGGATACTGCTAGTCAACAAACCATGCTTGATTTTGATTTCGATTTTGATTTTGATTCCGAATAATAAGATGCAGGGAGGTTATATATACATATATCATTTATCTATAGACATATACACATATACACATATCTCATATAGGTTCTTCTTTTGGAATACCATAAGTTATAATTTCACGAGTACTTGGTTTTTCCTTATTAATCTTCAAATCTGCTTGATGATAAGAAGAAATATTGACTTTATAATCAACACCACCACCACCATTTCCGTTTGCTTCTTGTTGTTCAGGTTTTTTCAATGGTAATATTAACCATCCTGGAGGTAATAATGCATTTTTTGGTAATGCAATTGATTGCAATAAATCATTGGATTGAGATGATGGTCCTTCAATTGGTTGTTCAATAACGTCATTATTGGATTGTTGGTTCGGCTGTTCCCCATTTGCTGCGTTTTCACCATTTTGCAATAAATTATTAATTTCTCTAACTTCTCGTTGTAATTCAGCATTTACTGCAGCAGCAGTCGCGGTTGCAGTTGCAGTTGCGGTTGCTGTTGCTGTTGCAGCTGGAGGTGGAGGTGGAGGTGGTACAGGAACATTACCTGGTTGAGGTGCTGGTACATTCCCATTATTTTGATCATTGTCCCTATTATTATTATTATTATTTGTAGTAGTAGTAGTACTATCATTGGAGAAAACTTTTCTTCTACATAATGGACAACTATCTGATCTTTCTAACCATTCTTTTAAACAACCCAAATGTAAAATATGACCACATTTCAATTTTTTAGGTGATCTTCTTGGGGATTGAGGTTTTTTGAAAATTCTTTGATAATCTTCCAATGAATGCATGTCTTCGCGACATATAATACATAAACTATCAGATTGAGACAAATCATCTTGTGTAGCATTAGCTAATTGAGTATCTAATCTTTTTGAAGATTCAATAAATGCTAATAATTGATTGGTTTCAACCCAAGCACGTCTCATTGATGAATATGTACCTTGTAACATTGATAAAGGTAATGAAAGACCCGAATGGATGGTTAATAAATATACAAATGATAAATATGATATAAAAGTAAGTACAGCTGATCCAATGTCAATTCCTTTGGTATAATATGGTTTATTCTCCCATATAAGTTCAACATCATCATCTTCATCGATTTGTTCGTCTTCTTGGTCTTCTTCTTCTTCATCGGAATCAACATCATTGTTGTTAGTAGCAGTAGTAGTAGTTTCAGTTTCTCTTAAATTATCTGATGATGTTACCACATCATCATTATTTTGTTGCCACCCTCTAATCAGAGCAGCTTGATGTTCATTTTTTCTAATACGATAAAAGGCAATTTCATAAATACCTAATAATAATTTAGAAAAATATGTTAATGCTTGAACTCCTTGTACTGCAAATTGGAAACCAAACAATAAACAAGTAACAGAATTAATTCCTTGGAAAACATCATAAACTAAAAATTTGGCAAGACTAAAATCAGTAATTATGAAAAAAATATTTAACCAAAAATTTATTGATAATCCAAAATGATTAATCACTTGATTTAAATAAATGTCTTCATCATTAATTTTATTAACAATAATTAAATTGACATAATCTAATCGATCAAACATTATAACATGGAAAACTTTAAAACTCATTGATAATCCCATTAAAAATACATTCATAATAATATTATTATCCCCCGTGGCTAAATTTAATAATAAATTAATGGCAAATATAGGTAATTTTTCAAATAAATGTTCAACTTCAATCATTCTTAACGATCCAAATAATAATAATTGAATTGATTTATCAATTATTAAAAATAAGAAAATTATGAAATTAAGTAATATTCCTAATTTAATCCCATCAGTGAATTCAACTAAAAACATAACAAAATTAAATGATTTACTCAAAGAATCATAAATTGACCAACTTAGTAGAGCTATGGATATTGAAGAATATCCAATGATATATTGTTGAGTTTTACTTATTAGCATGATTTGATAGAACAGATTTAAAAACAGAAAGGGATTTATTAATAATGATTGATATTCAGTTCACTGTGCTTTCTTCGTGGTATTAGAATTGTGGATTGTTAGATTCAATTGATGATGTTGTAGTTGTAAATTGTGTTAATGAACAAAGTGTCAAGAAAAGCAGAATATGAAACTTTAATTATTTCGAGTGTGCGTATGAATGTAATGATCGTAACAACCAACAAAACGGTCGTGTACTTTTTGTCACGTTGTCGGATAATCTTTATTTGCGGAGTAATAATTAATACCATTGCGTGTTTCTTATCCCTTCAAGTAGCCAATTGTTTATACGAGGAGAGAATACTTATTTCGTTTATAATAGGTAATTGGGTTGTTCTTTTGTTGAGCCAAACACATTTCAAGAGTTTCTCCCAAAATAATGTATACATATACTTGCTATCTAATTCAACCCCTATACACAACTTGATTATCAAGCAATCTTGTTTTACTTTAAAGCAAGAGCTTCTTTGACACCTTCAACTTCTAAAAATTTCTTATACCATTTAGCAACATTAGGATATTTAGTATCATAATCTTGGAAATATTTATCTAATCCAAAACGTTCAACACCTTCAATTCTTCTATGATTACCAACACCAAAGGCAATGTCTACTATAGTGAATTTATCACCCACAAACCATTCATTCTGGCCAAGAACTTGATCTACTACTTTATAAGTATTCTCAAATGATTGTAAAATATTTTCCCAAACTTTTTCATCATTAGCTTTAATCCCAATATAAGTATGAAATCTAGATAAAGTACCAGCAAATTGAGTAGCTTGATAAAATAACCATTTTTGTTGTTGCCAATATTCTAACGGATTATTTTGTAATTTATAACTATATTTACCTTGTTTATCATAAGTTTCGGCAAGATATTGTAAAATAGCATTACTTTCTGGTAAAATCAATTCATTATCAACCAAAGTAGGGATTAAACCTTGAGGATTTAATTTTAAATACCAATCTTGTTTGATCTCTTTAGTTGGCCATGAAAATAAATGGATTTCATGAGGAATATTTAATAATTTAATTAATACTAATGGTTTACGACCATTACCTGTAGGAGCAGTATATAAAGTCAATGTCATAACGAAGGGATAGTATGCTATAGTGGAAAGAATGAAAGAATGAAAAAAAGGACTTAAAGCAAGTGGGAAGATTATGGATTCTTTTCTAGAAATCTCGTGGAGTTTATATAAGTGTGGAATTTAAGTTTGAAAAAGGAGAAGGAAGACAATTACGGAGATACGGTGATAATTTTAAGGGGGACCAAGAGAGAAGAACGCGGCAATATCCTTAAAAGAGAAATTGAGAATTACTAATCAAGAAACACTTTAGGATCTTATTATTCATTCATTAAACCCCAACCACGTTGTTGAAGATTCTGTTTTGATAAAACTTTATTCTTATTACGGTTGTTGTATTTAGTCATTAGAGCAATAATTCAATCTAATTGTGATACCAAAAAAAACTACATTCAGCCTTAATAGCTGGTATGGAGCTCAACAAACAAACTTGTCAATTTCAATCTATTTTATAAATATGTCATTTCTATAATTATCTATAATCATTATATAAAATTAGTTATGTAATGGCCAATATCAATTTCATTAAACCTGCTTCAGTCGCTAATTTCCTTGACGATGACCTCTTCGTTTAATATTCTTTCGTACTTTCCAAATCCCACCAATTTTCAGTTTTGTTTCAAAACTAATATATGGTAATTTCAAATCAATCTTTTCCCCAGTGTCAATGGATTTCTTTTTTTTCTTTTTAATCAGTTTTAAATATTCAATTTTTTTATTAATGAAATTAGGATATAATATTTCACAATTTGGGATATCTCCTTCACCTTTCACCATCATCAATTTATAATTGTAATTACTAGGTTGATTTTTTGATATAATTTTTTGTAATCGATTAATTACTTTATCTGGAGCATAAATATTCATATAATGTTGAATATTATTAATACTATGAACCATAATTAATCCAATAAATTTACTTGATATTATGGTCTTGTCATTATTATTAGATAATAAATTATTAAAATCATCAGGATTTAAATAAAATGGGGAATTACCATCTTTCCCACAAACAGATATGTCATCATCAAGATTACTATCCTTGTTATATTTGATTGCATAAATTCCATAAATTGAAACTTCAATTAAAGAACATAAATCTCGATGACTAAATTCATTATCAATATTATGATTCAATATTGTTGTTGAATAAATTCCTGGATTATTTGGTGAATTGAAACAAGCATAAGATATCTTTAATGGTGAAAAATCCAATAAATGATTATTAAAATTAAATCTTAATTTACTTGTGCTATTGTTTTGATGGAAATATAATAATTTATTAATATTTCTTATTTGTGGAGCAGAATATTTTGATAATTGATAAATTCCAGGAAGAATAGATAATGATTGATAAGTTAAATCTTGTAAAATATTAATATTATCAGGATATTGTTGATTTAAATTATTAGATAATAATATCAATTTATTAGGATTTATAATTTTCGTAATTTGATTTAATAATTCTTTACCATAACCTTTAACCCAACCGGGAGTATTTATAATTAAATGATTTCTTTGACCAAATTTAGTTTGATAATGATCAAATAATTTTTCAATTATTTTTACATATCGTGTTGGGGCATTAACAGCACTAGTAAATCCATAATAATGTTCAACACAAGATTTCACAATATTAGTATTTTGGGGTAATGCTACTAAACCAAATTGAACATCAACAATTTCTGATAATGATAATGCATATGGTGTTGAATATTCTGATTGACCTGGATCGATTTCTAAATATGATATTGGACGATTATTATTGGCTAATAATAATTCATTTATTAATGATTTACAAAATGTTGATTTACCAGTGTTTTTATTACCAATAATCATGATTATTTTTGGAGTTGGATCATTATTTGATTTCAATAAGTTTAATTCATTTATCCAATAAGAATTGATATCGAATCCATATCCTCCACCACTATTTTCGCTCGTTTCTGTTAGTACTATATCAAATGAATAATTTTTAAATAAACTAGTTTCAAAATTAGCTTGTCCAAAAATTAAATTCTTAAATGCTGGATCAATTTGAGAAATATTTTCAATTCCACTAAATGAATTCTCCAATTGTATTATTGAAGCTGATGAAGGTTGTCCCTCTTCTGGGGTATAGTGGCTTATAATCGGTAGTGATTGTGATTGTAATGCAATTATATTATAAGATTTGTTGTTTCCACTGGTCAAGTAATGACATTGATTAATCTTAATGGCTCCTTCAATTACTTTCAAATTACATTGTCCTGAAATTAATATATATTCTGATGGATTTAATATAATAATAACATGATTATTGGAAAATTTTATATTTGTTTCATTAGGAGCGAAATTGGATTGAGTAATACGGAAATTAACAATTGGTGCTGGTGTTGATGATAATGATGTATCATCAGGTGCTGATATTTCAAATGGGAGAAAATTATTACCGACTTGCTCTTCGTCGTTGTCATCGTCATCATCCTCTTCTCCTTCATCAGAGGTGTTGGCAACGTATTGTACCACTTCTTCATCATCCTCATCATCCTCATCTTGACTGGTGTTTTTACTGTTGTTGTCGTTGGTATTGAAAATTGATTCACCAAATGGATTATTCTTAAGAGCTGCAAATGCACTCATATTAACGAAAAACAAACAAAATAATAAATAATTAATATCCAAATTTGATTCTTAGATCAGTTTCTCCAATAGATGGACTGATAGACTAATATCAAGTAATTTTTTTCTCTTTCACTCTTCGGAAAAGATAATTTATCATCTACCTGCATATAAAACAAATACATACAGACTATTGATACGGACAAGACCTTCTTCCCCACCCCCCTCCCCCAAATATTACGTTCGATAGCAAGTAATAGTATTATGAAATGGTAATAAAATCAATAGATGGTTCAAAAATAACCCTTTTGCTTTCTCCATCTAGAATTGGACCAGTTTTTTGAACCTCCATAATTCGGGGTTTTGCCTACCAACAATAAATTCAAAGCTGCTGCTTTGGTTACGTTGGAAACATCTCTTCCTTCAAAGCTAAACACAATAGCATTGCTATTAGATCCATGACATTTTATTAAGAACTATTATTAATGTTTCTTTGTTGTTGAATCGGATAGACATGCTATAATAGGTAAATATTGTACAGTACTCACCACAATAACATTAAACGTAAGAGAAAGATACAGAATAACAATAGGAGTATTAACTAAAACTAAGCTTTATTATTGTTGTTTGAAAATAGTATAGATCCAAAAAAAAAAAAAAAAAAGAATAACCGTTAATTGTGTTTGATGCCAGTTCAACCTACAATTATTCATGTTAATTATAATACTATATCATAATAATTGTCTCGTTGTCGTTACTTCGTTTCTTAGGGTGACTTACAAAAACACAAATTCAATGGAGGGAGGGAGGGGAAGGTAATTTATAAATTGCAGAACCAAAATGGAACAGTAGATATATAGAAAATAATTGAAAGGGTTCAACATAGACTCATCAATTTCATAGATCAAAGGAATTGGAGATACTGTAGAATCAACATCAATTGTATCGCAAAGTACTAGTCTTGCTTTTACGGAAATACAGATGGAATTATTTTAAGAAGTAATCACAAAACTCATTTCCTTTATATCCTTCTTCTTCTTCTTCTTTTTCTTCATTGCACATAAAAGGGTTATATTTTTGGATTTAAGTAGCTGCAAATACAAATGTCTTTTTCTTTTTTGATTATGAAGCCTCCGGAATTGTGTTTATTCGGTAACGTAAAGAAAATTTATTTAGTTGATTTTCAAAATTTTTTTTTTTTTTTTCATATTTTTCACCAGCAAGAAAATGTTTTACACTAAAAATATTGTTTAATTTTAGTCAATAAAAAAAACCAAAGTGTACAAACATGAATCTAATTTACCTAGATAATTAAATTTTACGAATAGTATCTAACAACAATAATAGTTATTGTTATTGTTGTTTAGTTTTTTTTTTTTAGTCGAATGAGAATTATCTGAAACATGTGGTGTGGTGGATTTTAGATTCCACACCACCACCAACCACCACCACCAGAACTAATAAGAATAATTTTTAGTCAAGGCGTTCTTGTTCTTGTTCTTCTTCTTCTTTAGTAATGGTGTTTCATTTGACTAAAATTTATATCTTTCAATATATCAAAATAGAACAATTGTCCAAGATATACAAAGAAGAGAAAACTAAATTGTAAGCGTAAAAATTTTGTTTTGTTTTGTATTTCCCAGTTTCATTTATTAATTGACAAACCCTTACAATTAGATTGTAATTATGATACGCATTTAGTTGTAAAACAAACAATAGTGCAATGTATTGACAATGATTGATTCATTTACTACTGGGTGGAAATTAAATACCACCACAATCACCATAAATTTACTTGATACTACAATTACTTGTTAATAATGCTCTTAAAAAACTTTACATTACGAGATTGTTTCAGTAATAACAATTAGACGACTTATTTAGTTATTTATTTATTTATTTATTTATTTGATACATTATGCATAAATAATGAAACGATATTCACAGTAACATTATTTCAGTTTCTTTTTGTATTACGAGTATTGTTTAACTTAGCGATTGTTTAGATAAAATTATGCTTGTTCTATTGAACAATGGCTTTGCAACAATATTCTTGATGATGTTTTAAGATGTTTTATGGTTACTAATTTTAGATATATATCAATAACCTGTATTCGTCTAGCTTTATAATGAGGCTCTATTTATAAACATATCTTATACAACACCCCACATATTATTGTTTTTGTCTCTGTTAGTAGTGTTTGCTTGGTTGCTGGTTTATCATTAGTTGCAAAAAAGAAAAAAAAATCATCCAAACTCTTCAATAATGTCGCAAGTGGGGTGTATTGACACGACATAATAAAAATTGTAAAAAAAAAATTTCCTCCTCTGTCGCCGCCCTATTGGGTGCCCCGCAACTCAATCAGTCAGGGCCACAAAACAAAAACAAGTTGGTTTAAGTTGTTAGTTTTCATCTAAATATTGATTTTTACGTAATAATATATAATTTACACCAATATTATCAGAATAAATGATATTCTTTTAGTTGATGCATCCAATCGAGTTATGAATGGATGGAAATAAGAATGGTCTAACTGAAAATCGATAAATGTAACCAAGGGTAATTCATTTAAATAGTTTATCAAAACCAAAAAAAAAAAAAAAAATGAGCCAAGGATTTTCACTGCAGTTTTTTTCTTCTTGGTCGTTTCAGGACTATCACCATTACTATTGCTATTACTAAATATTTAATTTTGAATTTTAAATCAAGGCGGGTGAAGAAACTAAGTCCACTCACCAAAGTGATATCGTCTCTGGTGATGTTTTTACAATATAGACCACATTAATAATTTCAGGTTCCGGGGTCTTTGAAATTTAATTTATTTGAGACAAAAAAAAAAAAAAGAATTGATTAAGGAAAAGCTGGAGAAAAAGGCACAACAAGATTTAATTTCTTGTCATTTGGTCTAGGTCACTCATTTTCTCTTTGACATCTCCTTCTTCTTCCTCCTACTGAAATTGTGATTATAGAAATATGCAATTAATTTTATATCATTTAATCAGCATATACATACATACAGCTAACAGAGAGAGAAGGGATGACTGTTAAGGACGACCTACACAAGAAAAACCATGGACCCAATAGAACAGAGAAAAAGGTCTAGACCTTTGGCATCTCCCCCCCCTCCCTCCCCCCTTTTAAATACAATGAAATAAGGTTATTAGCCCGTGATTACCCAAGCATGTCATACCTAGAATTGATGTACAATTTATTGGAAGTTCATGTTGTGTTGTGTTACATAACCCACCCACCACCTTAATTTTTTTTTTTTTGGTACCCTCTGATGAAATGGCACCAAAAGAATAAGCTCATTTTAATGTGATTGCCAATTTAGACATTTTCTGAAGAATTAGTGCCAGTTCTATATCTCTATATAAGTTATATAACCAAATACATCAAGTAGTTCTTTGTCTTGGTTTTATTAGTAATTTGGGTTTCTTTTTGAGAGTCTGGATTTGATGATGAGTTTAGTAAAAAAATATATATATCGGTCATGCATTTTATTCATCTCTAAGTGCTTGCCTTTTTGTGGATTTTGAATGTTGAATGTTACTATTTTGTGTTTTTAGTTAGTTAGTTAGTTAGTCTGGTCTCACTTGTCTAAATTTACGTTCTCCAGTATTGATTTTTAGACTTGGCGTGTTTTTTTTTAAAGTTCTTTCTGGTATGTGAAAAAAGTAAAGAGAAATGACACACATTCTCGATCCCTAACAGATTCTTCAATTACTAAGTAAAAGAAATGACATAATGATAGAAACTTCACATAACAACGTTCACACCAAGAAAAATAAGTTGTTGTTGAGAGAAAAAGACAGGGGGGACAAGGGGGCAAGGGGTAAAATAAAGACCAAGATAGCTTGAAAGAAAGAAATAAACCGATATAGTTGCACCTAGGAACAGCAGCAACAGGGGGGGGAAGGGGTGGGTGGACGAATAGAACGGAACTAGATCGAGATATGGATACGACGTTCAATCTCACGACATTGCAAATGCAACACGCGTATATTTTTAATTCGAGAACGGCACCGAAGCAAGAAAAAAAAAGATGAATTCTAACACCGAACTAACCAATTACATGTGTAAGATTCAATCTGCTTAATGTCTGTTATTGAATATTTCTAAAGAAAATGGTTTCTGTTATTCTAAGAAAACTATTAATATTTGAAATCTTAAGCGAAAAAAAAAAAACTTATTTATTGTGTGATAACCACAACCATCACCAAATCGTCAAATTTTGGACACGGTTTTTTGCAGCTCCCTGGGTATACCCCCGTCTATACCCGAGATATACACAAATAATTCAATCTCTCTTTTTTTTTTTATACTAACAAGATGACCACAAAATAACAACATTAAATATCTACGTATTAATGTCATGCCATGCCAATGCTTTATGCAAAAATAAAAAATATTTCAATTAGTTGGGTAATGGTATGTTACTATTTATATCCCAACAACGCGATGGAGGAAGAAGTTGTTAGATAAAATTCCTGGAATATGCATTACTACTATTATTATTATTATCTAGAGAATATTCCATTTCCAGCAACAATAACAACATCAAAAGAAGTTACTCATTTGATACTTAAATAGGTAATCAAAACAAAACAAAAGCCATTGATCATCATCTAATAAGAGGAGAAGAAGAAGAAGAACGATTGTGGTATAGACAACAACAGAGATACTTCGCATACCCGTTTAAAAATGTCGTCATCTTCATTTTTTTTTTTTCAAGGAACAGGAAAAAAAAAAGGGGGGTGAGGGCTGAAGGCAGAAGGGAGGCTCAAATAAAAAGTGACAACAACAACACACTGTACAACACTACATAAGATCAAAAAAAAAAAAAAAAAAACAGAAAGGGAATGTTGTATGTATGTAGATTTGTAATCTTAGTTATTTAAATAAACGGAGATTAAGATCAAGATCGCAAACTGTATTAAATGCTTCTTGTGTTTTGGGAATTTCAATTTTTTTTGCCAAAAATTAACAATTAACAATTCAGAAAATTAGGGAATAATAGATTTAAATGGAGATATCGTTCGTTCGTTCGTTCTGTTTTGTTCGTTGTTGAAGTTGTCGTCTGTCTGCTTGTACTGTACCTATGTCGTTTTTTCTTTCTCTCCTGAAAAATATTATTTTTTAAAAAAATTTGAAAATTTCTTTTTTTTTCTTTTTCTCATACAATTATTCTAATTTAGGAATAAATCAATCAATCAATTAATAACAATTATTTCTTATATTTATAGTTAAATATCAACTTGAATTGAAAACTGATTGACTGACTGACGGAAACCTCCACTTCTGAGTCTTAATTTAACGTTTAATAAACACAAAAACCTTTCTCAAAAATCAACAAAAATTTTACATTCTGTTCAATAATAATAATAATAATAATAAATTTCCTATTGTTTACTAAGTAAAGCTAATGGGAGAGAGAGAGAAAGAATGAATGAAATTTTCGACAGTGTTCGTAACTACCTTAATTTTGATTTTCCCTTTTTTATTTAACTCATTTCACATGAATAAGTTTATAGTGGTGAGATTAAATGCGATGAGTAAGTAGTAGATACAATTATTGTAGTACTTACCCTCATTCAATTTGAAACAAAGCAAAACAAAAAAAACCAGCCAACAATCAATCAATCAATCGAATCAATCAATAATAGTAACTGATTTGAAAAGAAAGAGAATGTAGAAAATGTATATATTATAAGGAATTGGTTTGGGCGGGAGGGAGCGAAGGAGGGAGGACAATTATTGAACAAAAAAAAAAAAAGTCGTGTTTAAACAATCTAAAATCAACAACAAGGATAATTTGATATATACACGACTATATAAAAAAAGAGAGAAAAAGAGGTACCAAAAACAATGACGCAAGAAAAAAAAAAAAAAAAAAAAAGAAATCAAACAATTTCTTTTTGTGTAATTAGGAGTGTTAAAAAAAGAAGAGAAAATTTTTTCAAGGCACACACACAAAACTTACAAACGACAAAAATCCATTCAGGAGAGAAAAAAGGATATATACAGACAATAACTCAAAAATAAAAACAATATTTTAATCAACTATACATTGCTTTAAATGTATTATTAGTGACGAATGGTTAATTAGTTTGTCTAATACAGGACATTTTGAATCACTCCTTTTTCTGTATTTATTTCTGGTTTATTTTTTTTTTGTGTCGCAACAAACAGACTATTATACACGTATATATGTATGCATAATATGCATGGTCATATAATACTCTCTCTCTGTTTCTATATATATATATATAGCATTAAGGTTCTCAAGTTTTCTATTTCTATTTCTATTTCGTTTGCATCGCTTTTTTTTTGAATAATATTATTATTTCACTTTGGGTGTTGTTGTTTATATTTTTTCTTGAAACTCCATTTAGTTTTTAGTTGTTTTTTTTTCACCTACTTAAAAAGGAATAGAATCATACTGTTTTTGGTGTGGTGGTGCCTTTATTGTTTTATTTATTGTCTGATACAAGTATTTTTATATTTGTCTATTTATAAAACTTTTCCCTTGGTCACCCTTGGTCTCTTCCCCCCCCTCTTTCATCAACCTCCGCCTTCTACACGTCAGTTACTTGAGAAAGAAAGAAAGAAAAAAAAAAGAATTAGGCTCACCAGAATTAAGGCCCCAAACAAAGAAAAAAAGGCGACAGAGAAAAAAGAAAGAAAAAAAAATTTACTTTGTATATATAATCCAATCAACATTCCATTTTTTTTTTCACTGACCCACTCCACTAATTTTTTTTTTCTTACTTCCCCAAACTATAACTACCACTACAACTAACATTTCATTGGAAAGATTTAGTATCCCCCCCTTCCATTTCAATTCAAACATATATATATTATATACAACTACAAGGGATATTAATATTGTTTAGAAGAATAACCACACGTTCCCCCTTTTTAATAATAATAATTTCTTTCTTTTTTGTTCAATTAACAGAATTATTATATAATATAGACATTCAATAATTCAGTCTATTCCTATTACTATTACTATTCATTCGTTTGTTTTTCCTTGGTTTTCTTTTCTTTTCTTTTCTTGGTTTTAATTTTGACAAAGATTTAAATTATTGAAAAGAAAAGAGACAAAGAAGTATCATACTTCTATTATACAAGAATCACAACACTAATTAAATTTCCAGTCACAACTTTTCACTTTCTTCCTCCCTTCCTCCTCCCCTCCTTTGTGTGTGTGTGTGTGTTTATTTATTTTTCCCCCTTTTTTTCTAGATTGTTGTGTCATTCATATATACCTTTGGCCTACTTCTGTCCCCCCCCCCCCCTTAAATTATTTGTCAGGTCAATAATCAATCAACAGCCAAAAAAACAAATAAGGAACGAAAGGAAGAAAAAAAAAAATAAATAAAGTAGCAGAATTTACTCAATTTACACTACCCTCCCCTCCTTACTTACTTACTAATACTAACATACAATCAACCTTTCACCCCTTACACACGACACGCTCACTTTCAAACTTTCAAATTTAATAATCCATTTCCCCCTGAAATTTTTTTTTTGTTTCTACTTCTACATTTGTTTGGAAGTTTTCTTGCTTTATTATTTTCAATTATTCCCATTTCATTCTATTCCTAATTGTCTTGAATATTTTTTTTTTTTAATCTTATCAAGTCCATTATAATAATCTATTAATATTATATAATTAACTAACCAACAACAATTTAATACAATTTAATACCCACCATGTCAGGGACATCACAAGTACTTCAAAACGATTCTCATCAATCACAACATTCTTCAATGGCTTATAATCAAAGACAATCAATGATATATCCACAAGCACAAGTGCCACACCAACAACAACATAGTTTACCTCCATTACCACCATTACCAGTACCATCTTTACCTCCATTATCTAATGGTAACTCTAATTCTAATTCTAATGGTAATGAAATCAACAATAACGGTAGTGTTCAACCACCACTTCCACCTCCTCCACCAATTACTTCAAATCAACAGTACTATGCTGTACCACCTTTACGAGCACCACCTCCATTGAATACTTTGGCATCAGTAGTAAATTCTTTACCAACCCTAACGCCGACAATGACAAATGCTACTCATTCAACCATGTCATCTAATTCTTCTGCTGAATCTTCAACTTCAAGTTCATCTAATTCAATAACAAAACCTAAATCAAAAAGATCAAGTAAAGGTAGAGTATTTCAATGTACAGGATATCCTGGTTGTAATATGTCATTTACTAGAAGTGAACATTTGGCTCGTCATAAACGTAAACATACTGGTGAACGACCTTTTACTTGTCCTTATTGTTCAAAAAATTTCAGTCGTTTAGATAATTTACGTCAACATAAACAAACAGTACATGCTTACGAAACTTATTTAACTAAAGATAATCGTGATAGTAAATTATTAATTGAACGATCGAAACTGAAAAAGAAATTGAAACAACAAGAGAAAAAAGCTCAACAACAGGCCCAACTTCAAGCTCAGGCCCAGGCTCAGGCTCAGGCACAAGCTCAAGCTCAAGCCCAAATGCAACAGCAGCAACAGCAGCAACAACAACAAAATGGTTATAATTTCCAACCTCCATATCCTCAATTTCATAATCAATATTATGCCAACAACCAATACCAAGGTCCTCAACCACCAATGCCACAGCAACCACAACAGCACCAACAGGGAATACCGGCAGGGTATTTGGATCCATATAGACAATATCCAAATACTTTTGACCCCATGGCATTACCGCCACCACCTAAAATTAATGCACATCCACAAAAACCATTACCTCCATTACCTCATCAAATTGGTCAAGAAACTTCTGAAAGTGTACTGCAACAACAAGGAGGAGGATTGAAAATTCCTGATCATGCATTTACTCCTAAAAGAAGACCAGAACCATTATCATTACAACATTCTACTCATTCTAATGAAAATATTAGTAGTAATGATGCCAACACTAATAATCATACAGTGACATCATCAGTTACTTCTGATGCAGTTTATCCTCCACCACCTAAATCAGCAACTTCAGCTGCTTCATTAACTCCTAATTTAGCTAGTCCATTATCACCATTATTTCATCAATCATTTAGTCAAACTACTTTGAAAAGTACTCCTGATCCAAGAGGGTCTAGTACATTGACAAATTCTTCAGTATCAATAAAATCCCCCATGTCACAACATTTTTCAATATTATCAGGGAATTCTAATTATAGTAATAATACTACTACTAGTTTACCTTCAGTAAGTAATTTACCTCATCCCAATTGGGGACCTACTAATGGTAATGGTGCTGGTGCTGGTGCTGGTGGTTATCAAAATTCTTTACATCAACGTCAAAGTTCTGCTGTGAGTGATTTTCTGATATTTTCTAATAGTAGCAATAGTAGGAAAGATATTAAAAGTACTTGGTTAAGAGGGGTTTTAAATGATGATACAAATGATCCACAAGAGAATAAATTGACATCACCATCACCAGCTCCAACATTACCACCAGTATCAAGTATAACAAATGGAACTAATGATGGGAATAAAGATGTGATAATGTCAGAATCAGAATCAGAATCACAATCACAATCACAAACAAATTTGATAAATTCAAATGGTAAATCAAAACAAGAAAGTGGACCTACCTTAGAAAGTACTGAACTTACTAATATTGGTGCTTCTTCAATTAAATCAACTCATTCTACTGAAACATTACAAACTACAATGGTTATTGTGAATAAACTGGATACACCAACAGCAACTACTATCACAACAACAAATGAGAGTAGTTCTAATACTAATGCTACTACTAGTGAATATGTTTCGAAAAAACCAACAATAAATAATTTGATATCTCCATCACCACCACAATAACAATAATATTTTGAAAGGAAGAATTAAATAATATGTGTGTGCGTGATATGTTCGATGTGCGATGTGATGTTTTTTTTTTTTTTTGGTTATATTACTCGTTAATTTATATAACTGAGTATATAATCTAATTTTATTTAGTCTGGGCCCTTATATAGTTTAGCTAAAAATTTTTACATATATAATTATTTCTGAATGTTGTTGATTTAGGTTTTTGGTTTTTGGTTTTAGGTTTTAGGTTTTAGGTTTTTGGTTTTGGGTTTAATTTAATATAAGTTTTTTTTTTTTTGTTTAGTTCATCATTACTATGTAGTCTGTTTGTTTATTTGATTTTTTTTTATAGGCGACAACTAACTACTTTTACATCAAAGTAATCCCAAAAAGCATCAGATAAAGAGAGATGTGATGATTGGGAAATAGACCCTATTTTCAAAATAACGTCTCTGTGATTCTACGACAATCCTTAATGGGTTGTATTTGACTCTAAGTCATATAGCCTATATGAGTAATTGTAGATAGCAATAGGAGGTGGGGGGTTCTTTTTCATCCATATATGATTCTGTTTAATACACTCCTATTGCCTCTTCCAAGCATTATAACCCAAAAAAAAAACAAATAAAGGTAAGTAGTAAAATTATAGAAAGACTAAAGTATTCTATTGTTTATTGATTTATATCATTAGGATATCTTTTTATTTTGGAAGTTTATCATCTCACTCATGTACATTTCCCTATCTTCCTCCATATTGAACTTGTCTTTATAAACCAAATTGCAAACTCACATAACTTGAATATAATCCAAAGTTGTCATTATAGTTGTTGTTGTTGTTGTTATTGTTATTGTTATTGTTCTTGATGGAAATTCATATTTTTTTTCCCCACCGATTCCACAATAATGATCTTAACCCTTGATCCTTGATCTAGCCCTTGATCTTTGATCTTCTCCTTCAATTTGTTATTCCAATAAAAATTAGTAATGTAAAAAAAAAGTAACTCATTATCCTTTGTTATTCTGTGAAATTTCGTTCATTTCTTTCTTTTGTTGTTGTTGTTGTTGTTGTTGTTTCATAGTTTTGATCTCATTTATAATTTCCAATTTTTTCAATTTTAAAATTTGTTTTTTCATTTTAATTATATAATTAATCATAATTTTAATAAATTTAATTAATTTATAAATTCTTTTAATATATAATTGATATTTTTCATAAATTAATTTATTAATTAAAAAAAATTGTTTTTTAACCAATAAAATATCTTTTTGACAACCTTGACGACCTTGAATGTTATTATCATCATTATCATTATAATAATCATGTTTAATTAATTTTCTTAATCCTGGTAAAATTTCAATAATGATTTCTTGTTCATAATCATCAATTATTGATAATAATTGTTGATTTTTTAAATGTTTATTTTGTTGTAATTGGCGTAATTGATTAATATCATTAATTAATGATTGTTTATAATCATCTTCAGCACCACCACCACCATTATTATTATTATTAGGTGTTGGATTAGAAGTGATGTTATATTTATATTCAAGTAAATAACGTAATGGATCATCAATTGACAGTACTAAAGATGGATTGGTGTTGGTTTTGGTGTTGGTGTTTAAATTTGATATAGTTTTAGGGAATTTGCCATGATTATCAATTTGTAAACATAATGAATGGATTAATTTTTGATTATCATTGATTTCTTGATTAATTCGATTAACTATGTCTATTAATGGTTCAATATTCTCAGTTTTAAGTAAAAAATAATAATTATAATTTGTTAATGGTATTGTCGTTGCTGCTGGAGTTGTTGTTGTTGTTGTTGTTGTTGATGATGTTGTTGATGAAGGTGGTAAATTCTGTGATGAATCTGGCATTCTTGGAATGTGTCTGGAAATCAATAACGATTAACACGGATACACTTGGTTAGTTATAAAATATCACCCTCCTCTATGTTAGAAAGGATGTGTTGCTGTCGTGGTCAGATAAGAGAATCAGAGCTTCCTTGCAAGTTACTTCTGGTGAGTACAAATTCGGGGTTTTTTTTTTTTTTTTGTTGTTGTTCGTGTGAGTTGGCCGTATTTGTAAATAAACTTCGCCCCTTGCTTACTTTTCGTCCCGCAGTTTCTATACAAAGAGGAAATAAACATAACTCATTCAAAGCCGTTGTATTCGTTGTTTAGTTCTTTTGTAAGATCCATATATAGATGATATATATATTATACAACTAGTTCTAGTACTAGTTCTAGTTCTAGCTCTAGTTCTACTATTATGACCTATGATAATAATAAGTTATTTAATAAATTAATTAATGGAAGGGAGGGACAAGATTCATAATTTTTTACGTTGAATTCATTTTCATCTATTTCACTTTAGCTTGATTTTTTCCTTTCTTGCTTTTCTTTCTTCATAACTTGTTTTAAAGCTGTACTATCCAAAGGATCCAATAATTCAAATGAACATAATAAATCTTCCAGTACTCCCATAACCGCCCCCCAATTATCAAATTCTCCACAATAATTAGGGGCAGAAAATACTGTCACCAATGTTCTATCATTGAAAAATTCATATCCATCTTCAACAACCATATGAGCTCGACATACAAGATCAAAATTAAATTTACTTAAAAATTTATTTATCGCCACTTTAGAAAAAACATATGATACTCCTCGTTCATTATCTTCCCATTCATTTATAGTATCAGCAGGATCAGACCATAATAAATCATTCAATAATCCAAAATCAGGTACATCAGTAGGACGAGCAATATTTCTTATTTCATCCATAGAATTTAATACTGGTGATAACCCTCCATGGACACAAAATATTTTCCCAGCAACTATTGCTGCAATTGGTAAAGTATTAAACGTATCTATAAATAATTTCCATGTTTTTATATTACATCTTCTTTTACATTCATCATAAAACCCATATACTCTAGTAACATTGGCACATTCATGGTTCCCTCGTAATAAGAAAAAATTTTCTGGATATTTGATTTTATAACATAATAATAATAATATTGTTTCTAAAGATTGTTTACCTCTATCAACATAATCACCAAGAAATAAATAATTTGTCTTTGGTGGGAATCCACATTTAGAAAAAATTCGAATTAAATCATGATATTGACCATGGACATCACCAACAACTTTCACTGGTGGCGCAAGTTCTAATAATGATGGTTGGGATAAAAATATTTCTCTGGCTGAAGCACATATCAATTCAATTTCAGAATTCTTCAAACAAACATTTTTTGTTCGTTTACCACTAAATCCAGCATTCAATAATTTATCAATTAATGAATCTATATCTATAGTATTAGAATTTGTACTTAGTGATGACGTTGTCGTTTGCTTTTTAAGAGACAAGTTGGGTTGTTGCAGTGCAGATTTATGGGATGTTGTTGAAATGATTGAATGATTAGTTGATGTACGAGAAATAGTATTGCCATT
The DNA here is from genome assembly GCF_000026945.1 of Candida dubliniensis CD36. Taxonomy (NCBI): domain Eukaryota; kingdom Fungi; phylum Ascomycota; class Pichiomycetes; order Serinales; family Debaryomycetaceae; genus Candida; species Candida dubliniensis. The sequence continues at coordinate 1,337,972 of NC_012867.1, read as the reverse complement.
CATCGAAGTCGACAATGGTGAACCTGGCTGTTGTTGTTGTTGTTGGTGTGGCGATAGTGAATCGGAAAAATTGGCAGTTTGTAATGTCTCATTGGTGTTGCGTCTAATTAATATAGGATTTTCTGAAGATGCAGAATTATTTCGTGATAATATTGGTTGTGGATGTGGATGTGGTTGCTCTGATGCTTGTGGTTGTTCTTGTTGTTGCTGTGAGTCTACTTGTTGTTGTTGCTGCTGCGAGTCCTTGATAGAACTAATTGACTTTCTCAGTCTTATTGACCTATTTGACCTTGTAGATCTCGTTGAAGTATTAGTATCTGATCTTTGTAATGTTGGAGCCGATTTAGATGAATTAGAACCCATGATAATGATAGACAAAAAAAAGTTGTGGTAATTGAAGATATAAATGGTTTCCAAAAGAAATTAGGGGGAAAGAAAACTTGTTGTCTTTCTTCTTCTGGGTTATTTTTTTTTTCTTGTTGTTTTTTTATAAAGACACTCCCCAAAGAAACAAAAGCTTCTTCTTCTTTAGTTTGTCTTTTTATTTTTCAACTTTTTCTTGTTGTTCGTTTTTGCTATTGTTAGTTGTGTAAGTGTGGGTGTGTATCTGTGCGAGACTCTGCGCGTGTGCGTGTGCTTGTGTCTGATTGTGTCGTTTTATTTTTAACGCTAATTCCCTCAATATCCACTGTCTCTCTCTCTCACGTTACAAGCCGCCCCCCCAACTTCAACGGTAGACAAATATAGTTAAGGCGTTGTATTAAACTTCCTGCTCATTTTAATTATAGATACAGAAGAGATAAGATGAGTTGAGTTGAGAGGATAGGTCCTATTAAAATGCAATATTGCAAAAAAAATTCACTTCTCAAAGCAAGCATTAATCGTCAGGTTTCTGTTTCATCAAAGAATCTTGGTAAAGCCAGTTGATATTTCAACACATCGAAATTGCTGCTGGTTGGATTGTAGTCATCGCATAGTTCGTCTGTTCTATATCATTCAAATGTTATTAATAAACAAGGGGGTGGGGGGAAGTAAAAAAAAAAGAAAAACAGGGCTAAGTATGTAAAAATAGTGGCTTACACAAGGCAGGATATCAAGACGAGTTCCATCCACCCCCTCCTCCCACCTTCTTCCCCAAATGGAGAAAAGTCAAACTAAAGAAAAGAAGAGAGAAGGTGGTTTAAAAAAAATAATTAGTTTTAACAAAAATAATTCTCTGTGTTTAGTTGAAATTGTTTTACAACTAGATTATTTAATCAATTAACCAATTATCATTAACTCGTTTTCCCTTTTCTTCGTCTCCTTCGTCATTGAAAAATAATAAATTGGTCCATTGAGAATCAAAAAACCTAAGACCGCTTGTGGTTACTAAAAATAACATTGCCTCAAATAAAAGCCACTTTTCTTGTAATATTATATGTCTCTTGGTGCAGTTTATACGGTTTAATATTTTCATATATCATAATCAAAATTAGATAAGCATTAGTATAATGAACACAAGCAAATGGTCCACACAATGTTCTAGAATGTTTTTCTTTTTTTTTTTTATGGGAGAACTAACTAACTAAATAGAAACATAGACAATATTTGTTCGCATAGCACAATAACTTACGACACACACAATCTATATCTCAAATCGCACCCCATCTCATTCTTTGGTGTTGAGTTTTTAATTCATCTAACCTATTAATTTGATTTCCCAAGGCTTAGGAATAACATTAATGACCAAAGCAATGTTGTTTTATTAATCATCTATTGCTCCGATGTAGCAGTTCAATCTTTCAGTACTAAAAATAAAACGCTAAGATAACCTATGATTGATTGATTTTATTTTTTGGGTGGAAAAATTAACCAAAATACAGAAAAAAGTATGAAACATATTAAACTTTCTCAACTTAAACAAATACCAACAACCAAAGTACAATCAATCATATAAGTTAATTCACTACATTAAATACCAAGACTTTATAACTACTTCTTTTTGTTTCTGGGAATTTCATATTTCTTTGCCTTCTCTTGTTTGGTTTGGTTGCAAAGTGTGTATAGCAGTTAATCCTTCTAATTAACTTTTAGTCTTTTCAAAAATTATACATGACACAATGGTATAACTACAGGGTAGAGTAATATTGAATCTAGAATCATTTTTGCTTCTTCGATTACTAACTAACTAACTAAGCAAGAACTTTAATTACTCTCTCTAACTTTGGATCCCACTTCATAATTTCCCTATTTACATAACTTTATACAACACCCCATCGTGCTTCATATCCATATCGGTTATCTTGACCCCACGATTGATCAATAGATGGTCAAAATCAATTGTCCCGTAATATTCCACTACCCCGACTCTCACCATTGACTTGTCTGACACCATAAACTTGCCACGAAATTGGATCGTGTAATCACGTTGTTTATTCAAATTCACTTTCTCTTTGTCCATTTTCACTTCGTGTACTTTCCCACTCCCTTGTTCATGGGTCTTGATGTTGGCCTCTGTACTCTCCAACCGGTCCAACCCCAACCCTGTCAGTGTCATTGCATTGTTGATCACCGACACCGCATTGATGGGTTTCACAACCCAACGGAAATCAACCTTACTGGAGTGCGTGTGACTACTGTCAACAGTTTTCGTGATGTCAATTTGCAACCCAGAAACACTGGGGTATTGGGACTCCACCCATATCTCAAACTCACCATCACTATTTGGATGTGAGTCCACAGTCAAGGGAAGACCAAATATTTGTCGAATTTCTCGATTCGCTGATAACCCTTCCAACACCGCATACTTGATGTTCTTCTCTTGTAGTACACGGCAAAACTGTTCCACATCGTTGGTGTCACGGTGGTTATGTGTTCCTCCATCTGTGGTCAGTTGATTGATTTCTGTCATGATGTATTCGTAGAATTCCGGGTCAAAGTATTTCAATCCATGTGGGAACAGATACGCTGTCTGGTACAAGATGTTGCCATTAAACCATAATGGGAGAAATATCGCTCGTTTCCTTGATTTCCCATCTGGTAATATCTCATCCTGGAATCTTTTATACTGAACTGCCACAAACAACAACATTGTGAGTGAACTAGACGCAGCAATTAATATGACAATAGTGCGCAAGGGTAATCGGTTGTTTCGTTGGATCGGGAACATGGCCAGTTGTGTGTTTAATTGGTGGATGGTGTTCCTGCCCCTGAGTAGTTGTGGTTGGCTGGTGCAGAAATACCTCCTATAGGGTATAAAAGTGGTGATTGGCCGGGCACAACTCCAATTCCTTGCTGATAGTCGTAGTATGTTTCGAGTGATCATTTGTGCTGATTGATGATGGATTAAACGGAGTCTTTTGGTTGTGATTCCTTTTTTTCTTGTTTGTTCTATTTTCTACTTTTTTGCGTGTTTCTTGGTGTGCGACATCTGACCCAGCTCGTATTACATGCTGACTGCGAAAAAGCACATCAACAATACTCGAAAGTTATACATTAATAATACAGATATAAAGTATATGTCTATTCCATACTGGCCCAGTCCAAATGTTGTGACTCCAATTCCTCCAACATCTTGAGCAACTCTTGCTTTTCTTTTTCTTCTTTCTGTTTATCCTCTTCTGAGGTGTCCACATGCTTATGTTTTAGTGTTTCCAGTTTAACACTGGCTGTGTTGTGTGGTTTGTGGTTGGACTTCCTTTCTCGTGTAGTGTGTTTGCCAACACTTAACTTGTCAAGCCTTTCAGCTAGGGAGTTGGCCCCTGATGAACGAGTATAATCTTGTTTATCTGCGGGCTTGTCAAATCGTGCAGCAAATGCCCTGGCAGCAGCTGTCATAGGTCCTCTTTCATTGTCTTCATTGTCTTGCTTAGGTTGTGAATTTCGTCTTACTCTTGGAGTACCTTCATGGTTGTTCTTGCTCTTCCGCGGAGACACATTATCTCTTCTCTTGTGGTGGTTGTGTTGAGAATCGGACTTACCTCTGTGTTTTCCATAATCATCTTTCGACAGTGGTGGAGACGGATACACATTTTGTGTGTCCTCAGCATCAGCCCATATACTCACCAATGTTTCTGATTTCTTGCTCGTTATTGGTTTACTCCATTTACTATCTTCAAGATCTGAGCCAGGTTTATCATTACTATTATTGTGGCGAGGATGGTGCAGTTGTTTGGAGTCCTGCTCAATAGCTTGTTTCACCAATGTTTCATCGGTAGCCCATCTCGATGCTAATCCAGACATGTTGTAAGTGTGTTAGAATGTGGTGTTATGTGGAGATGTGTCAGAATATGCAAAAAAAAAAAAAAATAACATCGCAATCTCATCTTGCATAGATTGTGGTGTTGTGGGAGTATGTTTTTTTTTTTTGCTGGCTTATCAATCCGATTGTTTGAAAGAAAGATCTTTCTTTGCCAGATTCTTGAGATTCCAGAACAAAAAAAATGTGTGTTGGCTTGTAAGCTGCGAAAGAGATGAGAGAAGATATGCTAATAACACAACAAGTGGTTGGAACGAACGTAAAGTTTCACAGCAACAAAGTTATGCCAATTCCTTTTATTTATTCATTCCAAATTTGCAATCTAAGCACAACCTAAAAAAGTCATCGTAGATTTGTCAATGGGCCATAGTAATTCTTTGACATTCTGGAGGAATAACTTGGAGCCTCGAAGGAATTCTTACCAATCTTGTTAGTTCCAATTATTGATCTATAAATGTCTAAAACGCTCACAGATGTCATATAAAATCATCAACGGTTTTTTCTCATATTAGCCATATATGACTTGGAAAAGCATTTTCAACTTGGGGTTTTATTACGTGATTCTCAAGCTGAAGTCCCTCTTTTTTGAAAGCTATAAAACAGTTCTTCCAATTTTGAAATTAGTTAAATTGATCATCTGGTAAGTCTATTACGCTATTATTTGTTTCTCCAAAAACATAAGAAGCTTCTTTGTTTGCAATTATTAACTGTCAAGTATTATTTGCGTTTTGTTTTTGAAATTGCAATGTCATATTCAGAGCTTCATTATGATTTTGAGCCCTTTTAATTGAAGAAAACACACTCTACTCTATTTACAGAATTTCACACACGTGACATTCAGGTGATTATGCTTCTCTTCTACTAAAACTATTCACAAATGCTAAATAAACGGATCTGAGGTCAAATATTCAGTAACAAACAAGTATACGTCATACGTGTCAAATCAACTGATGTTTTAAGGGAAAAAAATTTATTCTCGTTAACAAACAACCCGTGATGGCTTTCCCTTTACTGTAGATGTCAAAACCAGATTTTTCTTTTTCGAACAACATACTCTATATTTCTTTTATATCATGGTAGAACAATTCGTCGTCAATACTATTATGGAATTGATTCTATTTCTATGTAAGTTCTGAATAGCAAGTGTTTGTAAGAAAAAAATACTGGTATGCTTTTTTGTTTCATAGTGACAAGGCCGACTTTAGCCCGTTAAAGTCCATTGTGCAGTACATTTTTCTCCATTCCAGAAAACGGTAGCAATTAATAATAATTTAGTCAGAAGTATACTCGTTATAATCAAATTACCCAATTATTAATAAACCCTTACAGTGGTAGCAATCATTGTAGAACAGTCAAAGTCAATGTTCACACTTAATAGCTCAATATATACCTGCCCTTAAATTATTTGAAATCCGTTGGTGCCGCTGTGATTTAGAAATGTAAAGCTAAATTTTCATACTCAACAACAACAACTGATTTAAAAATTCAGCCTTTAGTAAAATTTAAAACTGCGCTTGTGCAGAAATTCTATTCTCCCCCTACTTTTACTAATATAACCACACCACTCCCTGTCCATTTTTTTTTTTTTTTTAGTTTTTCTTTTACTCTTCTTCTTTTGTTACCAAGAGTATATTCAATCAACTCAATTGAATTATATCTAACCAATCAAATATATTTTCAATCATGGCCTCCTTTAAATTAGCTACCGATTTACCAGAATGGAAAAAATTAGAAGAAACCTATAAATCCGTCGGTGAGAAATTCAGCGTCAGAGATGCATTTGCCAAAGACCCAAAAAGATTTGAAGAATTCTCCTGGATCTACAAAAACTACGATGATTCTAAGATCTTGTTTGATTTCTCCAAAAACTTGGTTAACAAAGAAATCTTTGATCAATTGGTCACTTTGGCTAAAGAAGCCGGCGTTGAAAAATTGAGAGACGCCATGTTTGCTGGTGAGCACATCAACACCACTGAAGACAGAGCTGTTTACCACGTTGCTTTGAGAAACCGTGCCTTGAGAAAAATGCCAGTTGATGGAAAAGATACTGCTCAAGAAGTTGATGATGTCTTGAAGCACATGAAAGAATTCAGTGACTCAATTAGAGATGGTTCTTGGACCGGTTACACTGGTAAATCCATTACTGATGTTGTCAACATTGGTATTGGTGGTTCCGATTTAGGTCCAGTTATGGTTACTGAAGCTTTGAAAGCTTACAGTAAACCAGGTTTGAATGTCCACTTTATTTCCAACATTGATGGTACTCACACTGCTGAAACTTTAAAGAATTTGAATCCAGAAACTACTTTGTTTTTGATTGCTTCTAAAACTTTCACCACCGCTGAAACCATCACTAATGCCACTTCAGCTAAAAACTGGTTCTTAGCTGCTGCTAAAGATCCTAAACACATTGCTAAACATTTCGCTGCTTTATCTACCAACGAAAAGGAAGTAGTTGCCTTTGGTATTGATGCCAAAAATATGTTTGGTTTTGAAAGTTGGGTTGGTGGCCGTTACTCAGTTTGGTCTGCCATTGGTTTGTCAGTCGCCATTTACATTGGTTTCGAAAACTTTAATGATTTCTTGAAAGGTGCTGAAGCCATGGATCAACACTTTTTAACTACTCCATTAGAAAATAACATTCCAGTTATTGGAGGTTTATTGTCTGTTTGGTACAACAACTTCTTTGGTGCTCAAACCCATTTGGTTGTTCCATTCGATCAATACTTGCACAGATTCCCTGCTTACTTGCAACAATTGTCTATGGAATCCAATGGTAAATCCGTTACCAGAGCCAATGTTTTCACCAACTATCAAACTGGCACTATTTTGTTTGGTGAACCAGCTACCAACGCTCAACACTCATTCTTCCAATTAGTCCATCAAGGTACTAAATTGATTCCAGCTGATTTCATTTTGGCTGCTCAATCCCACAACCCAATTGAAAAGAACTTGCACCAAAGAATGTTGGCCTCCAATTTCTTTGCTCAATCTGAAGCTTTAATGGTTGGTAAAGATGAAGCTAAAGTTAAAGCAGAAGGTGCCACTGGTGGCTTAGTTCCTCACAAGGAATTCTCTGGTAACAGACCAACCACTTCTATTTTGGCTCAAAAAATCACCCCAGCTGCTTTGGGTTCTTTGATTGCGTACTACGAACATGTTACTTTCACTGAAGGTGCTATTTGGAACATCAACTCTTTTGATCAATGGGGTGTTGAATTGGGTAAAGTATTGGCTAAGGTCATTGGCAAAGAATTGGATGACAAGAAAGCCGTTGCCACCCATGATGCTTCTACAAATGGTTTGATTAACCAATTCAAAGAATGGGAAGATTAACTATCCGTGAAGTTGTAGTTTTTTGAGAGCAAAAAATTTAAATTGAATCAAATATTGAGAACTTTTCTTTTCTGTGATGTAAGTTTTTTTATAGATTATTGACTTTTCTAAACTGATAAGTTGTTTATGAGATAGAACTTGTAGAGTGTCAATTGTTGCAAATCATGGAGACTACATTTTTGCAAAGGAAGACAGAAAAACGAATTGCTAAGGAAAGGACATCGAGAAAAAAAAAAACCGATCGAAAAAATGGAAAAAAAAAATTAGTGATGGGTGGAAATTGCTTTTGCAGGGAGCAACTTCATAACCATTCCAACACTTCATTACCTTTGAGAGACCATATCAATCCCATCCTCGTCATGTCAGACACAGAAGAGATTCCAGTTATAGAACAAGAAGAACTAGATAACCCATTAAGAATAATTCTAGTAATAGATCATCCTGAAAACAAAGAATCTAATGAGATGGAGGAACGTTTATTAGATTCCATACAAAGTTTTAAACAAATGGATCAATTTTTTGATAAATTTGATGAAACAATAGCTATTCCTAATGAATCACATATTAAATACGAAGTGGGAAGTGATGGATTGGTGGTTATTATTGTGGATAATTTGAAATTACGTGATGAAGTATTGGTATTTATTGATGGGTATAATGAAGGCAATGAGAATAATACAACTGAGAATGAAGATGAATCACAGGATAAGAAGAAATTGAAGAAAGAAAAGAATTAGACACTGAAAAGTAGAGAATTTAATGAATATACAAGAGACTGCATTTATCAGAATTCAAGAAAAATTGTGAACAGTGCTTTGCAAGACTTGTAAAGTTGGACGAGAAATAATATATGGGAAGTTGTTAGGGATTCTTTGGGAATATGATTTCAAAGATACTAGAATGTCTTGATTTTTGAAAGTATTGAACAGATAGTAGTATGACGTGCCTGCTTAACCATGTTATCAGGATATCCCTTTCAATAATAACTTTCTGGATGTCCTCACTGTATAGAATCTACTATGTAACTAAATCTAATGGTCGTCACATCCTAAAACTACAATCTTAAGTCCACTTATCACTTTACCTCTAAAATATGGCTTGACCAAACATACTATTAGGTGGAAAAAAAAAACAAGATAGGATAACATGAATTATATATCTTCCCTTTTGATAGCTTTTATTGCTAAACGGATTGTTTTTGCTTTGAAATGAATCTCACGTAGTCACATTCTAATATCAGTTTTGAACTCAATAGAGAATCGAAACACCCTATTAAACACAGTTCTAACACAACATTGTATTATCAGTTTTCTTGTTTTACCCGACCAGATGACTCAGTCGATGATTTTAATGAAGCAACCTTAGATGGTACATCAGAATTGTTTCTACCTTTGCTGTTGCTCAACACTATTTTATTTCTTGGTAAGACAAAACTCAACAAATCTCTCTCGCTCTCATTACTATTCCAAAATAGGCAAGTGGATCTAAAAAAAAATATAAACTATGTTGGTAGTGTCCATTTTAACAAAAGAATAACAAAAAAAAAAACATAGAGACACACACTCCAACTGAGTGCAATATTTAATTTTTTGTACAAAGTCATTCACACATCTTTCATTTCTCCAATTCTCCACAGAAATCAAGATTCTTCAACAAAAAGAGTGGCAAACTACATTTAACACTTTCTTTACTTGAATCAACAATCAATTAGTTGGTAAACTGAACTACTTGCTAAACAACAACGCACTTTATGAGTTTTCCACTTCCATTACCAAGAACTCCTCCTCCCAAAACCAAGCTTCCTAGAATACCAAATGCTCCACAATCGCCAACAAAATTATGTTCTAAATCTTTGCCTACTGTGTTAGAGATGACAACATCAACACCAGAAAAGGATACTGCATTCTCACAATCAACATTCCCACCAATACGTTTATTTGATCGTGCATGGTCATTGACCACTGATGATAGTCACATTCCAGTGTACGATCTACTCAAACTATTACATAATTTACGATTGGAATCACTACACGACATGAACGAAGATTATGAACTAATTCACATGGATGATATGGTTATCAAATCACGAATAGTTGAGCAAACGGAATTTTTACACGAAGTTAATAAAGAACAAGCATACCAGATAATATATCAGAGCTTCCAAGATACCAAGGAGGTTTTGAAGAATAATGAGAGTCTAAATTTGCAATATGATATTTTTAACAATCATTATGATCTGATGATGATGAGGATAAGTAATAATGGAAGTCAAGAAGACAATGACGAAGAAGATTATGATGAGACAGCAACGTTAATGGAAATAGCCCAAAACTCCCCCTTACAAGAAGATTATGAAGATGTTCTTATTCCACAACAAATATCAAATTGGGTAAAGCCAAATATAAAATTAGCACTAACAGAATTAGAACAGTTCCATATTAAACTAAATAACCAGTATTTGGTGTTAGAAAATGATTTACGACAAATAAAACTGAAAAACGATTTGGACCTAAAGGAGTTACAAGTATTGGTTGGTAAAAATGACCATTTGATAAATAAATTAAACGATATCAGAGAAGAACTATCAGGCATCAATAATTGTTTGATGGACTATAGAGATCAATTTGATATGGATAGTTTCATAGTATGCGATAATGAGAAAACAAAAGAATGGAAATCACAGTTATTGAATGATGATAATGATGGGGAATTATTGGCTTCCTGTCTCCAATCAATTGACATAACTGCAAAAGAAGCGTTAGAAGTTGATATCAAACTGAGTTGGTCCCTTGATAATACCCCGCTTACAAGAGAAACAAGAGTTTACGAGAAGGATCATATTTTTGTGTTAGAGAATAAAGAAGTTACAACCAATGTGCAACAAGTTGGGATGTCTGTACCTAAAACTGACGATATTAGTGGTGTCAAGACAGTAGATATAGTACAGATAACTTCAACTATACCGCTAACGGTTGACAATGAAACTAGTTGCCATACCGAAGAATCTAAATTGGTAGAATCTCACATATCAAATCCCAAAGCCACTGATATTCGAAAGAAGGGTAAGATTAGTAGACATAGTCACTACCTTGTTATTGTGGCTATAGGTGTTATTGTTGCTTATTTTAAAAGCATGCTTTAAAGAATTGAAAAAAAAAAAGGATCGACAGAAGAAAACAACCTGAATATTTTTCTACAATCTATACATGTTAGTAGCAAAAGATAGCCATTTCAATTTTTTTGTAGGCTTGATAGTATAATTAGTAGTTTTTTTTTTTTTTTTCAATCATGGGAAATATAATAATGCATCCATATTCACAGCTTTATTTTTGGGATCCAGGTGTAATATCTTTTCCAGGTCAACATACTTATTATCTCTAATTGAATAACTTTTCATTAATGTATAACCCATTTTTAGATAAAATTTTCGATTCACAGGGTTGGAACTTTCTAAATACATATAACTTTTTGGATTATCCCGTAAGAATTGGGTTTTGGCATAATCCATTAAAATTCGACCCAAACCTTTACCTCTCATGGATGGTAAAGTTGCAATATCACCAAGGTACCAAATATCCACATCACAAGGGAAATGATGATCGTCATCTTCACGACATAACAACTCTTTTATTAATATTTCATTACGAACTTTTATTAAATATGGCAATTTATCTTTGAAAACTTTGAAACGACAACGACCTTTAACAGCTTTTAGATTGAATTTCACCACTGATTTATTAAATATGGAATTTGATTCAGGAGCGAAATAATCTTCATCATCGTAATCGGAGTCTGACCCAGAACTTGAATCACTAATTTTAGCTCCATATATTTGATTCCATAAAGCAACACCTAAAAATGGAAATTTATCCAAGTTTTTGATATCAAAATCTGATAATGATTTTTCAAAATTATTATCCTTGATAACAAACACAGTACCTTCAGTAGATAAACAATCATAAGCAGTGTATTCAAAATATGATAACATCAAATCTAATTTCTTTTTCTTATAAGTACTTTCTGAAGTATTTGATTTGGTGTACTTTGTTGTATTAAGAATGAAATTAGTAAATGGATCGTCTTCAAATGCCATCAACAAAGTTTTTGCAACACGTCTGTAATCTTTCAAAGTTGCAACATCAATAGAAATATCCAACTGATTAGGAATGGAAAAACTCGATCTAATTGAAACTGAAGAAACTAGTTTGGGTTTGTCTGTATTTTCATAAATCAAAGCACGGGTACGTTTGGGATTCGATGCAACCGACTCTAAACTGTTTGACCGGGCTTTTTTCGAGCCTAAAGAACTATTCGAACTTGGAACTGGAACGATAACTTCCAGTTCTGGAATGGTTTGGGTATGACACAACAACATAGATCTCTAATTATTAGAAGGGATTGATTTTGTTTTGTTTTTATTGTGTTAATAGTTGGTTACCCTTGGGGATTTACGGCAGGAATTTATACTTGTAAATTTGTAATGGGGATATGTGTTGATAACAAATAGAAAGTACACAAAGCTGGGCCCTGAACTAGTGCAACACGGCAACAATTTTTTGTTTGATTTAAATCATCTCCACGCATTGTTTTTTAACGGCGGTAAGAGATAAAGCGATAAGACTTGGTTCTATTTTTTTTTTTTTCTCTGTCCAATGATTTTCTACTACCAATTCAACTGAAAATTATCTTTTACATCTTTAGTGGCTTTATTTATAGTTAGATCCTTCATCTTTATTTTATGTCAGTTATTTGACAGTGTTTTTTGGTATAAAAAGAATCAAGTAATTAACTCTCTGGTATTAAGAATCAACATATGGAAACCAAGATTATGGAGTGCGCATTTAGAATACCTAAAAGGGAATACAATACTTGCGCGAGTGTGTTAGAGATAATTGTGAAACTGACCATTATATCGTTTACAACACCAAATACTATTGATACAAGGAAAATACGGCCCATGATATTAGAAGTTGTCATAAGCATTCTTAATCTTTTTGATCTATGAACAAGTACAACTGAGTCTGTTAGAATAATTCGATTAAGATAAACTCTAATAAAGTTATACGATCTAAGTGCAATATGACAACAAAGTTTATGACGAGAGAATACCAAAAACACAGGAAGAAATATTTGATAACCCCTATACCCCTATTTTAGCAATGTGTTGTTTATCCTCTCCCCACTAATATCTACAATGCCTTATTGTTTTACATTATCGATATCGTAATGACTTTAAACCAAATATACATAAGTTGAATATGCAATGTATCCGCTGATTTATTGCCCTGGTTACCATAAATCAAAACTTGGACTTACCCCATTATATACTCAAATCTCAATTGCCGATTTTCTCACTTGGTATCAATTAAACAACTATGATCTAATTGAGTAACTATATACCTTAGAAAGTAGTACAAACGTTACGACCCAGAGTTTTTAATACTATAATTAGAACTACAATTGCATAATTCAGCTATGTCTAAGTATTTTGTGTATGTAACAGCTATCTCAGTGTCAACATAGACAAGAAAACAATAAAATTGTGTTATTAGCATATCTTCTCTCATCTCTTTCGCAGCTTACAAGCCAACAGAACAAACACATTTTTTTTGTTCTGGAATCTCAAGAATCTGGCAAAGAAAGATCTTTCTTTCAAACAATCAGATTGATAAGCCAGCAAAAAAAAAAAAAAAAACATACTCCCACAACACCACAATCTATGCAAGATGAAATTGCGATGTTATTTTTTTTTTTTTTGCATATTCTGACACATCTCCACATAACACCACATTCTAACACACTTACAACATGTCTGGATTAGCATCGAGATGGGCCACCGATGAAACATTGGTGAAACAAGCAATTGAGCAGGACTCCAAACAACTGCACCATCCTCGCCGCAATAATAGTAATGATAAACCTGGCTCAGATCTTGAAGATAGTAAATGGAGTAAACCAATAACGAGCAAGAAATCAGAAACATTGGTGAGTATATGGGCTGATGCTGAGGATACACAAAATGTGTATCCGTCTCCACCACTGTCGAAAGATGATTATGGAAAACACAGAGGTAAGTCCGATTCTCAACACAACCACCACAAGAGAAGAGATAATGTGTCTCCGCGGAAGAGCAAGAACAATCATGAAGGTACGCCAAGAGTAAGACGAAATTCACAACCTAAGCAAGGCAATGAAGACGATGAAAGAGGACCTATGACAGCTGCTGCCAGGGCATTTGCTGCACGATTTGACAAGCCCGCAGATAAACAAGATTATACTCGTTCATCAGGGGCCAACTCCCTAGCTGAAAGGCTTGACAAGTTAAGTGTTGGCAAACACACTACACGAGAAAGAAAGTCCAACCACAAACCACACAACACAGCCAGTGTTAAACTGGAAACACTAAAACATAAGCATGTGGACACCTCAGAAGAGGATAAACAGAAAGAAGAAAAAGAAAAGCAAGAGTTGCTCAAGATGTTGGAGGAATTGGAGTCACAACATTTGGACTGGGCCAGTATGGAATAGACAAATACTTTATATCTGTATTATTAATGTATAACTTCCGAGTATTGTTGATGTGCTTTTTCGCAGTCAGCATGTAATACGAGCTGGGTCAGATGTCGCACACCAAGAAACACGCAAAAAAGTAGAAAATAGAACAAACAAGAAAAAAAGGAATCACAACCAAAAGACTCCGTTTAATCCATCATCAATCAGCACAAATGATCACTCGAAACATACTACGACTATCAGCAAGGAATTGGAGTTGTGCCCGGCCAATCACCACTTTCATACCCTATAGGAGGTATTTCTGCACCAGCGAACCACAACTACTCAGGGGCAGGAACACCATCCACCAATTAAACACACAACTGGCCATGTTCCCGATCCAACGAAACAACCGATTACCCTTGCGCACTATTGTCATATTAATTGCTGCGTCTAGTTCACTCACAATGTTGTTGTTTGTGGCAGTTCAGTATAAAAGATTCCAGGATGAGATATTACCAGATGGGAAATCAAGGAAACGAGCGATATTTCTCCCATTATGGTTTAATGGCAACATCTTGTACCAGACAGCGTATCTGTTCCCACATGGATTGAAATACTTTGACCCGGAATTCTACGAATACATCATGACAGAAATCAATCAACTGACCACAGATGGAGGAACACATAACCACCATGACACCAACGATGTGGAACAGTTTTGCCGTGTACTACAAGAGAAGAACATCAAGTATGCGGTGTTGGAAGGGTTATCAGCGAATCGAGAAATTCGACAAATATTTGGTCTTCCCTTGACTGTGGACTCACATCCAAATAGTGATGGTGAGTTTGAGATATGGGTGGAGTCCCAATACCCCAGTGTTTCTGGGTTGCAAATTGACATCACGAAAACTGTTGACAGTAGTCACACGCACTCCAGTAAGGTTGATTTCCGTTGGGTTGTGAAACCCATCAATGCGGTGTCGGTGATCAACAATGCAATGACACTGACAGGGTTGGGGTTGGACCGGTTGGAGAGTACAGAGGCCAACATCAAGACCCATGAACAAGGGAGTGGGAAAGTACACGAAGTGAAAATGGACAAAGAGAAAGTGAATTTGAATAAACAACGTGATTACACGATCCAATTTCGTGGCAAGTTTATGGTGTCAGACAAGTCAATGGTGAGAGTCGGGGTAGTGGAATATTACGGGACAATTGATTTTGACCATCTATTGATCAATCGTGGGGTCAAGATAACCGATATGGATATGAAACACGATGGGGTGTTGTATAAAGTTATGTGAGTAGGGAGTTAGGCCATCAGATTAGCTTAACTTGGATACCTTCAGGAAAAGAAATAGTAATGTAACTCTAGATGCAAAAGTAGAGTTCGAAAAGTACTTCTTGTTTACAGTGGAAATTAAGGGAATTTCCAATAGCTTAGACGTTGTCGGCATAGGCTAAATAGTAAAAATAATTTTCATTTTGTCCAAAGAATAACAATTCTTGAAATCAAGGATTTAATTCTCTGCCTCCCTGCCATTTATACATAAAAGCGTTTTTTTATCTTTCTAGTAGGTTGAAATTAAAGAACTCAAAGAGGTTTTCAAGATGACCATGAAATCATTATGATTCCTTCATTAAACATAGAATTACTCTGATGTAAATCAAAGAAAGCAAAGCGAAATAGAACATCAGTTTACTCTGGAGTTATTACAACGTAAAAATCATCTTGATGTAAATATATATATATATGAATTCAAACTGTAAATCCGACTTGTGTAAATTACCTGAGTAATTATAACTGGCTTTTGAATCCCCACAAGCTATAAAATCTGTTACTATACAGTATCTGATGATTAATCAACATATAATTTATTCGCGTCGCTTTTATAGATTTCAATTTCTTTAAGTTTAGAACCCTTCATTTTTAACAATTCTAATGTGTTGCTGTCAATATTAAAATGAACCAAAATGAAACTCTATTCGTAACAGCCATTTGGTCTTTCTTCCCAGTGATTAAACGAAAGGTTCTAAATCCACTGATCAAAAGGTTCCAAGAATTCAGACTCCTGAAAGTTCAATATTCAGCTCATAATCTAAACATTTTACTAATATTAGGAACTCTGATGGAGGAAATACCAATAATAGGTTCCCATCCACTATGATCCTTAAATATTTGGTATCATATTGAATAGTCTCAAGATCAGGAAAAAATTCTTCACGCAGTAGACCAACGCAATGAATACGATTCTTCAGAAATAAATTATTTTTAATATTGTAATCATTTCAGAATATCCCAAAGGAAAAATCTCTATAGCTGTATATTGATTTACTTTTCAAATTAGGAGCATGTATTCCAGTATCTTCAAGGGAGTTGATACCAGGTAATTCTAACCACAAATTCTCCAAGTAAAGCATTTCCTCACATACAAAATCTACTGATTCCAGGAATGTACTAACATGAAAGTAGCGTAATTTTGGAGGCAAAGTTATTTTAGTTATTTCGTTGACTGTGATATCCAAATATTCTAAAGATGAGGAAAATGAATATTCTGTTGTGTCGTCATCACCGTAGAGTTCCAATGTCAATTTTTTAAGGCCATCAATTATGTAGTTATCCAATTTGGTATTGATTAATTCAAGACTTGTGATAACAGTGGGTAATCCACTTACATATTTAAACAACATTAAACTTAACGAATCAAATATTACTCCGGAATTTCTAACAATATCTAAGTCTGCATCTGAAATAAAGTTATCTGTACAAAGAACAGCATTAACTTTCATAGCATTATATAAAACCTCTGGAAAACTCTTATATGTTACTCTAAATGCAAAAAAAAGTCCTCTAAGTGAACAACCTTCGGGAATATCTTCCACTGGTTGACACCCTTTTTCAAACTTTCTGGTTGGAAAGAAATATGAGTACAACCACATTCCGAGAATCTAACGCCTGGTTTGTCACTTCCTTGGTGCTTCGTAACCTCTCCAGTACTTTCCACATCTGAAAAAATTGCAGAAGCAACAGTTCTCCTAATAGGCGGAAAATATAAAAGTTGCGGTAACTCACATTTGGGTAAGTAATCAACTATAATAGCAATAATATCCAATGGAAGTTCTGCTAACCTAATGAAAAGATTTACATTTTTGTTTGTAGATGGCATAGAGAATGGGCTTATTAATACTTGACAAATCAAAAAGCTAGTGTTTCAGCTAACGAATAATCAACTTCTTTTTAATAATATTGGTGTGTTGTATGTTGTGGACAGTATTACAGCACCTTGGTGTCTTATCTATGATAAATTGTGTGGATAGTTTCTGATACCAAATTGATAACATAATTGTTAAGATAACTCTGGGAGTATCATTCTAATATAAAAAGATGAATAGCTAACATTTTCTGAAACTATTCATTAAATATTGTTGGAAGTAGATGCAACACTAGTAAGACATAATATTGGCATGCTCATTGGAAACGACAAAATCAACTGAACTTAAAAATAAATTATTAGGGCAATGAAGCATGGTACTACCAAATTTCGCTTAAAATTGGCCTCAAAAAAAAAGGTTCCTAGATAATTATTACGAACTATGTAAAGAAGCTATTAACACCCTGCTGAAAGAATTCCACGAAAGTATAGGATGATCATACTATTTAAACTACACAGTTTGACTCAATTCGATCAAAACTTATTATATCAGTAAAATGTTTTTGAGGGCAGCACTAGAGTATAATCAAGCTTGTATGGTTAGAATTGATTTACCAGCAGCTTAATTAGTATTCCAATGACAATCACTACCTGTACGAGAATTGCCGTTAAAATATCTGTTACATAAATAAAATAGTACATAATATACTGATGCCTCAAGAATCTGATTCATCGTCACTATCTAAGCCCAATGCTTCCACAATAACGTTACGGCCACCATAATCATCATCGTCAGTATATTCTTCATCCAGGGTAAACACACTTCCATTGTAAAGATCATCTGAATCATAGTCAAGAATAATATCGCTCTTTCCAGAAGCTTTAGTCTCATCCGCATATGGATCAAAAATCCCATGCATACAAGACAAGCGAGAAGAATGATTTGATATTTCTCTCAATGTTTCATCAAACTTGCTAAGCTCCAATGAAAGTCCTTTGATTGCTTTCATTACTTTCCTCACGTCAATTACATTCAAATTCAAATTTCCAGTAGCCTGTATTCTTAGTTTTGCGTTCTTATTCTTTTCTTCGTACATTGAAACCAAGAATGGCGATATCAAACGAAGGTCACATTGACGTATATCTAATGCTTCCAATGATGACGCCGGTAATTTGACAGAGTTTACTGCCTTTAATTGATTTCCCATTAGTGACAACTTGCGTAAGTTCTTCAACCTTTCAAACGACGCAGGTAGCTCTTGTATTCCCATTTCCATCAAAGTTAGATGTTTAACACTAACTGGAAATAGATCAATATCAAACGTCTTGATATTACCCCCACGAATATTGATCGCTTCAAGTCTGGATACTTCCAAGTTCAATAATTCTAATATCCGGTAATCAATATTAAAATTTTTAAAAACAAAATCACCTAATACTAAGGGCCATTTAATTTCCTGAATTAGACGAGACATTTTCCCCTTCTTGTTTGCAATCAAGTGCAACCGTGTGAGACTATTCGGCAAATGATACATAAAATCCAGGCTTTCAAATGTGAGATAATCAGCTTGTAATAACAACTCCCCAGCAAAATTTGGAATTCTGAAACCACTCTCAAATGCAAGTCTTGATGTCTCAATGTGAATATATTGCAAATTGTCACCTAAATGAAAGTATCCATCATTAAATGTTAAATTCAAAAGTTCTAAACGCAGGAAACACTAGAGTACTCAAATTAACATCTGTTTCTCCAATATTATTGATCAGTAACAGTGTCAAGTTGGAAGGAAAAGTCAAAGTTGCACTACCGGAGTTACCTGAAACTGGCAAGCCTTTTCCAGTGTACTCAAAACTTTCTAGCTCAGTAAAAGAACTTCTCTCAAATAAGTTAACTGGATAGACACAGTACTTTAAAACTAGATGCTTTAACAGTTCAAACTGTTTCAAGGTATCAAGGTTGATTAAATTACCACACTTTTCTAATTTTAGTATTTTTAGATTTGGAGCAATTATTCCAGTTTCAGCAAATGATTTAATGTTCGGTAACTCGAGTTGTAAATACTCTAAATGTACCAATTCTTCAGGTACGAAATTTGCTGAATCCAAAGATGTTGTCATACATAGTTTTTGTTAATTTGGAGGTAAAGTCACTTGAATCGTGGAGTTAAAGCGAATACACAAATCTTTTAAATCGGGTGAAAAAGTGTATGTTTGGGGTTCATTATCATCAAAACGTATATCCATCTGTTTTGCACCTGGAATCGCATAGCTATTCAATGTGGTGTCAAATAACCGAATGTATCTGGCAATTGGTGGAAACGTAACTGGATCCCAAAAACTTGACAATCTTAAAGAATCAAACGTAATAGAAGAATCCAAGAATTTATTTAACAATTCTTCTGCTTTTATACCTTCACCCTGAGAAAGAGTACCATTAATACTCAGAGCTTCCTTTAAAAGCCTGGGGAAAGTATCCAAAACATCCCTACTTACAAATTCTCCGTGCATATGGATTGCTCTTGGGTATACATTCCATTGAGCAATTCCCTTCTTCAAATCAGTAAGTTCAATTTTAAACCGGTCACAGTCACATTCGGAGTAACCAACAACAGGTGCATCACTACCCTTGTGTCTATTAGCGTACCAAGTAATATTAACGTCTGATAAAATTGCAGAAGACACTTCCTTTTGAATCGGTGGGAAGTACAATAACTTAGGTAGTATACATTTCGGTAAATAACCAAGTATTATAGTAGTGATTTCGGAGGGAAGTTTGGCTACTTCCAGAAAGAGTTCAACGTCTGTGGTTATGATTGTCATGGACGTATATCTAACAAAGATAGGATGATAAAATAATATGGGATTCTATTTGGTGATACGAATGGAGTGTTCATTTTTGTTTCGTCTAACTTGCAAACCAATACTTTCAGTAATTTAAAATGTACAAACTATTTTCAAAACACCTGTAATTATTTAATATATTACAATATGTCTATGGAGACAGACTTGAAGTAGTCATTAGAAGTAGAAATGCTAAATATTTGACATTTCATGAGCTCATTGAGCGGAAGTTGGTGATGCCAGCGTTCTGAGGAGTGACATTATTAATTGAAACTAAAATACCTGTAATAGCCCAGGTACACACACTTTATAAATCGTGTATTTTCATCAATTTCAATTTGTAGAAGAAGCAACAATTGCCCTCGCAATAACAAAACTATTGCTTCTGTTGGCAGAATATTGTCAGATTCACTTCATACCAGTATCCAATAGTATTTCAAACTAATCATAATAAGGTTGGACTCGTATGGAGTCTTTTTTTTTTTCTGCTGGATAGTAAGAGAATTTGGATTTGTTTGAGTTGTAATATTTCTCTTATCAATAGATATTTTCATCTTCCTTCGGCAATTCCGTCGGGAAAATAACAACTTGAACAAATCAACAAATACAAATATTTTTCATTCTTTATCTTCTGTTTTTCTTTCTTTACCCCAGAATTGAAGAAAATAAATACCCCCACAAAAATAACCATAAATACAAATGATTTCAGTACCACCTGATACAACTCCAGGATCTTCCAAAAAACGAAAATCATCTACTGTAAACTCCGCCACCACAACTGGTACTTCAACAGAAAAGGATAAAACCAGGAAATATGCACAAGCATCAAGAACATTAAAAGCTTGTGAATTATGCCGTAAACAGAAAACTAGATGTTTCCGATCACCAGAAAACCCCAGTTCATGTTTAAGATGTCGCTTCTTAAGTAAGGCATGTTCTTTTGAAAAAGAAGAGAATCAAGATGCAATAGGTGGGATGTTACCATTTAATTTATCAAATCAAGAAACCACAAAGAAAATTGATTTGATACATGATGGCATAAATCAAATATTGAATTACATGAAGAATGGGGCTCGTAATGAAGATGCAAAATTATTGTTAGATGCATATGAATCCATGAAAGGTCGTTCTAGTAACCCAGTAAGCGCTAATGATCAAAATATCCCACAATTTGATTCTTTTAAATCTGTTAGCTCAGCATCCCCAATTGCAATATTACAACAATTATTTCCTAACCAGCCTAACACACTGAGCACAACTTTGAAAAATGCTGTGCTAAACCAGGAAGACGTTATAAGTCTTGGGATTCTATCGGACCATGAAGTAACAGAATTGATATCGAATTTTCGAAGGAATTACGGACGATGGGTTTCATTTTCATCGTCTCTTTCCACAGAAAATTTGATTGTTCAAATAAAAGAGAAATCTACATTATTACTAACCTCTTGTTGTCTTGTATCGTTTAGATATTATAAATACAAGGGACCAAATGACAGAGCAATGAAATGTCATTTATTGACACAACGATTAACTCAAGATTTGAATAATTCATTGGTTAAATACACTTCTTTTGGATCGGGGCTGGGTCAGGTTGAGTTTCTACAAGCACTAGTGATCTTAAGCATATATCTGAAGAGCTTATCCAAGTTGGACGATAGTTTAAAGCTTGATCCATGGTTTTTATCAAACATTGGCTTGTCAACATTTATTACCAAAACGGCATTAGATGATTTCAAAGAAATTGATGACGAAACTGTGGAAATCCACGGTGAAACTTATAACAAGCTCACAATATTGAGAATCTACAATCATCTTTGTCTTGCCCATATACTGAACTGTATTTTTTCTGGAAGAATGTGTATTTTAGATTCAAGTAGAGTTGAGAAATGTGCCACCACCTTAAGTTTATTAAATGCCACAAATTTTGATGGTCGTATGGTAAGTGAAATTGGATTATTATTTATAACTTATAATTATTTACAAAGTGTGTCAATGGTTGACAGTTATCAAAACTTGGATCATATATTTGAGAAGGTTGTTTTGGATATCAAATCATGGTTTGTTCAATGGGAGTATTTGTTTAGCCAACCAGCTCTACATTTTCTTGAATTCAACTACAATTTTTGTTCCATGTTGGTATACTATGTTTATTGCTTTACAAGATTGAAATTATTGGGGGAAGTCGCTCATCATGGAATACTAAACGAAGACATTTTCACCTATGTGTTCCAAAAAATTGATAACGAAGAATTATTAGAGACCATGTATGGTTACTGCTTGCAAGTTATTTCACATACAAATAACATCGAAAATGATTCATATTTTGCATATTTGTCGGATCAAATTCATTTTACATTCTACTTTTGTTGTGTTTTTATGATTAAATTACAAAAGGTAATGACCTACAAGGATATGCTACCAGCCAAAGATCGAAAAAGACTTATCAGTGTAATCCAGCTGTTGATTGATAAATTCGAGAGAATCAGTACTGACTACCCTCATGATATAATAGTCACTTACAAAAACAATTTAGAAACTTGTTTAAAAGTAAATTTTGTATAATTAAGATTGATTCTATTCTATTTGATTTATTTCAAATGTCCTTTATAGTTACCTTCCATGTAATCGATATGAACAAACGCTCTTTCAACCATAGGTAAGCTTTCAATTGAATATTGTAATGCTTCGGCAATATCGTGACAGTCTTTAAATGACAATTTGTATTTGTCATTAGCAAAAACCAAATCAATCTCCACGTTTACATTGTCTCCGACATGGTACACTTTCAATGCAGTAATCTGTTTGATTGGTTCGGCAAATCTGTACGCGAGATACAAAATCACTTTGTAGTCTAATGGATCGGCAGCAGCCCCAGTCAAATTATTAATATGTTCAAACGCAGTGTGTCCCCAGTTGACCACAATATATATTGACAATGCAAATGCACCCAAGGGATCAAACCACCAAATATTGAAATAATGTCCAATAGTTGGCATCAACAATGAGACAGTGTTAAATACAATATCGGTCATGGCATCTTGTGCCAAGGCTTGTACTGACGAAGACTGACTACTAGAACACCATATCCAACAGCCTAGTTTTGCAATTATAGTAATCATCATGATACTGATTGCGTCAAGACCAATTGGAACAGGGATTTTTTGATTCGGAGTAGGGAAAAACAATCGTTTGAAAGATTCTTGACCAACTTGGAAGAAGGAAATGATAATAATGATGGAGAAAATTAAAACACCCAAAGGCTCCAATCTTGATCTTCCTACTGGATAAGCATGTTGAATCTTCCAATCATTTTGAGTGGCCAATCTGTTGACAATATAAATAATAAAAGTGGACAAAAAATCTAAAATAGAATCAACCAAAGACGCAATAACCGACATTGAGCTAGTTAATAATGTCACAACAATTTTTCCAATAAGCAATAAGATATTTATCAAAAAGTTCACCAAAATTGCAGTTAAAACTTGTGAATTCGTTTCCTCCTCGTTATATCCAAGGTACCTTGACCCATCATTAGTAACGTTTCCGGGAACATCATTAAATCTTGTCGAGTATTTTGAGGTGGAATCACCACGTTCAAGGTCGGTTGCTTGTAACTCACCTCCATTCAAACTGTTTGGCGATGCAGCACGAGAACTTTCGTGCAGGTCTTCGGCAATGTCGGCTAGTGATTCATTGACATCGGATCCATAATTTCTTAACATGTTGTAATGTATTTTACCAGCATCCAAGAAATTATCAATTTCAGTAAATTTTTCAATTAAATGATTCTGTTCTTCATAATATTTTCGAACATCACTGCCCTTTATTTTGCCTACGTTGGGCTTGAAATAATCCTTCCAGGTACATAATGGCAATACTGTCCCGATTAATCTGGCTGGCCTCAAACTACTAACGAAATCGACAACACTCAATCTTCTTAGTTCACCAAACTCGCCTAAAGATTCCATACTGCTCCTATCACCTCCTGTGTTTTGAGGGAACAACGGAGCATTAATATGAGTGCTGCTTATATTACCACTAACATAGTTGTCAAATGGGGAGTTTGGGTTAGTAACAGAATGATGACTGGACAATAAACGATGGAATAATGGTCTTTCTGCGGCCTTGTTTTGATAAAAATCACTGGCACTAATAGAATGATGACGCATGGATGTCAAATATTCATCAAATTCAGTGTATTCCAAGGGGGTATTTGGGGCGATACCTGAAAGAGGACGACGAGATGTTGAATTATTTAACGGTGGACTTGAATATTGAGCATGACGAAGTGGGTTGGCACTGATAGAACTGGTATTAATTGGTTGTGAGTTTAGTTTTGATGATTCTGATCCTATAGTAGTCTTTGGACTTTTCGATGATTTATTCAAAAGTGGCAGATTCTCATTGAGATCAGAGTTTACTGCGTCATTCGTCATTGTTCTTTGCTAAACGTGGGACTAAAAAAAAACGGTGAATCTTGTTTTATTTATAATCAATGGATAACAACAGTTGACAATTTGTATTAACACGGTCTGACCAAATTGAAATAAATTATTTCGATATTATTTTATTAGGATGTAAATTAATTAAAGATGACTATCCAAAAAAAAAAAAAAACGGAAAGAAAACTAAAAGGTCTAATGTAACATAATTTAAATCCGAGTAATTTTTTTTTTAGTTGTTTAAATATTTGTTATCTTAATAAAATACAAATATAGACATGTGTTGGATTTGAGAGATGATGAAATTTAAAATTTGAAATTTAGAATTTGAAATTTTTTTGACATGAATTATATTCTTATTATTTCTTTTTTATTATGCAGGCGGAGATTTTATTATTGTTTCTTCTTCTGGTCTATTGTTACAGTTTGAGAATCCTGGTTCTGAGTCTTGTTATTATGTTCCCATAATTTGGCTTTTATAAATGAGGGGATTTGTAATGTGTCAATTTGCTCCAAAAAAATGATTCAATAGCGTTATTTAGTAGATAAAAGATATCTACTCTAAGTTGAATAAGTCGAATATATCACTACCCAGAATCACCAGATACTTCTAATCATAAAAAAGATCTCTCAGTGTTTGTGTTAGTAACCACTAGGAACCCATACTGGAGAAACAATAAGAGAAGCTACAATCGTACACAAAAGTGACGAGAAAAGTATACCTCGATTTTAATAGACTACACACCTACTTATTGAAGTGAAATCTTTTGGCATTAGGATAAGCTATGGTTAAAGTTATGGTCTGGTTTTCAGAAGTCTCTAATTAACCCTGGATGCTTACTAATCATTGAAGTTGTACCGTGTTTAATACCTTTCAATTCAACATATATACGAGTGGCCCACCAGATTTATAGAATCTCCGAAACTGTGCGCCTACAGCAAGTTCCCTTGTCAACCAAATCCACTCAATATAATGAACTGTTTAAACGTTTACTGGATCTACTTATTATCTAAAATTGTAAGTCATCTTACAAGTTCTAACGCCTACACTCATAGTTGTGGCTCCATTAATCCCATTGCTTTTATCCTTATATCCATCTTGTAGTTCAAAACTCATATAGGAGACAACTCCCTGCTACTTGTAAAAGAGAACAGTTTCAGTGGAGAAACCAACAAACCAGCCCAAATTATACCCAAGTACCAGATTGTTCTGCCCACTTGTGAGCCCTAATAAAATCCTCGAAAAAAACTAAGCTGGAATTTACCCGGACACGACAATTCTACACGACCTGAAATTCAATTGCGTTTAAAAGAGGGAAAAAAAAAATTTTCTTCTTATATTTTTTACCTACAAACATATCATCACTACTTTTGTTTTCTTTTACAATTTATATTTATAAGTACTTTATATACCTTGGTATAGTATATTTTACAATATACAAGTACTTTATTATATACTGATATTATAAAAGGTATGCAATACACCGTCACAGAAATTTGAAGATTACATATCATCAAACCTCTTTCCTATTGCATTTGCTAAACAATCATTCAACTTGATGATTAAAACTATTGATGTAACATTATTACTGAGGATGTACATGCAGGATAAATAGTTAAGGAATTCTTCGTTTATGAATCTAGATACATTGATTAAGCAAGTGGGATGTATGGGAGAAGATTATGTCAATTGCTGTTTACTAACATTATCTTTCCATTAGAGTATGTTTTCCCTAGAAACATTTGTTTTTGAATGAAAGGACTGTTAATATGATGAATTTGTGTTACCACAATTTTCTGTCCGGTGAATAAAATATGATCCATGGATACTTTACATGCATCACCATCTGATTATAATGGAGTTTTTCAAAATAAAAATGAATCACATTTGTTTTGTCTTGTTTGCATTACTAACTGGTATGTATAAGTGTCAACACTTGATTTGAAATTATTATTTTCTATTTTGATGATGAAAAATAAATGTTATCAGTTCTGCTTCTGAACCAAATAATCTGAAGATACTCGTTTACCAAGCTCTAGAATTACACTGATCCAAAATAGAAAAAGAAAAAATACAATATTTATTCAAATTGATGTTTTCAATGAAAGCTAGGGCCAATAAATACTAACATGAATATCAATTTAGATAATTTATAGAAAAAGATGAATACATAAAACCGTCCATTTTGTTTTAGAATTTACTGATTATAAAAATACATGTAGAACTATGCAATCTGTTTATTTCTATACATTGAATATGACAACTTTGCCGTCAATCCCTGAAGTGGATACTTTACCTTGACCAAAGTTTCTGATACTGTTGATGGTATTCTGGTGAATAGTACTCAAGGCCTTTACAGGTTTACCTCCGGCACTAGGTTTGCTGACTCTCCCTTTCAAATCCATTTGCTTAAACATATTCAATGCTTGATGAGACGAAATCTCTTCATCGTCATCATCTCCTTCACCAAGTTGGGAATGAGGAACTTCTTTAGTTAAATCTTTTTGTTCTTCTACTTGGTAAGCTTGTCGCCAGCCACTTTCATCACCTTGGAAAACAACCAAGTTACAAGTAAAACCACCAGCACAAACTTGTTGATCGTTCAACCAAACAATACTTTTGAATGGCAAATTATCGGTTTTCACGTTGAAAATGGCTCTTGGTGGTAAACCTTCACCTTGAGGGTAAACAAACCCAACAGAAGAATCATGAGAAACATAAGCCAATGCATTACCATCTGGACTGAACTTAACTCCATGAATCCAAGCGTTGGTTTCATTAGTATAATCACCACACAAAGTTTGGAATGGTAATTTTGTTCCCCAAACAGATGGGTCAGGTTTGGCATCAATACCTTTAATATAACCAGAAAACACTCTAACATGGCCATCGGTTGATCCACAAGCTAACAACACACCATTTGGATGCCAATCGATAGTAGTGATTGTTGATTTCAATGGTTTCTTCAAATGTTTGGAAACCCACCAATCATTTTCTTCTTCGTAATAACAAACAGCAATGATTCTGTCACTTGAGCCAACAGCAAACTTAGATCCATCTGGTGACCATCTACAAACGGTAGCCGCACGATTGATTCTTAATAAAACTAATGTTGGCTTGTATTCTCCGTTGTTGTATTCCCAGACCAATGCGTTTCTATCTTGAGAACATGTTAAAATCTTGGATCCATCTGGTGAGATATCAACTGAGGTGACAGTTTTATCATGATCCTTCAATACAGCAACTAGTTGTGGCTTTGATGAAAGATTGGATGGTGAGATTTGATAAACTTCGACATCATTGCCCTTGGTAATAGCTAAGATTGAACGATCTGGTGAAAAGACATGGTCTTTAATTGGTAAATGACCCAATTGATAAATAGCAGGAACTTTGGACATTGCTAAAAAAAAAAAATAGTTATATATATCTATATGGTTATGGCTTATCAGGAGGGGCTCTCTACTGATTGAAACTATATTGATTGTTGAAGAACAAAAAAAAAGTAAAGTGAAGGAAAAGTATTTGTCTGGTCAGAACAATCTTTTGTTTCCTGACACAGCCAAAAAAAAAAAAAAATGTGTGTACAATCACCATAACCTAAGAAACAATATTTAATACATGTTCATTTCATCGGTTCAACTTCCTACGTAGAATCTACAACAACATTGAAATAAAGATGCTGGAAATGTATAGATAACAGCAGGCTTTCTCTAATAGAACTATTATTTTTCTGCGTCACCTTTTAAACTTAATCTTGTTGTTCTTGCTGTTGCTTCTCATTAACAAAAGCCTTGATTTTATACCAATAATGCTGGACTTTGGGATTTTTGATATTGGTAACCTTACCATCTAATCTTTCAATAATAGTTTGAAACAAATTAGTTGTTTCTTTATTGTACAAAATTCGTAACCAGTAAAAGACCAAGAATATCGTCAATTGATAACCACTGGCGTTTCTGAAAAACAATGTTCTCAAAAGCAAGTAAACAACCAAAAGCAATTCGTCGTATGCAATGACACTAGCTAAGAAATCCAGTTCTTTGGTGATAAACAGGATTTGTTTCAAATTGCCAATATGTAACAATGCCAACAAGAAATAAGGTAAAATCTTGAATACGGATTTAAATGTAAAGATCCAAACTACAGCAAGAACAAGATATTGAAAATTTTGATGACTTAATAAAGTTCCAATATTTGGTAAATTGTGCAATCCAAATTTATGACTGAATGTTGCTGTCAACGCAGCAATACTTCCAATTAACCCCAATCGATAACTGATGGAGTTGATATAATAATAATTAGGCAACCACAAAATTTGGAAAATAAACGAAATTGACCCAAAAACTAACATTGAAATGTGTCCAGCTAACCATACTTTATACTTCAATGGGTTTGCTTTAGATGGGGATCTCACCAATTTTCTCTTTTTATAAATTAATGGATCGTCGTTGGAAATAGGTGTGGTTGCTTTGGTTGATGTTTCACCCGCACTTCTACTAGTGCCATTAACTGTAGCAGTTTCCGATGTTGAAGACATTTATCAATAGCAATTAGAGACGCTAGCTGTAAATAAAGATTGTGTAATTGGTAAACAAGTAAATAAAAAAAAAAAAAAGAGCCAAATGTGAATGATATAAACCAAGATGGAATTTTAAGTACCCTTGAAAACTCTGTAATAACCGCAATAATAGAGAATTGTATATGGGAAATTCAGTTACAGGTGGAATTTACTACATACAGGAAACTTGCTATCACCAAAACCAAAAACCAAAACAACAACAAACTAAAAAACACAATTGGAAGAATCTCTTCTTATATTTTTTTTTTTTTCAATTTGCACGACATCATCAAGCAAAATATAAACAACCACCACCAATCAGACCTAAATCATTAGATCTATTTACCAATATCATGTCATTAACAACCAAAGATAAAAACGATGATAGTAGTATAACAACGACTAATTACGCAGATAATCCTAATCTATCACCCATTGAACAGAAAATCCTACAGCAATATCAACTCATGAATAATAATCTCCTCAAAATATCAAATGAGTTGGAACTACTAACTAATACCACTGATGAATTTGGCAAAGGTAAAGGATCAAGCATACAATTGGTTGAAAATCTAAGACAACTAGAGACAAAGTTGGTGTTTGTATATACGTTCTTCAAAGGAGCAGTGTATTCTATATTGAATGCCCAAGATTATATTGCAGAACAAGAGACCAATGGGTTAGGAGGAATTAATGAGGGAACTAATGAAGAAGAGGAAGAGGATGATGAGAGTGGAAATGTAGAACTACTGGGAGTTTCTGCTGACGAGAATTGATTCGACTAATTGTGTGTTTGTTGGAATAAGGCTTGGTTGGTTGATGCACATATATATTTCAAACTGAGTTTTTGTTTCGTCAACTCGTTAAATGTTGCTTACTAGAATGCATTTGCTCCCAAAAAAAAAACTCCAAATAGACTCGAGGCTGCTAGTTACAGTTTGACCATGTTACAAACATTGTCGATGGTAAGCAAATAAATTCCACATTATGAACAGTCCCAGAATATGGTCATGTATTATTATGTAAGTTAATATCAGGTTTAATAAATATTATTTGGGAATGAACTATACTTACACACAAAAATATACTGCGACTTGTAAGTCCATATTTTAGTGTATCAAGAAATTGTAGAAAATTAAAAACCATGTTGCTAGCCTTAGTAACTTAGACGGAGTCAAAAAAATATAATAAAAGAATTGGGAGTGGGTTGTGCGAAATTGCTGAAAAATAAATATGGAATGAGATGATTTGCAGGATTGTTCCTATAAAAAATTGTTACTTTGACCCCAAATAAATTCTTAATCCTAATTGAATTTTCCTTTATTTTCATTCTTATAGTTAACTTTTCCAAACCCCACCAATTCACACACTACGAAACACCATGTCTGAATATGATAAATACTCTACTCCATTGTCTTCAAGATACGCATCTGAAGAAATGTCCAAGATTTTCTCCTTAAGAAATAGATTTTCGACATGGAGAAAATTATGGTTGAATTTAGCCATTGCTGAAAAAGAAGTCGGACTTTCTGTCATTACTGATGAAGCAATTGAACAAATGAAAAATCATTTAGAAATCACCGATAAAGAAATTCAAGATGCTGCTGTTGAAGAAGCTAAAGTTAGACATGATGTCATGGCCCACGTTCATGTTTTCGGTGAAACTTGTCCTCTGGCAGCTGGGATTATTCATTTGGGTGCTACTTCATGTTTTGTCACTGATAATGCCGATTTGATTTTCCTTAGAGATGCTTATGATGTGTTGATTCCTAAATTGGTCAATGTCATTGATAGATTATCAAAATTTGCTTTGGAATATAAGGATTTACCAGTTTTAGGTTGGACTCATTTCCAACCAGCACAATTGACCACTGTTGGTAAAAGAGCTACTTTATGGTTACAAGAATTATTGTGGGATTTGAGAAATATGGTTAGAGCCAGAAATGACATTGGGTTAAGAGGAGTTAAAGGTACCACTGGTACTCAAGCTTCTTTCTTATCATTATTCCATGGTGATCATGATAAAGTGGAAGAATTGGATAAAAGAGTGGTTGAATTATTAGGATTTGATATTGTTTATCCTGTCACTGGCCAAACTTATTCAAGAAAAATTGATATTGATGTTTTGTCGCCATTGGCTTCATTTGGTGCTACTGCCCATAAGTTTGCTACTGATATTAGATTATTGGCCAATTTGAAAGAAATTGAAGAACCATTTGAAAAATCACAAATTGGTTCATCTGCCATGGCTTATAAGAGAAATCCAATGAGATGTGAACGTGTTTGTTCATTGGCTAGACATTTGGGTGGATTGTTCAATGATGCAGTTCAAACTGCTTCTGTGCAATGGTTCGAAAGAACTTTAGATGACTCTGCTATTAGAAGAATCAGTTTACCATCAGCTTTCTTGACGGTTGATATTTTATTATCCACCATGCTTAATATTACCAGTGGATTGGTTGTTTATCCAAAAGTTATTGAAAGAAGAATCAATTCTGAATTACCATTTATGGCTACCGAAAACATTATTATGGCCATGGTCGAAAAAGGTGGTTCTAGACAAGATTGTCATGAAGAAATTAGAGTTTTATCTCATCAAGCCAGTGCTGTTGTCAAACAAGAAGGTGGCGATAATGATTTGATTGAAAGAATCAAATCAACTGAATATTTCAAACCTATTTGGAATGAATTGGATACTTTGTTGGATCCTAAAACTTTTGTTGGTAGAGCACCAGAACAAACTGAAAAGTTTGTCAAGAATGATGTTGCCAATGCTTTGAAACCATTTGAAAAATACATCACCACTGAAAATGTTGCCTTGAAAGTGTAGAGAAAAGGATTGTGTAAGCCCAAACTATTAATGTGTGTGTATTGTTAACGATAAATATATATATTAAGTCATGAAACAAAACAAAGGGTGGTGCTAAAAACTCTGAAACTAGTACTCAGACAATGTATGAGATAGACTTATATTATAACAATGACAAATAACAAAATAAAAATACATAATAATAGTTGAACCAAAAATCAAAACCAAAAGAAAAAAATACTAAAGAGACAATCAAAATAATACTACCAAAACAACAAGGACAATAGTAAAGGTAAATTTTTGTTGTGTCTCTTTTTTTAGTTTAATTTATGTTCTTTAATCTATCATTACTCCCAGACAAACAAATGAAGGAAAAATCAAAAAAAAAAAAAGCTTAAATAAATGTACATATAGAGCATATATATATCTCTAATGAAAATAAAATATTCTGCAAATGGGTTGTTATTCTGGGATAGACATGTATTGTTTATCAACCATATCCTGATACAGTTGAAATTTTCTCTCATTGATTGGTCTTAATAATCCCAAAACCCCATCTTTCACAGATGAGGAACGAGGAGTTTGTGGTAATATTACAGGTTGTTGTAGTTGTACGTGAGGTGGTGGTGTGGGATATTGGTGTTGGTGGTGGTTTGGGAAATGCTGCTGTTGTAATAATTGTGGCTCTTGTTGGAATTGGTGTTGATGTGGAGGGAGCAATTGTTTAAAATTCATCAAAGGGAGAGTATTTGGGACAGTTGCTGGATAAGGAATCATAGAAGGAACTGTATTGGTTGCAACAACATCAAATGCTTGAGGCTGTTGAATAAAGGCAGGCGGTGGCTTGGGCATAGGTAAACTTGGTCGTCTATTCAAAGGAATACTTGAACGATAAGGTGGATAGTGTTGGTCATTGTAAGAAACCATCATAGTATCATCTATTGATTGTGCTCTTTGATTGGATGGTGATTGCTGGAGTTTTGGTGCTTGTGGGAAAAGAGCATTTGCTGCCGGTAATGTTGGTGGTTGCAAAGATGCATGCGTATTAGTCAATGATTTCATGAATTGAACATTCGATGGAGACACTTCGGCAATATCATTCTCTAATAAAGATTTCTTGTAATCTCGTAACACCCCATCATAACAAAAAGAACAAAAAACATTTCTTGAGTACCCTTTAGATCGTTTAACACTTAAATCATTCAAATCATTATTTTCAAATTCTAATTGAATTATTCCATTGTACAAGTCTCGTTCAAGCATTCTTTCATCGGTATATAATGAATAATTTGCAACTTCAGGGATAAAATAAATCTTCATATTGGATTTGTACCTTGGTCTAGCAATAATTTTTTTGAAAAACAAATTATTGGGTACTTCCCCGTCCTTTCCTAGACTATGCAACATTTCGTCTCCATTTTCCTCATCGTCAATTAAATTGAAATCACCAGGGGTAGCAGTTTCCAACTTTAGAATAGAGCTGCCATGGACATCATCAGTTGTCGAACGGGTTATTCTAACCAAAGTAAAGTTCTTGGTTTCAAACAATGTGTTGAGGGCAGTATCCAATGAGTTAAACGTTGGAGTAGAGTTGTTTCCCTTACTTGTAAATGATCTTATTAACTTGTTTGAATAATCATTTAAATCAACCACATTATTATTAATTAATTGCAATCCTCGAGAAATCAAAGTCTTTTCGGATACTGACAGGTTAAGATTGGTCATTTGGTTTATGCTGCTTTCATCTTTAAATAAAGTATACATTGTGCGGTCGTCTGTAAATGGTATCAAGCAATGGTACAACGAAAACAAGTTTTTCGATAAAGTCATTTTCACTTTGATGCCAGCCTTTAAAGATTTTATATGTAGTTTAGATTGTTTGGTATCAGTTTTCGTTTTCTTGGTCGAGTATTTTCTTCGAATCGCTAGTTTGACAAATTTCTTTGAGGCAAGTATGTTCTTGTTAACTTTCGATTTAGGAAGTCGATCTCTTAACCTCACTAAAGGCTTATAACTTGTCTTTGATTGTGTAGATACTTCTGATTCTGATTCTGAAATTGAAGGCAATTGTGGTGACGATTGTAACGATGATGTATGTGGTGGAGTGATTGCACCCTTAGTGGTATCTCCGTCTGAAAAATGTGCAATTGTCTTCTTGGGAGCATTCACTAAATCCTCTGAATTCAATAAATTCGATATGCCACTCATATTACTTGGATTAATTAGAATTCGAACAACAGTTGCAAAAAAATCTTAGTGTAAGGCCAAATATAATCTTTTTGTCTAATTCAAATGTAATATAAAAAAATAAAACAATAAGAAAATATGAAAGTTGAATTATAAATTTAAGGAAAAAATAAGAAACCCAATGAAAAAAAAAAAACAAAAAAAAATAAATAAATAGTTGAAGGTTCCAAAGATTAAATATGATGATCTATTCTGTGGGATTATGCTAGTTTATATAATACAGTTTTTGTTTTAAGGTAAAAAAAAAAATAATATAACCAGGCAAGGGGGAGGAAAAACCAAATTTAATAAAAATACCCAAAAAAATACTAAAACGCAAAAAAGAAAAAAAAGAAACAAGAAAGAAGAAAGAAGCCTGACATTAAAAAGACTAGATTTGAAGTGTAATGCAAATGGCAAGCCCAATTATTTTCTCAAACGGATTTCACCTAATTTGAAATTAAAGGTAATGGGAGTCACACAAAGAAATGCTTAAACAAAAAGAAAGAGAGCGACAGAGAAACAAAACTAAA
The DNA here is from genome assembly GCF_000026945.1 of Candida dubliniensis CD36. Taxonomy (NCBI): domain Eukaryota; kingdom Fungi; phylum Ascomycota; class Pichiomycetes; order Serinales; family Debaryomycetaceae; genus Candida; species Candida dubliniensis. Next base: position 1,303,342 of record NC_012867.1, on the reverse strand, counting down.
AATAAAAAAATAAAAATGGGCAAGAACTACCTACCTGCTACAGGCAGTAACAATAGCAGCAAGATTTTCATTTTCATTTGCCTTCTTTTGTCTTTCTTGTTTTATGATGTTTTGTCTTTAACCGTCTGTGCACTTTAGTCTTGGGGTTAAGAAAATAATTCACTTGTCTTAGAAGAGTCTGGGCAATTTGTTGCATTTAGTGGAGGCATGTTTGCACAAGTGTGACAAATAGATTCCATGACCTAAACATACACACACCAATAAGGTGAAGAGAAGCAGCAACAACAACCAACAAACACAGCACAACCACGGGAAATCTGGAAACAATATTCACACACAGTAAATCATCTTGAAACTTCTACTCAAAAAAATTTAAACTTTAATTTGAAACTTTTTAATTTTCGCGCTTTTGCAATTTCAATTTTGTGGTTTGTATGTGTTTGTGTACTTTATTTTCCTTCTTTCTTTAGTTAATCTGGTTTGTCCCCCCCCCTCCTCCCTTCCTGTTCCCGTTTTCTTCACTTTAAATACTTTAAAAATCATCCTACTTCTTGGATGAAATGGTTGGACTACAAACAAGAAATCAATTCATTTGATACATTTTCAATCAAAGGGAAAGGTAGGGTGTTTCAATAAATCATCTCTAGCATGTTATCAACAAGATAAAGGGAAAATAAACAATTGAACAAAAAAAAAAAAAAAAAGATAAAATGAGGGAAAGTGAAGAAAAATAAAATCACAAAGAAATCGAGACTACATGAAAGTTAGACAAAATGATAATAGACCATGTTCAACTCATGCATGCAAAACGGCTTAAACATTTATTTATTATGTGAGTGAGTGTACGTGTGTGCGTGTACATGTGTATATGTGGCTAAACCATATTAGTCACCATTATTATATATTAAACTCTCGACCAAAGTTCAAAGAACTAAAATTTACAAACACTTAATCTATAAACAATCCTCAACTACTATTATGTCTAATTAAAAATACAACTTAGTCTATTCATTGCATAAAACAAGGTTAAAAATAAAAAAGGAACTTGGAATTTAAAGTAAATCGGGTGTTACATGTATTCTTTTATTTGAACCTTTTTTTGTATTGGGTCGGCCCGTAACAAAGTGACACGGTGATTACCCATAACCACCCTTTTCATTTTCTTTTCTCTCCGTCCCCACTATAAGAGACTATTGTTTTAATTTTGACCTCTTTGTTATTTTTGGCTGTCAATCTTTTAGTGCTCAACTTATTACCTACATTGTGAAATTTTAACTCCGTCGTATGACGATTCTCCACACCATGGCTTTGTTTTTTGATTTTGTTATTATAATATGGCGATTGTCAATCTGTACTACTTGACAAACAATAAGCCATGTACCAATAAATTGTCCTGTCGAACCGAGAATTTAGTCCTTTTTTTTTACTGAAACAATGGCTTTACCCATTAGCCCATTGTTATTACACTCTTTGGAATATGGTTTTTATGCACATGCAAAGGCACTGTAGGTAAAATATTATTTTTGCTTTCAAGTTTTTCAGAGTCCCAGGTAAGTGGATTAGACGGAATTACTTTTCAATCAATAAGATAGATAGAAAGATAGAAAGATATAGATCATAATAATTTCAAAAGATTTAGGTGGCTATACATGTTATTCTTATCTTTGTTCGTGTTGGTTTTCTTTTCAATTCTAACTTTACATTTGCCTCAAATGCTTGGTTTTTTTTTTTTTTTTTAGAGTTAACAACTTCATCAGCCACTAGTTAATTCTCTTCCTTTTTTTTTGGGTTTTGCAAAAAGTTCCATTAATTTGCCACAATCATAAATTTATATCAAACTTAATATTAAAAACCACACAAAAACCAAGATTTCACGTACCAACTCAATGGAGTTGGAACATTTCTAGCAAAAAAAAAAAAACGGAGTATCCCCAGCCCTTTGTTTTCATTTTTCATTTTCAGTACTTCTTGGCTTGCAGGTAATATTGGCAGATAATAATAATTCATATCAGTTTCTCCCTTTTTTTTTTTTTCAATAGCGCAAGATGTTTTTTTATCATCAATACATTGTTGTTGAGAAATTGTGAATTAAAAAGCACATTTAACTTTGCATATCGGGATTTGTATCGCAATAATTATTTATTATAACACAATATCTAATCAAGACTGAAAAATAATAAACTCTACAACAAAAACTTAGTTAACTTTGATGGCCCAAAGCTAGTACATGTTTACACGGTAATAGTTGATTAGTTTCTTTTGTCTTTTGCCATTTGTTAATTATTTTTCATTAGAAAAATTGCTATTTTTTAAAGTTCCTTATTTTCAGACTGGTAAGTTGTTGTGGTTGTTGTTATTGTTATGTTTTAAAGAGATCTTGTGTTTGTGTGATGCAGTCAAAGAAGATACTTAAATTTGTTGTACCAAAAAAAAAAAAATTATATTGCATCAATATCAGTATCAAACAGGGGAACCATTTTACATTACACAAAACTGTACAAGAAATAGTTCTAAACTACTCTAACTTTTAAGTAGTAGGCGAATTATCAACAACTATTATTTTCTTCTTCTCTTCTTTTGGAAGTTTTTTGGGCTTATGGTCTTGCAAAAGATTCTTATGGGGCAAGTTTTACAGACATGTATAACTGAAATATGCACCTCCCTCTCAACACAACAACAACAACAAGAGACTAAAAATAAAATCATGTAATTTTCCTGCTGCAAATAAAGTTGCTATTATATGTATGCACCGTGTTGCTACATTTCACGTGACTCAACTTTTTTAGTTAGTATTTTGTGAATGTAATTTCAAAATTCATTTAAGAATATCACCATTGCCATATTTATGCATACAGAAAGGAAAACAAAACAAAAAAAAAAAGAAAAGACCAATTGGTCAACAATAGTCTCCAGAGTCAAAGCCAATGAAATAAAATAGAGTTGGGTCTTTCTCCTCGTGAGTTTTGCGGATTTTGTTTTCCGCATTTGTTGGCCAAATTCCTATCATTCTCGACTCCAGATTTCTTGGATACTTTCTGAGAACTGTTTGTTTCGGTTACTTCTATTATTGGATTGGTTTCTCCCAAATAGGGATCAAATAACAAACCCTTGTTTGTTGTAGTCTCTTGCTAAGTTCTTGAAACATGAAAGGGGTGTTTGATTAATGACGTGATTATTGCAAGGTAATCTTTGGTAAATCATCCTTTGAGAAAGGGCCGCCTTAATTACATCTGGGGTGATTTCAAGAAAGTGCATAGGTCTGACCTCATATGATGGTTCAATATTTTATTGCCATAAGGGATATGTTCACGGAGAAACAATGTAAAGGTTGTAAAGGTTTATTTTAGTTTTGCATTTACCATATATATATGTGTGTGTTTGGGTCTGTTGATGAGGCGGTAAGAAGCGAGTGGTTCTGCCTTGTGTGACTTATGTCTATCATCTCGGGTAAAGTTGTCACTGGAAAGGTTTTGAATATGCAGTTGTACAACTTAGCCTTGTTTTGCCTAAGTACAGAACAAAAGGTTTATCGATCCATAATTCAATCAATTTACAAGAAGAAGAACTACACTGTTACTGTAATAGAGCAAACAGTACTGTGTATCTTATATAATAATTGACCGGTTAAAATGAAATATTATTCTTGAAACAAAAGAACGATAATCATACTTCAAAGAAAATAATTCTGCTTGTGTAACATAGCATGCTTGGAAGTGCCACTCTTATGCCTGAGCATATATAATATTATTATATAGTAACAGAATTGAGGCAGTACCATGAATAAATAAGTGTTTACCAATCCTTTGAAAAAAAAAAACAGGCAATCAAGAAAGACTAGAAAAAACGCCAGTTGAACGCCATTGCATTACATAACAGTACTTTTATTCTTCTTTTTGACGTCTCTTTTCTGATTATTCCTGTTGTACTACCATCCAGTTTGTTTTTAGGGATTTGTATTCGGGATTTAATTCGGGATTTTCTTTTTTTTCTTTTTTTATTGTCGTATATACAATGTCGATCGTGCCTGATAGAGAAAAGGGGAATATACATTGACCATCAATCAAAAGCATTAATAGGTGTATACTCGTAGTATGAAAACCGTTACAGTTTGTTCCAAAAATAAATTGCAAAATTCGCAAAAATTTTGAAACAAAAGGGATGTTTCAAAAACAGAATTTGATAGTGAAACATGAAACGAAAGAAAAAAAAAAGGGCTAGACCAAATCGAACATTGGCCCAATAACACAGACAATCGCCAACAATAACAAGTGATGCATTTATAAGCCATGGTTGAGGTACAACAACAACAACAGCACCTCATTTTTCATCACTTTAACAATCAACTTTCTGGTTTATTTTCTGATTTAATTTGTTTCAAGATGTTCGTTTGTCTACAAAGCTTCTTTTACACTTCCTATCCACCCCCTTTCCACCCAAACAAACTAGAAAGTTTTTTGTTGGGCTTAGTCTCTATTTTTAGTTTTCCGAGGAAAGTGCCCAGTTGAAACTTTTGTGGTAAAAAACGGTTGCACGGAGTCTGATTAGTTGGTCTGTAATTCTTTCTTTCTTGTTTTTTTGCTTGCCTTCTTATCTGAAGATTCACATTAGATAACTCATACTTGTTGTTCATGTTCTATTTGAATTGAACTGGTGGCACTCTATCGTACTACCCCCTTTTCTTCTATCCTGATTGAACGCCCCCTCCCCCCCACATTCTCATAGTGATTCGGAGTGAAAAAAAAGTTTTTTCTTTATTATCTCAACACAGCAAAAGCACAAAGTTATCCTTTAACTAAATTTCATTGGATATGAGGCTTGGAAAATTTCAAGACCTCCCTATCTTCTAATTTTTGTGGCTACTGTGATATGATTGGGGTGAAGAAAAACCGATGGATGGAGGGGGATTTTCCTTTAATTTGATTTAGTTTAGTTCTATATAATTATAATTTAGTTATTGCAGTCAAAAATTTATGATGTCAATAAAGTTGCAGAAAATTGTTATAGACCATGCTTTGTGTATTTTCTGGTTTTTTTCAACTAAATTTTTTTTTTTCTTTCTTCATAACCTTCAATACAAATTATAGCGATGGCTACATAATTATCATGCCATTTATCTAAAAAGAACAAATGGTAGAAAAAGGGTGAATGTTATGCAGCTTCGATATATAATACTTTGTTTGCTTGCTTGATTGGTGCGTCTACAGAATGGATATTCATACCTTTTTCTTTTTCGAAAAGTTATCCCGTCACCAATATTATAATTTATTGGAGTGCTGACTAAGCGGTTAGTAGTTAGTTTGACTTTTATCCTTTTATCTTTTTCCTTTTGGTTATCGTAACCTATCAGAACCACAAAAATAAACAGAAGTTTCACTGGCGTATATTCTTATCTGAGTATTTGTATCTGTACCTCTCTGTCTGTGTGTATAAAATTTCTAAAGAAAAGAGATAACAGGGTTTCCCTTCACTTTCATTGAATTGGTTACACTAAAGGGCTGAATTGTATGGAACCGACTATGAACTAGAGATTGGTTAATACTACAAACAACACTTTTGAGTAGCTCTTAAGTTCAATTTGTTGCAAAAACTGTTTAGTAATATAACCCCAATAGATCTTATTCTACGATGTAACTGTTAAAGCTGAACGTATAAACATATCCATCTACTCTAGTAAAGCATATTAGTTAGTTATAAATATTCATGTAAGTTCTTCTACGGATGCAAGCTCACTTATGGTTGTTTTATAAGTTCCAGGTCTATTCAATTTAACATATTTTTTGTTTCTTTTGTGGGTAATTTTATTGGTGGTCCTTAGACTTCTTTATTATTACTTTTGATCGTGCATGTACCAATTCTATTTTTTCAGTTCAAATTAACTATCCATTCTATTCAAACTCTCACTTCGCTCAAGCTTTTTCTCATCTATATTTGCTTACATACTCAAACTCTGGGGTGTGTCTTTTCTCTAAATGAAGCCTCTCCAATGCATCAGTAACCCTGGGCTTGTTCCTCTCTTTCAACGGACTCCTTGGATTGACCTCCTCAAGTGCCCTTGGCCCATGCGGTTTCCTTTCCATTCTCCTCCTAACCTCCTGCTCGACCACCATATTAAACTCTCTCTGGTACTCCATCCTAATTTCTTTTGACTCCATTTCTATTGCCTGTTTCCTCATCTCAAACTCCTCATCCAAAAATCTCTCCCTCTTGGTCAACTCTTGCTTATACTCATCCAACTCCCTACTTGTCTCTTTCAACTCCTTGCTCCTTTTCAACAACTGCTTCTTATATTCCTCTAAATTCTCCTCCATCTCCTTCAACTCCATCTCCTTCCTCAAAAACCTTACTGCCAACGAATTAATCAAGTCAAAACACGTAGGCCGTTCCTCCGGATCCACCGTTATGCACAGCCGAATAAGTGTCCGCAACTGCAGCGAATAGCAGTCCGGTACATCCTCAATAACCCCACGCTTAATCTTTGCCTGTAACTGTAAATGACTCTTTGCCTTGAATGGTGGCTCCAAAGTGCACAACTCATACAACACACACCCTAACGACCAAATATCACACACCGGCGAGTACGGATCATCCAACAATACCTCGGGCGACATATAATACGGAGTCCCCACATATGTCTTGGCAAAATCATTCCCACTAAGCATCTTTGCCAACCCGAAATCCCCCAACTTGATACATGTCCCCACAAATATATTATCAGGCTTAATATCCCGATGTATAATGGTATTGGTATACTTTGGCTCCTGGGCCGTCTTAAACAAATCCACCTTCTCAGCATTAATGCCATAATGACATCGGTATAACCCCAACAACACCTGTACAAGCACCTGCCACACAAACTCTTCAGGGATCCGGCTCTTGCTGCCCTTAAAATTCTTAATAACCCTTGCCAAGTCCCCGCCTTCGCAATACTCCATATAGATATGTATCATCTTCTTCTCCGGTATATGATCATGTCGGTAGTACTTGACAATATGTGGATGATCCAACTCTCGAAGAATCCGCAACTCTGATATAATGTGGTTTCTCTCTTGGCTCGTCATAGACGTATATTCAATTTCTTTTCGTACTAATATCTGCCCATCCTTATGACGCACTCGTCGTACGGTACCAAATGATCCTTTTCCTATAACTTCAAGCGATTCATATTCATCACTAATTGACATGTTTGGGGAGTTGGGGAAGAAAAAAATGTGTCCTGTGTGTATTGTTTTTTTTTTTTGTTTGTTTTGTTGTCTAATTTGGAAAGAGCCTCCCTCCCTCACTGGCTCCTCTTTTTTTTTTTTTTTCTTCTGGTCATACATATACATAAAGCTTCACTTAGAGCTGATTCTGAATTACAATTATATATTTAGTTATTCAGGTAACACTATAAAAGGAACGAATTCCAAAAGTAAAAGAAACTTCAGCTTTTTTTCCTTTATTCACTCTCACTCTCTCTATTTAACCTTATTCTATATCATTGGTGTTTCCTCTAATTTTGTTCGTCAATTATCTTATCGATATCTTCGACTTCTTGTAACTTGAAATCTTGAGCAAGACTAATTTTTTGTTTATTTTCATCAGCTTTAAGTAATCTGGCTAATTTAGCTTGTGGCCCCCATCCATTAACTGGAGCATTCAATTGAAATGGTAACAACCAATTGGTTATACTGTTGAAATTATCTGAAAGTTGAGAAATTTCATGAATTAAATCTTCAATACAAATCAATCCTAAATCATTACCAAATTTATCTTCAACTAATTGATTATTATCCAATTTTATAATTTTTTGTTTAATTTCAGGTTCTGATTCTGTTCCTTCCAGTGAAGCATTTTCTTGTTCATTTGTGTTTATAGTCTGTTCTTCATCAGGAACCATTATTCTGGCTCTTTTTTGAAATAATTTTCGTATTGATGTTAATGATGGTTGTCCAACAAGTACATAAGGTGCAATAAATTTCAATGAATCCATGGTTTGAGAATCGGCTTTAACAAATGCACCAGTATTCACATTAGTTAATTTCAAATTTTGTAAAATTTTGTACACTTTAGATGGAAGTTTCAATCCTTTTGTATGATTTGGAATTCTAATAAGAAATAATAGTTTAGCATCACCAGCGTTTGTCACTGGTTGTTGTTTTTCTTGTTCTTGTGGTTGCTTTTGCTTTTGTTTTTTAATCAAACTCTTGATTCTCTTCCTTTCTAATTCATTTGATTTATGATTACTAACTAATGTTTCAGCACGGATGAATTTATTTTGATTCCTCTTCTTCAATTTATTCTTGAGGAGTTGTCTTTCACGGATTTGTTCTTGCTTTTCAAATCTTTTTCTATCGGCATTTTTTCTTTTACGTAAAAGAACTTCAGGGTTTGAATTCAATATAGCCATTTTGAATCTTATTTGTAAATGAATATAATGTTATTGAATAAACAGAAGAGTACTAAGATGACATCTGAATTTTTTTTTTTTTTCTTATTAAAATATTTAGTCTGCGATGAGGAGTAACAAATCAAATGGTCGTGTGAAATTGCTCAAACACTGGATATGAATATCTTTTTGGTTGCCAAATGCATGTTTTCATTCTCTTCGTATGACTAACCAATTACAGTTGATATTCTTTATTTCTCCATGGACATTAAATCATAGCCCAACATTTTTTATGTCTATGATTAGAAAGGATAACTAGTTTAAACCCTGATTCATAATAAACTTTGAGCACTCTTATATAAGGCGAAATATTCTTACATAGTAAACCGCTTTTTTGACCCCCTTGCATGCTTTTTTTTAAAGTACTTCCATTGTGATGACAAGTCTGAATATTTAATGATCCTGATCGAAATCCAATGTTTGTGTTTTCTATTACTCGTAGACAATTTAACTTTCAAATACTAAAGGGGCTATTCATCCGGAAACATTAGTAACCTAAAATTTCTACAAGAAATTTTCATAAATTTCAGAGAAAAAGTTTTCAACAACCTTGTTCATGTTTTTCAACAATTCAATGATATGAAGATTTCTAAGATGGTGGAACTCATTTGAATAAAAATCAAAAGAAACTTAACTTTCCGATCTTTAATTTTGTTTGTAGTTACTCCGCCTCCCTTCTTACTCATACCCAAAGCAATATTTGGATTGGAAATGTCCGTGACATTTCACATCATTCCAGTAGCGATAAATTAACCAACTTTATTATTTTTTCTATTTTATACGATTTAAGGTTGAATATATGCTCATCAATAGTTCTTGGAATAATAGTTAGTAGTAGAGTGAAAAAAAAATCGGAAACAAAAGGATATTTCTTTTCAACTTAACCTTATAATTCTATCTGGAATAAACTTGAACAAATTTCTATTGGGAGTGTTGAGTAAAAAATAGACAATTATTTAGAAATCAGTTACAGCAAATCGTTTGAAGCCAGGTATACGTTCATTTCGAGATATTTGATAACATCTTCGTATTTGCATATTTTTTTTTAGTTCGTGCTGCTGCTGCTGCAAAAAAAAAAGAATGAAACAAAGCATAATGGCAGAAAAGGTACTAGCAACATTAAACCTATGTGGCTATTACCCCTAACTTAGCATAGATGGATTAAAGCCACTCAAAAACAAAGCTTTGAATGCAATATCTACCCACATACATACATCTTTGACAAACTCCGAACAATAATTGGTGTGTCATTTTTTTTTTTTTTAATTGCTGCATGTTTTTGATTAGTGCAGTTGGGTAGTAGAGTACTACCAGATTTCGATTTGTGTTTTACGCAATTACATTAACAACCATCTATTATACACTAGATTAATATCCATATTGTCATCCACTTTCGTTTATAACCATTGATGCATCTTGTTTCATGTATCTTTTTAAGTTAATGAAAATAAATAAACAAAAAATTGAGTTTGTTCTTGTTCTTGGTTTTCGATTCTATTTCTGGTTTTTATTGTTGTGATTTCAATTATATCAGTAGCGGTACTTTATAATTAGGGTTAAATTATACATCTGAATACGTGAAGCAATGACTAATAAAAAGATGTAAATCGGCATATATAGATTCAAAACAAGGAATGACCATGTTTCAACCGATTAGACTCAAACATGACCCTCCTCTCTCTCTCTCCTTTTTCTTAAAGCAATATGTTACAAAACACGTAATTGTGGTGATATTCACATTCATCAGTGTTTACTATTTTCCACCAATATAACAACAATACAAATACACAAGATGATTGTGTATTCTTTTTCTGTTATACAAACTCTATCAAATCAACCGGTAAATAAAGTTGTTAGAATTATCCACTTGCAACTTTTTCCATTATATAAAAAAAAAAAAACTGCCAGTCTACTCTTTTTCCTTTTACTTTCCTCTTCCTCTTGGTGAAACTTTTAATCTTTCTTACTTTTGTTCTTTTTCTATTCTCCACAACTTGTTCTTATCCTTCAGTTGTATAAACTTTAAGAAGATATTAATTCTAATTGGGTATTAACTTTCAATTCAATTGACAACCACCGTGATTCTAAAGACTTTCATTTGCAAATACGATTGAAAAAACTCCAAATTAGCATTTCCAGCTACGCTTGCATAATATTTGATCTTTCGAATCGAAGGGTCTAGTATTGACATTAAAGATTCAATTTAAATTCTACCAACAGTTATCTAATTGGTGTTGTTTAACGTGGGTAGCTGTCTACACAAGTGCCAATTAAAAGTAAGAATAGATACGACAACAGCCCTTAACAAGAACCAAGATAGATTAGAAAAAGAGAGTCATCAATTTCACACACCAATTAAGCATACATTTATTTGGAATACTAACAATCGAGAAGGGAAGAGACAGCGAAACCAAAAGCAGCAGAAGAAAAGGAAGTTCAATTACATTGCCTAATTTGATACTTAATAATATTTGATCTGTCCCCCAAATCTTTTTTTTTTGCTTTTATTTGTTTGACCATTTTTATATAACAAACAATAAAGTATATATCACCATTCAACATTTTGATTACTTTATATATACACAAATAACAACAAAAATAGCCCACAACTACAATATCCCTAAGCATCTTTGAATTCTTTCATCAGTTAATTTTAAAGTTAACATCACTACAATAATTTTTCATTTGGCATTATTGCTTGTTTTCTTAACAGAAATATTGTATTCAACTACGTGTGTTTCAAGAATTAATAGCATTGTTCTAGTGTTTCTAAAAAAACAAAGTTCAACTACACCCCCTTCACCACTACCACCTACTTCCCCCCTTTTTGCAATATTTACTCTTGCCGAATTGTATCATTATATATTTCCTACCGTTTATCCTTTGAAAGAAGAAAGAATTTTTACAGACGAGTTCTTCTATTTTTATATTCTTTGGTTTCTTTTTGCCAATTTCACTATTTTCAAGGATCATATCATATCATTATATTTATATATATTTTTTTTTACTTTTATTGACTATAACACTATTTGAATTCAAACCAAGAGGGTAAACTTGTTAAATACAAATTTCTTTTCGATTTATAATATTATTACTCAATTGTTTTCAGGCTTTGATTATTGATAATAAAGTATATTCAATCATTAAGACACAACCACTGATATTTCTTTTCAAATTGGGTGTTTTCTTTGAAATAACCTAGACATCTATTTTCAACCAATATTAGAACATTTGAATATTTTTTAATTATTTTAATTCCTCAATACCCTTGAAATCATTTAATTTTTTTAATTTATTTAGTATTATTATTATTATTATTATCTGGAACACGATTAGGCTTTTTTTTGGATTTCTTCAATCAAAGACTTGAATAGTGATATTCTTTGTGTATTTTTTGCATTACAATATCCGCGACGTCTTTTGTTTTTTTCCCTTTCCTTTTTTTCTTTTTCCCACTTTGAATTCCAGATCAAACCAAATCAAATTAAATCAAATCAGAACTAAAAAAGAAAAAAAAAAAAAAAAGAAAAATTAACTAACCCTTTACTATTTGGAATTTCCTTAAAATCATTTTAACTCTATTGGGTGGCTTCATTTATGAAATTTTATTCATGTTTAAACAAATACAAACTAAATTCAGAGCATCTTTAAAAGTTTTCCGTTTGCAGTAAAGAGAGAATTATCTAATATTGCACCATAAAATTCCACATGAGCTCGAATCAGACACCTCAAAATCGAAATAGAGGTGGCGATGATTCATATAATCCACGACTACAGCAACAGCTGTCACAAATACCATCCAATGAACCAGAGCAGGGCTCGAATAGAGATTTAGATCAGAGCCAAGAGCAAAAACAGGACCGTGAGCACCAACAGGCGCAGCAGGAGCAGCAGCAACAGCATCAGCAACAGCATCAGCAACATCAGTTTCAACAGTCAAACTTGACACCTTCAACAACTGCTTTTCCAAGTTCAACATCAATACCCATTTTTGCAAAGGAAGAACAGGGATACCCTAATCAATTTAGTTCTCCACAGAGTAGTTACCGAAAGATGGGAAATTTTACTCAAACTTCAAATGCACAATTTCTTAACGAACCACAGACAACCTATGCCACTAATTATCAAGAGAATGTACCTCTGCAGTCACAGTTCCAATTTGATTATTCGGGTTCTTATGTTGGACGGTCACAGACACAGCCTCAAACATATCAGCCACAACCACAATCATATCAACAACTACCTCATTATTCACTGTCATCAGTAACCCTGCTACCCCCTACTTATCAAGCTTTCCATTCAATGCAAGAGGCATCTTCTGGACACGATGATTCTTCAACCACTATTACTTCACCACAAAAAAGGAAAAAACAAAGACGACTGGAATCCGTAACATCAAGCACAGGCGAAAACGAATTAAAACAATTAGCAATACGATCGTCTCATATACCACTTTCAGAATTAGCACAAAAGGTAAAACAATTGGAGAATGATAATACCACTACCAACGTTAGTTTAGAACAATCAAAATTGAAGGAAAATAAAGAAACTCAACGACAGTTGTTTGGGATGGTGTGGCTATTAAATTCGTGTGACTTGGCCCCAACTGCTGTTATCCCTCGAAATAGAATATACGCCAGATATGTACAAGTATGTGCTGACAACAGTTTAGCGCCAGTTTCACCAGCCAGCTTTGGGAAGCTAGTAAAGATATTATATCCAAACATCACAACAAGAAGATTGGGTATGCGAGGACAATCGAAATATCATTATTGTGGCATTAAATTAACTGGTGATGAAAACATGCAGCTGCAACTATTGAGCTTCCAACAGAAACAAAAGCACCAAAGTCAGGAACAGTATAAACAACACGAGCAAGTAGGATCGAGCACATCACTGGCTGGACTCACTGGTCACCAATCACCAACGTCGTCCTGTAACTCATCAGTTTCGTATGAGGAATCACCAGGACCTATATCGAGGCCCCACACTCCGTCATTTTCTCCAATAAATACACCAACAATATTACTGTCAAAATCTTTGAATGATCAACTTCCACTGGTTCTGCACATGAAATTTATTCCCAATTTGTTTCATTTGCTAAATAGTAATGTGGCACCGAGCTCTAATCCCCACGAGCCAATACAGTTACCCTCGATCTATCCATATTTATCAAAAGGTGCCGATTATGATATTGCCGATACATTATATTCTTTGTATAAAGTCCATGTGAATTCGCTTTTTGAAGCACTTCGATATATGCAGTTGAAAAAGCTATTTTCCAGCTTTAACACATTTAATAATATATTGACTGCACCTGTTTTGAAACTTTACACAACGGACTGTATAGCAGAATGGGTAATGAAATGTGATTTGATCATGTATAAGAAAATGATCCGAATGTTGAGTAAGCTACAATTGCAACTTTTGATACCACAAGAGCAGTTATTCCAATTGAAGCAAATTGCCGATGGATATATAAAAACTTTATCTACTTCGTTAATCAATTCTAAAGTATCACCAAATTTTGTTATGATGAAATTGAAGTTGGCGAAACATTTCGTTAATTTGTTGAATAGATTAATTAAAGTTATTGAGACTGGGCAACCAGCATCTAGAATATTGAATGACGATAATGAAAAGAATGCCATGACCCAGGATTGGATGAAATTAGATGTTCATGGAATAATTTGTCGTGAGATGCCCTGTAGTGATAGCAATATTGACACGTTAACCTATATCTTAACTGGTGAGGTTGTTAACTTGATAAAAGTGAAATTGGACAATGAACAATCCCCAACCATGAATGATTTTGCAAATTATATTTCCAATTTACCTTCAAGATTTCCTGAAGTGAACACAAGACTATTTTTGTTATTAGCATCAAACTTGTTAACCACTTGCTTAAGGGAAATCAGCTTACTGGGCGGAGAAGGTTTTGGGGCTTGGTGGATTGTTAGATGTTGGATAGATGAATATTTGGCTTGGTCTTTTGAAGTTGGTGGGTTTTTCCAAGAAGACTTGCAAGACATTGTAGCTCAGCAACAATTAAATGTCCAACTACCTCCGTCATCATCATTATCCCAAACCCAACAACAGAATCCAGTTATACAAGAAGAGACAGGCACACAGGAAGAATCGTTGGGTAACATTGACTTATTAGAGACATCATTTGATTTTGACACAAAGGTATCTCAACAATATCAACAACCAAGTCATACCGAATCTCTATTGAATTTTGAAACAAATATTGATAATTTATTAAATTGAAAATAAAAGGAAAACGATCAAAAAATAATAAGAATTTACCCAAAAAAAAAAAGAAAAGGAAAATCGATTATTATAAAATAAAATACAATCAACAAATCAAATCAAAACAAGACAAGACAAATCAATACAAATCAAAACAAAACAAAACAAAAGGAAATTTAAGGTTAATATATATAAATATAAATGGGTGGGTAAGTTTTTTTTTTAAGTGGAATTAATTTATAGAGATTTGAAATATATATGTATTATAGAATTTATTAGTATCTTTAATGAATTTGAATAATTATTTAGGAATTGTTCATTCTATTTGATCCTTGGTTCTATCAGGTTTAATAATCAAATTTCTTTTTTCTTGTTATTAAATATATCAAATATGCTAGATGTTTTGTATTAATGTTATATGACATGATTATAATATACATATATATATATATATATAAACAATAGAATTGCATTACAATATTTCTGGATCTAAGTTCGATGCATTTGACGAATCACAAAATTCTAGTTTGTAAATTTTTTGAAATCAAATAATAATAATAATAAACCAAAAAAAAAAAAAAAAAAATATCAATTTGGTTGCAAATCCTTTTTCGTCTAAGACATTCAACCTCCCAAAAACACTCCAATGTCCACACAAACAGATATATTGATCACATATCAACTAACTTCTAATACCATTGAATCTTTAAAATCTGTCGATGAATCCGAATATTGGAAACGAAAACTCATTGAATTGTTATTAACAAGATCAATCCACATTTTCCCCAATGATGAAAACTCTACACAAACAGTTTACGACCAAATCTCAAACAATAGGATCTCCATTTTTGGACAAAAAGACCATCCTGGTAAACGAGGTATTCAAACTAAAAGCTATACAATTTCAGGATCAGTATTGTTGACAATTAATCCCTTGGCGGCTTATTATCATGATCGTGCAAAACAGCCAGAATTTATTGTAAAATTTGAAACAGTTCTACATCCTTACATTACAAACTATATAAAGACATTAAATCAATATGAAAAGGGATTAACTTATCTCATTATTAGAGTTTTTCTTGCATATCTATTTGATGATGATTTTCATAGAAAAATTCCTAACTTGTGTACACATCAGAAGGAAATCAGATTTGATATGGGAAAACGTCATTTTTCTGATAAACTCAAGACCGGAATTGTATCTAGTATTAAAGACTTTTTGATGGATCATGAAATTGGACTTACCTTGTTTAAGAAAAACCTCATCAAAGTATCAAAGAAAAATTGGAAGTTTATTGATGATTTGATTACCATAGTGTTTATTAACTACTTTACTTTATTCAATTATCAAAGACAAGAACTAGGAATCGCCCTAGATCCGGATTTTGCCTTAATAAATCATAGCTGTATTCCAAATTGTTGTCAAATCACCAATGATTGTAATGAGTTCCAAATTGTCAGTACATTGCCAATAAACAATGGAGAAGAATTAACTGTGACATATGTCACATTAGGAATGCCACGAGAAATTCGACAGTTTGAATTATTCTCCCAATTCTACTTCCGATGTCTGTGTAGTCTATGTGTGCTTGACTATGATCCATTTTTCTGTATCCAATGCAATAAATGTGGCAATAAAGTGAAATCACCATCTTTCAAACTAATTTTAACGTCACCAAATTTGATCATGAGACAACATTTGTGTACTATCTGTTTGAACAATTTAAATCAATCAATTTACCCCAAAAATATCAAAATACGAAATTTCTTCATGTCCTTAGTAATATTTTCTAGCAATGGTTTATCATTTAACGATCAAGATTATTATCGGTATTTAAGCAAAGAGTTTGTCAGTTATATTGAAAGATTCACACTGCAGGAATTAATCAGAATGTTAGTTGATGGTATGCACCAATTTGAAATCCCAGAAACACGCACTAACCTTGTTAAGGAATTATTGGATGTCGTAATTCAAGATAAAGCTTTCCCCTTGTACTCATTCCCATTTAGTATTATTATTCGAGAACTAGACTTGGCAGATAGTAACAAAGATGTCAAATCTCTGAAGGGCGCAATTGGTAGATTAAGAATCAAATTACAACGACTATTTGGAGTGGATATTCCTTCAGACTTGTCATCAATGTTGGCATTTGACAATTGTTTGTTTTTCGATGTGGCTGAACTTTTATTTGAAATTATAAGGTTCATCATTAACTCAGATCTCGAACCAAAAACTGATTCTATATTAGGTTTGTTTAATGGGAACAGTTTGGGTGTATTTTGTCAATGTGCCTTTTTTTTTTACAAACAAGTAAAATCAATCTTCACGGTAGAAGAAATAGAAGATAAGTTGATTAAAATAATGGAGATTTATGATTCGTGGGTGTTGAATCATAAACTTACATTATCAGAATGTTTGAAGTTTATATTTGACCTTGCTAAACTAAACAATATTGTTATTAATGACGATAAAATCTCTGTGAAAGATGCCATGGGTAATTTTGTTCATTTTAGAATGGATAGAGATGATTTTATATGATTTAATTATAAGAAAACTTGCAAAAAACTAATGTGCATCTCATACTCTTTGTAAATTAAACATTACCAGTTGTGGTCCATCTATACATCATTTAATGCTACACATACGGCACCTTTATGATGTCCATTATATTGTCTCACGGTTTCACTATTTGACAAGTCCCACAATCTAACATAATGGTCAGAGCACGCTGTCACCAAATATGCACTATCAGCACTAAAAGCACAATCCCATACCCAACGTTGATGTCCTTGTAAAGTAGTTTCCAAATTGAAATTTTGTTCTGTTGACCAAATTCTGGCCGTATGATCAGCAGAACAAGTTGCCAAATGTTTCATATCTGTCAGTAATAACACTCTCGTTATATATTTCAGATGAGATCTAAATTTCGTTACTGGAGTCAAAACAGTTGCGTCTCTTTGGTTTTGCATTTTCCATACATAGCAATTCCCCTTATTGTTTCCTGCAACTAACATGGATCCATCACTGGCCACTGATAATGAGTTGATGGGCACATCGTCTTCAGGAATCAAATGATGGGTACACAGGTTTTCTCCTAAATCCCACACTCGAATATTACCATCTTGGTCACAACTTATTAACTCACCTTGATTTGGATGGATGACAACTTCATTAACAGGACATTGATGTTTGTAATTTCTTTGCACTGATGGTGACCTCACATCCCATACTTTAACCGTTCCATCTTCCAGTGAAGTAACCATCCATTTGTTATCAGCTTGGAATTGTAATGAAGTGACATTATTTTTGTGTCCTTCAAACGTCATCACAGGGTTATTATTAGAATTGTTTTGATTTGATGAACTCGTTGAAGTTGAAGTACCTGTTGTGCCATTTGTTCCATTTCCAGAATTCCCTGTCTGTCTTATATCATATAATTTGACATATAGATTCCCTGCTGCTGCCAAAAATCGTTTATCGGATGTTATTTCTAATCGATTCACTTGTGATTCCTGATGTTGAATAGTTCTTGAACATACTCCAGTCAAGGCATCCCAAAATCGTATGGTATGATCATACCCTGCTGAAGCTAATATGACTGACATTTCAAGAATTGGATTGGACTGTTGTTGATAAAAAGGGTTTGTCTGGAGAGTAGACGTTTGGTGAAATAGAAAGTTCCACTCATTCTTTTTTTTTTTTTCTGTGATATATGTGCAAAGAAAGAAAAAGAAGATTCCGAAAAATCATAATTATTGCTACCTTGAAGATACGTTTAATCGATAGAGATAACATTCACTGTGAAGTAACACATTCTACAATTTCAATTCTTTGGGAACATTAACTAAAATAATAATAATAATAATATCGTATGCATTATTCTCTATTCCTATACTTATCTTTTCAATATTAGAAATTGTCTTGGATAGCCTTCTTTTGAGCTGGTGTCAATGAAACAGGATAGTCCACCTTATATACAATTTCTAAATCACCTCTTTGTCCAGGACTCTTACTTATTGGCATACCTAATCCAGGGTATGTCGAAGTTGTGCCTGGTTGTATTGGCTGTGATCTGGATAATGGGATTCTTCTACCGTCCAATGTTGTCACATCTTTGTCAAATCCACATAATGATTCTTTGAACGACAATGTCACGTTCATTTTCAAATTATTGCCTTCTCTTTTGAATATTGGGTTTGGTTTCTCTTCAATCACAAATTGAATTGTTTGTCTTGCACCACATTCTGGTTGATAATCACCTTCATTGGCAAAATTAATCTTTGTTCCTGATTTCCAACCAGCTTTAATATTCACTTCAAGAATTTTTTGTTCTTTGGTGCCATTAGAATTCTTTCTCGTGATCTTTAATTTCTTAGTAGTACCTTTATACAAATCTTCCAAACTAACTGGCAAGGGCATAGAAACAACATCAGGCTCTGGTCTTTGTTGTGCTCTTCCACCACCAAATCCTCCTGGCATTCCACCGCCTCTACCTCCACCAAATCCAGCTGCCCCGAATGGATTACCCCCACCACTGGAACTAAATGTGAATCCGTGATCATCTCCCATACCAAAACCACCCATTTGTGAGAAGATATTGAATGCGTCAGCATCAGAAAATGTACTTGAGCGGAATCCTCCAGGACCTCCTGTTCTGAAATTGAATTGAGGACCTCCTGCTCCTCCAGCACCAGCAAATGGATTCCCTGTATCTCCAGCTGGTGCATTCCCTCTAGCTGCATCTAAACCATAATTATCATAAATCTCCCTCTTATCGGCATTGGATAATATATCAAATGCTTCAGAAATTTCTTTGAATTTCTCAGTATCACCAGTAGGTTTATCTGGATGATATTTCAATGCAGCTTTTCTATATGCTTTTTTTATTTCTTGATCATTGGCTGATGGATCAACACCTAATAAATCATAAAGTTTCTTATCTTTGACCATTTTGCAAATTATTTTATTTTGATGTTAAATTAATTCAATTGACTCTTTAAGAGCTAAGAAAGAAAAGCAAATAAAAATTGAATGTCTATCAAATCGGAAATTAAGGATTATAAAATAGCAATGAAAAGAGAAAAAGGAAGGGGAAAAAAAAAATTGTCCTTACAGTATCGACATAATGTGTGCATGAAAAAAAAAAAAAAAAAATCGGAAGAAACGTTAACTATGAGAGAAAAAAAAAAAAAGAAGAGAATTCACCAGAAGAAAAAAGAAAATGATTCTTTTCTCTGCAAGTCGAAGATTCTATATTCTTCTAGAACCTTCTACACAATGATAAACATTTCAAACAAACTATACACTGTTTACTTTTTGGACCACTCCTATTGATTAATCCTTCTTTTCATTATCAGCAGCTAATCTAGCAGCTTTCTTTAGAGCTCTTTGACGGATAGATTGATGCATTTGTAAGTTCAATTTATTAGCAATTTTTGAATAAACACCAACAGTATTATCGATAGCAAAATGCATCAAAGCATGGGTCCAGTAAGGAGTTGAAGTTGCAAATCTTTCCTGAGCACCGTTACGACGACCAACACCATTCAAAGTGGAAGTGACAAATTGTTTAGGGTTTGGAATAGTCAAGGAAGCACGCTTGATTTTGGACATAGCAGAAGCAACTAAATAGGAAATGACCAACTCAACATCAACATGGTCATCTTGTAATTCACCAGCTACAGCAGCAGACCAAGCTTGCAAAAAAGATTTGGAGCCGGAATACGTGGCCAAGTATGGTGTTGGTAATAACCCACCAAATGAACCCATAGTCAAAATTAATCCACGCAACTGTTTTGGGTGTGGGTTTTCAACAGTGGAAACAATAATAGGAGCAACAACTTGAGTGATTCTTAATGTGGCAGTGGTGTTAATGGTAATAATGTCTTTCAATTCTTTCTTTTCAGTTTTCAAGAATGGAACTGGAATAGAATGTGATTGTCCGACATTATTGATCAATACTGTGATAGGTAAGTCAAAGACAGTTTTTTCCAATTTCAAATAGTTCTCTTCATCATCAGTAGAAGCATCAAATGCAACAATCTTGGTGTTAACCTTATATTTAGTTTCGATTTCTGTAGCAATCAATTCTAATTTTGATTGAGTTCTTGAAACTAAAACAATGCTGAACCCCTTTTTAGCCAATTGAAAGGCAAACTCTTTACCAATTCCATCGGAAGCACCGGTAACAACGGCCCATTTCCCACTGGCAGCACCGTATTTGGAGAAATCAGTTGGTGGTGCCAAAAAAATATCATATACTAATGAGGCAAATTTGAGTGAAAACACTGTCAATTTGAAGACCCCTAATAATAATGCAAAAATAATAGCATATTGAACAACAAGATTATCTGAATAGTTATCCAAAAATTGAGTAAATGGCATTTTGAGTAGGTTGTTGTATATTACAAGAAAGAATTAAACTTGTGTGTAGATGTTTTTTTGTTTTTCAACCAGCTCCCCTATTTTACTTTTTTTTTTTTTTTTTTTCAGGAAACACCAAAGAAAGCCCGGATGGCCCTAAACTTACACACGATGTCTAAAATATATCCGAAAATAAAAATCATAATTAATACACTAAAACTAAATAAAAAAGTAACCCAAAATTAAACAAAACCCTGTATAACTACAAATAAGCAAACTCTTCTAGTTTTTCATTTGTTAATTCCACATGTAACCCTTCTTTATCTATTTGTTTTTCAATCAATGACATTGACATTTCCAATTTTAATTTTGACTTTTGTAATTCAATTATACTAAAATCCAATTCAGTCATATCATTATAACTTTTTTCCAATTTATTTTGAGTTGCTTCATCTTCAATTTTCATAATATTTATCCATGGATTATTAAAATTCTTCAATTTATTTTCATTTATTATATCTTTATAATGACGTGTTGTTGTAGTAGTAGTAGTAGCTGTTGATCCATTATGCAACCCACCAGCACCACCAGCACCACCAGCACCGCGTCCTCGATAACCTCCTCTAAACCCCCCTCTATATGAACCACGATGGAATCCAGAAGAAATATGAGGTCGTGACGAATAAGACAGTTCAGTGTCTTGTGCATTATCTTGAGATTCGTAATCTCCATTATGCGATGGGATTGTTGATGATGATCCTACATTATCATTTCCTTGATCGTGATAATTGGAATATGATCGGTATCCTCCACCTCTTCCCCCATAATAATTGTTGTTATAACTTTTATAATACCCTCCTCTACCAGATCCACCTCGGTAGCTATTGCCATAGTAACTATTGCCTCGTGACCCTCGTCCTCGATTGCCACGATAGCCACCACCGCCACCACTATAACTATTCAGATAATATTCATCTTTTCCACCATAAGAAGAATATGATCCATATCCGTCAGACCCATTTGATTGGCTATTGTGTTCGTATGCCATGTTGCTTATGTGTATTGAGCTTGGTAGTTGTTATAAAGTGTATTTTTTTTTGACTTTTTCTTTTCTCTCTTCAGTATACATTTTTTTTTACAATTACTGAGCTCTATTACACGACCTGACATAACTCTGTAATAAACACCATCACCATTTTTGCAGCAAAAGTGATCCCAAATTTATTGTCCTATTGGATCTTATAAATATTTAATAAGTGGTGGGAAATGGGTTATGTATTAAAATTATTTTCATTTGGTCCGTCAGAGGGAGAAAAATTTGTTGACTACAGTAAATGAAAAACAAGAGGAACCCTGCTGACTTCTACAATTATATGGTTTGGAATTCTTTTTGGTATGTGTGTGTTAGATTTGTCTAACAAACGAATCAAAGTTTATTCTTGTCTAATGTGAGACATTACAAATATTGGCAGTGAAAACATGGCAAAAGAGATAAAAAAAAAAAAAGAATAAGCAGGAGGAGGAGTATCAAATATCCTAAAAAGCAAATGTTTACTGTAACATATCTAAACCTATAAATCTAATTTAATATCTGCTAACTTGGCTTATTCTTATTTTTTTTTTTATTTCGTTTTCTCTTTTCAATGCTGATACTCTATTGACGACATAACAAGACCTTTATCATTGCATGTTTTGGTGTTTGTCGATTCTAATATTATCTTCATTATAATTGTTGTGATCATGATCATCATTATCATTAAAATAAGGATGAATTAATGCACGTTTGGCACTTATTCTTCTACTTGGATCATACACCAACATTTGATCCAAAAGATCAATTCCATTTGCATCCAAACTGGGGACGGCTTCATTCAATGGTTTTTTCTTCCATTGAGGAAAACTTGGTTTGAAATCAGGTAAATAGTTGACATCGGGCCAAATCTCTTCATTTGGGGTCCCCAAAATTCGGAAAATTCGGAAAATTTCATCAATTTCGGAATCCCCAGGGAATAATGGTTTCCTATTACACATTTCGGCAAATATACATCCCACAGACCACATATCTACACCAGTAGAATATTGTTTCCCTCCTAACAAAATTTCCGGGGCTCGATACCATAAAGTGACAACTTCATGGGTATATGCTCTTAACGGAACCCCAAATGCTCGAGCCAATCCAAAATCAGCCAATTTTAAATTCCCTTCTTTATCAATTAATAAATTTTGTGGTTTCAAATCACGATGTAAAACTCGATGAGAATGGCAATGTTTAATACCTCGAATTAATTGATTCATAAATCTTTTTATCATATTAGCCCCTAGTCCAACTCCTTGAGGAATGCTTTCCATATATTTCTTTAAATCTAAATCCAAAAATTCAAATACTAAATATAATTTATGAGAATCGGAATGAATGATATCATATAACCGAACTATATTATCGTCTTTCATTTCTTTTAATAAAGAGATTTCTCTAATGGCGGTACTAGGTACACCTTCATCCTCCGATTCTAATCGAATCTTCTTTAATGCAACAACTCTATTATTATGTTTGGTATCTAATGCTTTATAAACAACCCCATAGGTTCCTTCTCCCACTTTTTCTTGACGTTGATAATCAGATAACTCTACCATTTGTGATGAGATTTCAAATTTAGTTTTGTTTTGGAATCTTGTTTAGTTGGTCAGTAAACGTGTTGTCTAAATGTAGATGAAATCCATGAGGGTCGACGTAGGGACATTGGAAAATACATACCTAGGGGAAGTACGTCAAGTCTGAATAACTGTAGACAATAATAAAATCAAGAAAATCAAACAAATTTGTTTAAAAAAAAGGGGGGGGGGCGGATCTATATTGAACAATTAAATTCAGTAAAAATTTCCAATATTCCAGAAATCTTTACAACAACAATAATTACAGCCACTATTAAAAAAAAAAAATAACAAAAACAAAAATTTGATGAAACATTTTCTTAATTCGTGTAAAAAATACCTAAAATAGCAACAACTACACAACCACTCACTCACTATATATAAAATTCTCACTAAAACACACATCAACTTTTTTAATTCTCCTTTTGATTTCGTTTGTTTATTTGAAGATACGCGTCATCACCAACAACAATGAAAAATAAAGTATGAATAATTATCTCTTCTTTAGCACGCCCAAATGCACCGGAGTTTCTGCGTATTAGTCAACCGACACCAGCGGAATCTCTACGTGGTACGTCCACTTACATCGACGTGCAGCACGCAACAAGAAAACACCTCTTTGCCACTGAGTTATCACTACAACTACTACATCATAAAAATAAAAACCCAAACCAACTCCTTTATTGTATATATATGAAATCAATAACTTATAAAAAAAGAAAGAAATGAAAGGAACAATGACTTATTCATTCTCTAATTTTTTCTTACTTTCTATTGTTTTCCCAATTCATTTAAATGACCTTCACCTGCTTCACAAACCTTAATTTCTCTACCCCATTCACTACTTAAAATTTGTTTCCCAGTGATTCTTCTCTCAGGTTTAGGGTCTAAAATAGAATAAATCACATTTCGACAACGAGCACGTTTCAAACTCTCAATTGGTTCATACCCACTTGATTCTTTTCTTTTAACTAAATATTCTTCAAAAAATTCATCCTTTTTAGGGTCAGCCAACTTCCACAATTGTCTTCCTGTTCTCATTGCCATGTAAATTACTCCACATGACCAGATATCAACACATCTTGGATCAAATGATTCTTGATTATATTCTTCAGGGGCAATGTAAGGTGAGGAGCCACATATACCATCAGAGTATTGGATTTCATTTTCCCAGGCCATCTTAAAGCATTCACTGTTTCCAAAATCAGTAATTTTTAATACCCCATTTTGAGTCAATAACAAATTCTCTGGCTTCAAATCTCGATGTGCCACTCCCATATCATGCATATAATTGACCCCTCGTATCAACTGTTTGAAAAAACAATCAGCTTCAGCATACTCTAGCTTCCCTGCAGCTATAATTAAAGTATACAAGTCACCGCCGGAGCAAAACTCCATAACCTCACAATAATCACCTTTAGCATCTTTCAATAAATCCAAAGTGTCAATAATATTCGTATGTTTTAATGATGACGAAATACAAAATTCTGAAGTTAATCTACGATTATACTTCTTTTCGCTTTCGTTGGGTTTCCTTTTGAATTCTTTGACAGCAAACAATTTTTCTGTAGTTGATGTTGAATCCAACTTTTTATGTGATATACGAACAACACCAAAGGACCCACGCCCGACAACTTCTTGACATCTACCATATTTTTCTGCAAATGAACGGCAATCGATACCATTAGCTGATGAGCTGGCACCGGAAAGGGGTGTACTGCAAACTACATCAGTGGTACCTGGTTGATGATATGGACTAGTGCTATTCTTGACACTATTGACCAAACCGGCAAATAATGTTGGTGGTTTAACTGATTGTGGTTGTTGAGGTTGCAGTTGTTGTTGCAGTAATTGACTAGTTGAAGATTGCATTGCACCTTGAAAGATGTCCGGTACAGCACTTTTGGCTTCTCCACGTAATTTTTTAGCTCCGAGTAAATCTTTCAACATGTTGGAAAGTTTTTCTTGACGCTTTGCTGATCTTAAATGATGTTCGTGGTTGCCACTTTCTAGCATGACAAATCTGGGCAAGTTGTTAACAGGGTTGGTGTTTGTAGAAGAACCTGATAAATTTGCCGATGAAACCGAATTTGATCTGGTCTTGACTGAAGTGGCTCTAGATGGTGGTTTTCTAAAAGATGATGTACGCGATACTGTTGGAGAAGGTTTACTAGTTGATGATTTGTCATTTGAGGAGATTGCCACTGGTTGTGTTGAAGATCCTGAAGGGGACGTCAATTGATGGTTCTTCAATTTGTCTTCTAATAACTCCAACAGCATTGGAGAAGTAGTTGACGATGATAAGCCGTTGGAAGGTGATACGGATCTTGTTTTAATTAATCTTGGTGACGAGTTGTTTGATCGTATACTGTTTACAGTAGGGGTGGTGACCGAAGTTGGGTGCTGTGGTTGAGGTTGCTTGATTTGTCGTAATGGAGTCACAATATCGTTCTCAACCTGGGATAGTATCTCATCGTCTTCATCTAGCACCGTGGTTCCATTAGAAGTAGAAGGTTTTGTTTTGGTTGGAGGTGGTGGTTGTGGTTGTGGTGGCGAATGCTTCAGTAGTGGTTTTATCTGTGGCTGTTGCTGTTGTGGTTGTTGTTTC
The DNA here is from genome assembly GCF_000026945.1 of Candida dubliniensis CD36. Taxonomy (NCBI): domain Eukaryota; kingdom Fungi; phylum Ascomycota; class Pichiomycetes; order Serinales; family Debaryomycetaceae; genus Candida; species Candida dubliniensis. Next base: position 1,277,041 of record NC_012867.1, on the reverse strand, counting down.
AGTTGGTGTTCAAGTTGAGTCAAATTACTTGACAGTGAAAATATCTTACCCAATACTCCCATAATGTATGTGATTAATAGTTAATGTAAGGGTTGGTGCTTCGTTAGTTTGATTTGTCTGTTGATGTGGGCTCTATATAAAGTGATAACCAAAGATCAACAGATGATGACTAATATCACTAAAATATATAAATAAAAGGGTGAAGGAAAGAAATCAAAACAAGTGAAGACTTTATGAAGACTGTGACACTATTTTGATCTTAAAAATATTGTTATTGTCTCCAACCAGAAAAAGGAAAAAAAAAAATAAAACAATGATGTATTTGTTGTTTGTTGTTGTTATAATCTATGTGGTTGTAGTTTTGAGTGCAGTAAATCTCTCTCTTCCTCTATAAACTTTTCTTTTAAACTTTTTGTTAAGAAATTTCTGGATTAGTTTATTTTTCTTAATATTAATTTTCTTCAAGCCAAGTATTATGTGGTGCTGCCACTTATTATTATTATTATTCTTGTGGGACTTTTTCCTTTCTTGGAGTTCTATCCTGTGAATCAGTTCCGGTTTGAGAGATAGGAGGTTGCTCCAAGTCTATCTAATCTTAATAAACCAAAGCTGTGGTTAACAAAAAAAAAAAATAAACCGCTGTTGTTGAATAAATTAACCAATCTAAGCTGAGATGATACAAATATGTTTGTTTAAATATGTAAAATAAAAAAAAAAAAACTCTAGAAAGTAATTAGTTAAAAAAAAAAAATTTTTCTTTCTCAGTTTGCAAAATTGAATTTTTTTAGTGTCTCTTTATATACTTTTATTCTATGGCTGCTGTTTTTTCTTCTACTTAGTATTTCTTTCCTCCTTTTTTTTTGCTTCCTTCCTACCTTCATTGCCGTTTTACCTTTGCCTCATTCTCATTCTAAATTTTTTTTTTCTTGCTTTCTTTCCTGTCTGCATTCATTTGACACACAACTAACACACACATAGACAATGTTCTTTTCTATTGTATTTGAATATACAACCAACTGATATTATATCAACAAACCATTATCAAACCTCTTTGTTTACATTGGGTTCTTGTATTTGGGGGTATGGTTTGGTTTTGTTTGATTCCACTTTGCTTTGTATTTCTAATCCTACCAAACGAAATTCTTACCACGACACACACACACACACCGTTTAGTCGATTTTCTACTATGAGGGATTTTTTTCCTTTGTTTTCCCAACCAAGTTTTTTTTTTAGTCTTTCTTGTCATGTACAAGCTAGTTGTAGTAATAACAGTAGAGCTGATACTTTCTTCTCTTGTTTCATTATGTAGGATGCATAACATAGTCCAATAATAGGAGAGAGTAAATACTAGTTAATTGTACGCCACTATTAATTGTATCATTAATCGGAAAACTTGGCTGACGGATATTGGAGTTCACCTGGGCGCAAATCCTGGTCGGTAATTCTGCGCGATGCATAAAGGCCCACAAATTCTTTCGATTACTAATTGTTTGACTAATAGATGACGATAGAGGCTGAATTAATTACGAGCCATCAATGTGAAATGAAATCAATAAACAAACAAACAAAACAGAAAAAGAACTTTTTTTCTGAAAGTAAGGGTGGATCATAATCGGGGCTTAGTCGTCTAGGACAATAATGATTGATCAGAGGTAAAATAAAGTTAAAATAGATCAATCAATTAACTTTGAATAAAGTTTTTGATTCTATCTTGCCCTTCCTCTAATATTGCATTAGCTTTTATTTAAAGATTTGAGCAAAACTTCATCATTGATATCCCACTGACTCAACTAAATATATGTGGCAGTCATATATTTCTTGATTCAGTAATACTCACTTGCGCCCCATTTATATTCTTTCTTCTAAATGCGCAAGTGTGTCTGTTCGTGAGAGTTATGTGCCATTCTATTTAGACTTTTTTTTTTCTATTGTCTATTGTGTTCACCACCATTTTCTTTTGGTCTGTTTCTACAAACCAGCTCAAATCTTGGTCTAATTTTTTGCTTTTAAACTACAAATAGATTTTTTCTTAATTAGTATAATGTGAAGATGACGAAAATGTGGTATGCATTGTAATCACGACTTTGTTGGGGTTTATTTTTTCTATTTCATTGATAATAGCAATCACAGGATTTTCTTGTTCTATTCTTGGTGGTGTTTCATTCTCTAAGAAAAAAGATAGAAAATCATGACATATGATAGTAATAATTACTATTGTTCTAATCTCCCCAGTTGTTGTTGCACTATTGTATATTCTCAAATCAAAATATCACTAACCATTACTATCTATAACCATTGTCATTTTAAAATAGTAGATATAAGAAAAAAAGAATGACATCATTGTATAACAATACAGGAATGCTCTTGTTCAGAAACTGTTACATCATATGTAATGAGCTGTGCTATTTACAAACCAGCGTATTAAATAACAACTACTACCAATATAAATTTGAGTCCTAAGCTATACTTTTTTTTTTCCGTGAGTAGGTCTAAATGATAATTTATTGAAATATAAACTTACGAGAAGGTATCAGCGTTTCATTGTTGTGTTGATTAAAGTGTAGACGAACGGAGCTTTCGCAACCAAAATCACTCAGCATAATTATACTTAAACCCCCCATAGTGACTCTATTAAACGAATACTAACTATGAATACAAACAATTTGTTTCTTTCACAAAATTTTTCATGCTCTTCAAATGTGCGTTATGATTTTGTGCTAACAATATTTTAAACACTTTTGTGTTGTCTGATTTCATCTCGTATTCTATTGGTTAGTATTAGCTTTGCATTTTGTTGCAAGTGCTAGAATATAGCCAAAAAAAAAAGCAGTTGTCTGAATAGAGTTTTCTTGTGTTCTGCAAAGTAATGACAACTTGACGTTTATCGTTGAAGAATTTGTTTTTTGGTTCTCCATGTCAAATTGAAATTTAAAAATGTCTAGAATACCCATAACGGAAGTTTTTAATACTGGCAATAGTATTATTAATCTTCTACAGGATTAGCTTTACGAACAAACCTTGGGCATACTACGAACAAGATTGAAGTAAGTAGTTGATAAAAATTAGTCCTTTTACTCGTAATTGCAGAATATTCTTTACGTTCTTTGTATTTTTTCAATATTTCCGCTTATAGTATCAAGATAATATATCTCTTTGATTAGTCATGTTTATCCAACCGTTTTATTGTGTAGAATATTAGGACAAATTGACAATGAATAGTCTATTATTAAAGTGAAAGTATTAGGGTCGATTATGGAAAAGGTATAACTGACAAAAAGGTGTTGTCTTTATATAGTTTATTGCATATAAAACAAAACTTCTCTAAATGTGGACCTATTCGTTACTTATCATATCTGTAGAACCACTGTTAAGGATATGTATTATTACAACAAGCAGCTTATTCTTTTTGGCTTAAATTTATACAATTTGAAATCTTTCATAAGATAAGCAGTATAAGTATTTGATTCACCACGTGCTTGTAAAAATATTATTTACAACGTCACAAATTGTGTTTGTTATTGTGAAAATTCAAATACCAAAAAGAAATTCTAAAGTCAAAATTAAAGAAAGCATAGAGAAGGGGAAGGTTACCTTTAGTTTTGAGTTTTCTTTAGCACATGTTTCTGTTAGTTTGATTATTATTAAAACTTTGATCTTTTAAAAAAAAACCCACGTGAGCACTCGGAAAAATTAGCAACACATTTATTTTTTTGCACAATATTTTGGATTATCTTTTCTATCAAATTTTTATTAAAATTTCAAATTATTGACACCGTTGTCATGTATTGAAAAACTTTTATGAAAGGAGAATAAAAAAACAAAGCAGATAATTTATGCACATTTGTTTAAATGTGCATTGTTAACCATGAAATAGAAGGAATAATGACAGTACAAATCAAATACTTAAATGCAATGATGTGATGGCTTTAAAATATTGGTTCATGTTCACCACGTTGACCTTAAGCCTCAAATGACGCAACTCTCAATCAACCATTGTCTTTAAATAATATTCCAGTAGGTTGAAGGAGTCAGTCCAATGTCTGTGGCTCAATGAAAAGTGGCTAAAGAAAAAAAAGAAAAACCCTTTTGTAATGGTTAAAACAATCAAACTTTGATTGTATAAATCATTTCAGTAGTACTAGACACATGCATTCACCTTGTTGAATTGATATTATCGTTATTGTCAATTGATAGACTCTTTCAATAGGTATCAAAGTGCAACTTGTTAGTTATTTGCTCAACTGAACGCACGTGCTACCAGATGGTTTCTCTTTGCTCTTTTGATTCCTCAATGATTGTTAAAAATAGTCTTTACTTGACATGCTCTATTGGCCCTAATGACCCGTGAGAAAAAACCTAATTACTAAAAATAATCATTGGAAAGGAGATGGTTTATTTAGAAAGTATCAACATATAAACATGATTGTTTCGTAGTATTTTGCTCTCAAATTTATACTTGCACTGAAGTTATATGTCACTCTAGAGGGTCTACTACTCATGTACTTAATCATATAAGGGGGCTTTTCTTTTCTTTTTTTTTTTCTTGATTGTGTCGGCTTTTCCCCAGCCATATTATTATTATTGTTGACTTCTTATTTTTTTGATATTTCTTTCTTTCTCTTTGTTTATTACTACATTCTGTTTTATGACAAAGTCTAGAACTTTCGGCATTCTGTAAAAATTGCAACAATTCGGCGATATTGTTTAATCCCAATATTAACTCTAACAATTCTTACCAATTCCTCCTTTGTTTTTCAAAAAATGAAGCTTGAGGATTACTTCTGTAAAACGATTATCATCATGGCAATCCAATAGTTGTCTCGATATATTTTTTGATCTCATCCTAAATTTAGTAAATGGTACATCTAAACGCGTTATGTCAATTCATTTTTTTTTAGGCACAATGCATAAACAAATCTATTTGAAAGAACATTCCAAATAGTCAACAAATCATAATTTGAACCACATGGGCAAGGGTCATACCCCCGCAAGAATTACAATTTGTTATTGACAAACCAAAAAACCTAAAAAAAAAAATAGCAAATTGGTATGAAATGATATGGAGAGTATCCACAATTTTTTGCATAACAAGAAGCATGTATGATGATTTTTGTGATTATCTCCATTATTATTCGGCCTCAATTACCATTTTTAGGTGCAAAAACCTAAAATAATGGAAACAAAAATTTGGAGAATTATTACATTATCTGTTTGATCCAAAAGCCGCCGAGGCGTCAAATTAAACCTTAATACTTTTCAAGTTGCTCCCACTAATATAACTAATTTAAATATAGAAGAGTGTTTCAAGTGATATTACCATTACTACCACGTTCTGTTTTGTTTATATTGTTCATTCCGTAAGGGGGCTGATTATATCTAAAACATATGTTGTTTACATCATTCTCCAATAAATAAGGAAAGCCACATCATCATGAGGTAATTAAAACGATAATCAACAACTTCATCGATATATATATATATATATATCTGTGTATGCCTGACTCAAACAGATTTTTCAAAGACTTTGATTTCTTCAAATAACAATTTCAATACTTTTATACCTTTTTGAAAAGTTACTTTTTAATTTAAAGATGAATAACTCCATTCTCACAATTATATTTCTCATATCAAACTATTTCCTAATTGTTGAAACAACAGCGATCGAAAACTTATACAATTATCTACCACTTCGCAAAAAAGATAATACTGGAGATAATTCCAATGACGTTCTCAAAAATGTTGACTTGTTTTATGGTACTAGTAAAAATGGACACATGTTCCCTGGTATAACCCAACCTTTTGGAATGGCCAAAGTGGGAGTTGATGTAAATGATCCTGACTTTGGTGATTCTTATTCTGGATATGCACCTAATGGAGTAATCACGGGGATTTCTATGATGCATGAAAGTGGAACTGGGGGTGCTCCTCAATATGGAGTGGTTTGTCAATTGCCATACACAGATGAAACTTTGACTGGTAATCAAGAACTATCATTAACGAGAACCAAGCATGATAGTGCTACCATTGGACAATATTTCGTTGATACCCCCAACATTGATATTGAATTTACATCTGGTGAACGAAGTGGATTATTCAAATATAATTTTCATACTGGTGATAAAGTTAACGTATTGGTTAACGCATCTCATCATTTATCAGCACCTAAACGACCACAATGGACTCAATATTTTGTAGAAGGATCTATTAAAACTAAAAACAAGAATGGATATACTGGTCATACTACCATCAAAGGAGGTTGGGGTGATCAATCAGATTGGACAATTTATTTCTGTGGTGAATTTAATGTTGATTTTGCTGAAGTTTCCAGTTTTGCTAATGGACAAGTATCTTATAACACCAATCAAGCCAATTCAAGTAAAACTGATGATTCAATGGGATTAAGTTTCCAATTTAATAAACAAGATTTAAAGAACAATGAACTTATTAGCCGTGTTGGGATATCGTTTATTTCCACTGATAAAGCTTGTTCAAATATTGAAGATAAAGATTATGATTTTGATTCAATGGTTCAACATAATCAACAACAATGGAAAGATGAAGTATTCAAAAAGTTTACAGTTGAACACGACAATCAAACTGTTGTTGACGAATTTTACACCAACTTGTACGGTGTACATTTATTACCTTCTAATCGAACTGGTGAAAATCCAAATTGGGATAATCAAGACAATATAGTTTATTATGATGATTTCTTTACTATTTGGGATACATTTAGAACATTGAATCCATTAATCAATATAATCAACCCAACAAGAGGTTCTGAAATTGTTCAATCACTTTCAAATATTTACAAAAACGATGGATATGCTCCAGATGCCCGTTCAGCAAATCAAAATGGTCGTGTTCAAGGTGGTACCAATTCTGATATTGTCATTGCTGATGCTTATGTGAAAAAAGTGTCACATAATGTTGATTGGAAATTAGCTTATGCATCAATGGTTAAAAATGCTGAAGTTGCTCCACCATATTGGTACGATCTGTATTCACCAACTGATTCTTCCAAGCAAGGTCGTGGTGCCTTGCCAGATTGGTTGAAATATGGATATATCACTCGAAACTATACTCGTTCTGTTAGTAGAACTGTTGAGTATGCATATGATGATTATGCAGTTTCAGTTTTGGCTAAAGATTTTGGCTCTTCAAATGATCACGATAAATACTTGAAGCGTTCAGCTAATTGGCAAAACCTTTGGAATTTCGATGCCTCTACAAACCATTATCATTATAGTGGGTTTCTCCAACCAAAAAATGCCGATGGTTCATTTAATTATACCAATTATGATCCTTTGAATTGTTATGGATGTTATTGGGGTGATGATGAATACGAAGCTAAACCAATTGAATATGGTTGGTCAATGCTTTATGATATGGAAACGTTAATTGAATTTATTAATCATAATAACGATGACAAAAATAACGATACATCATTGGTTATTCAACGATTAGATGATATGTATTTATTACATGGACATGAAAAAATTGTTGATGTTGGGAATGAGCCTAGTTTTTCTACACCTTATTTGTATAATTTCATTAATCAACAATATAGATCGGTGGAATTGGTCAGATATATCATGAACACATATTTCAAGACTGGTGAAAACGGATTGCCAGGTAATTCCGATGCTGGATCAATGCAATCCTGGGTGATATTTGCTATGATGGGAATTTATCCTGTTCCTGCTACCACTACATATTTGATCACATCTCCATTTGTATCAAGTTTGACGATCAATTTGGAAAACGGTACTCAATTCAAAGTAACGGCTAATAATTTATCGGAAAAAAATATTTATGTTCAATCATTAAAGATTAATGGCAAAAAATGGAATAAGAATTGGGTTGACCATGATACTTTATTTGGAAACAATGGAGGTACCATTGAATTTGAATTAGGTGAAAATCCCGTGGTTTGGGAAACTGGTGAAAGACCACCTAGTCCTGGACATTATAAATTATAATTAAATGGTTTTCTATAGACTTTTGTATATATTTTGTATAACGTAAATGTTTGCTCTTCTTTTTTGTTTGTGGGATTTTACTAGAATGTGGAAAGTTGTTGTCTATAATTTGTGACCACTATTTTAGAAAAATACAAAAAAAAAATGCTGATGTTTGGCAACTCGAAAGATCATTGTAACAAAAGAAAATAAAACTATACATTGATCTATCTCTCACCTTGTTGCTGGAAAGTTTGTTACTTTTCATTTACAAATAGTATTCCCCCCCAAAAAAAAATACAACCAAGATGAATATAAAATAAATATTAATTAAAATTGACTATAAATAAATAAAATTAAAGAAATGAAAAAGAAAAGACCAACCGTTTTCACTGTTATCTACTTAAGCACCCATATTTATATTCGCTCTAACTCTAACACTAACACTTGCTCTCAAATACAAAACACGGCCCCTAAATTTATAGCATCCCCGCTATCGAATAATGTAATTCTTCCTAGATATCTGTTCCTCATATATCTAAATATCAATCTCAGTTCCATTGATCAGACATTTAAATGAACACAATTGTAATAAATAGTTTATTTTAACCTCAATTCCACGAAGGTTTTTCTTGTTTTCTGGGAAAAATATCTTATCTCGTAAATAATTGATCAATTCGTCAAATGTAATATACATGTTTGGTACTTTCTCTTCTTCAAGTGGTATTATTGATCCATTTGTACTCAAACTGTGATTTGTGTGTCCATTGCTAAGGTTTGGAGTCTCTGTTGTAGATGGGTTGAGTAATCTATTGAGTCCATTGGGAGATGCATTATTGTTGCGACTAAAACTGGAGTTGGTTTCTTTGGAATTAACACCGTTTCCATTGTAGTTATAGGATCCATTTCTGGAATGATTACCACTACTAATATAATTATTGTTTTTCCTGTTGTTGTTGTTGTGGGAGGTGAATACTTTTGGTTTTGTTTTATATACAAACTGCAAACGAACATGAAACTTTTCATCACCGTGAGACATATTCAATTTAATTTTACAATTGTAGATCTTACAATTGTCGATTTCCGTTTGTTTATCATCCAGTGATAATTTACGTTTCCTTCCTCTTTTCTTTTTGCCATTTGCAGAAGGTGGACTTGAAGTATCACTTGTTTTTGATAATGTTGAATTTGACGTGGACATAGCACTTGATGTCGATGTTGGTGATGATGGAAGAATATGGCCATTTTCTCCATTTTCAGATCCATTATTTGAAACTGGTAGTACTGAATGGTTTATACTGTCCTGAGTTGATGATGATGATGACGATTCTATCACTGATGATTCCGGTGAGGATATTGTAGATGAATTCTTTCGACATTTTTGAATCACATTTCGAGATAAAATCCCCACAGTGTACAACCGTTCCATAATTTTCTTTCCCAATTGAACTCTTTTACCATCAGATAAGTCTTGAATGGTGTTGTTGTTGTTGTTGCTAGTAGATGTGTTATTTGGTAATGTTGTAGGGAATGGAATTGATGTTGGTGTCTTATCTGCTTGTCGTTGAAATTTGACGATTTTGATAAAATGCAGATCGTTTGAATCAGGAGAAATTCTTGTATACGCCGAAATCATTGAATTATTATTCTCAACATTATCTGACATATTACTGTCTATTTGGAATACCTGTTAACTGTGTGTGTATATCACCAACCCACACACGTACACAAACAACTCCAAAGAAAAAAAAAAAGGGAATAGCCAAAACCCAATCTAATCCAAACCAAACAAGGGTGCAAATTCCACAGAACCTTTTAATAGTCTAAAACTAAAACAAAATGGTTTATAAACTCAATACAAAAGATGGCGTAGTTGTAAATGGAGATGGTTAGAAGATGTTGAGAAATAAAGATGGTGTTGAAATAATAATTGAATGGTTGAAACAAGTGGGACTTCTTTTTGCAAATTGAATCTGTAGGCACAAACAAACAAAAGAAAAGAAAAAAAAAGTAAAATCTGAAAAAATTTAAAATTAGACTGTGAATGTAGAAAATCACACTTAATATACACACATACACTCCAACACTCCCACACTCCTCGATGGTTGATTGAAAAATTAACAAAGTCAAATAAAAAACCCAATAATTTCCAAATGGTAAAACAACTTTGAAACAAAAATCTAACTCAAAGTTTAAACTCTTGGGTGTGTCTGAAAGCCAAAAATTTATTGTAAGGAGTGAAAATTCAGCAAGTAATAGTTAATGGAAGAGTATTAATTAAATATGAAATTTCAAGAGGAAAGGAGGAGACGGCAAAAAAAAAAAAAAAAAAAAAAAAAAATACTGTGTACTAGGTTGGTGTTATTTTAAAGTTTTTTAATTCCACCAAATACATTTAAAGATTGTTCTGGCCAATCAGTTCTTGTTCTCTTTCCTTTCTATTTTTATTTTACATTATGTGAACTTGGTACTAGCTTTAAGTATTCATGTCCAAAACTGATATTGGAACAGAGAATTTAAAACTGGCTAAGAAAATTGTATTGGCTTGTTGAAATGAACATCTAATCTACATAGAGGTTTAATTTCCATGTTAAATTTAATCTCAAACAACAACAACTAATACAAAATGTGCGACGGCGCCCAAGAGAAAAAAAAAGGAAGGTGATTTTAAAGATGTGTCACAATCTCATCACGTGTACAAAATCTTACACAAATATGCTTAAAGTTCTTGAAAATAACCAATAATAACATGAGAATTAAATATGAATAAAACAATTATTGAACCCTCCAAAACGCAAGATAAAGCTTCAATCTTCTATCTGATCACACACACATTCTTGCGGCTAAATTCAGTACAACAGAGTATCTTCTGTCACACTTTCACCTTGAGTAAACATATGATCTTCAATTTCTTCTGTTTCTGTTCCAGTTTCATTCTCGGTTTCGGTTTCTGTTTCTGTTTCCTCGGGTATATTAGATAATGCTCCTTCATCAGTACTACTAACTTCCTCATTTTCTTGTAAAATATTAACACCTCTTAATTGATTTCTTTGTTCTTTTTCTGTCTGTTCTTCTTGGAATGTTACGGTTGGTGCCTTTCTCTGACTCAGCAGGGTTCCAATTGGTTGCTCCTGTACCAAATCTTCGGCAAACTTTACTGTTTTGGAATCAGTACTTGATTCATCATTCACGTCTTTTAACTTTCTACCTGTTGTTGAAGATACTATCTGTGGCAGATTCAATGATTCATGACCAGATGCTCTGGCAGTTATCTTTTGTTTTGATGCATTTTTATCTGATTTTTGAAGATGGGTATTATATTGATACTGATTACGATTTCTCAATCCTCCTGTATATGCATAACCATCATCTTCCAAACCAACAACTTCGATCCCCGTGCTTTCAATATCATCTATATCATGGATTTCATTGTTGTTGTTGTTGTCATTGTTATCAACACCACCAAGTTCATCGCTAATGTTGATCTTTTCATTCCTAAGTTTTTGTGTGTCATTGAATTCTGGATTTCGAAGAGTCATTCCTTGTTGTTCTTTCAACTTTTGTATCTGTTGTTGTTGTTGTTGCTGTTGTTTTAATTTCAATTGAATTCGTGATTTGGATAAATTCGGTAATATGTCAGGAATTATGACTTCTTCAAGTTTTTTCTTAATCCCTAATCCTTCATTTTCATTGCCAACTCCAGTTGCAATTGATTTCTCCCACACTTGTTCTAATTTACTCTTATCAACACCTATAGTCTTTACACTTGGTTTACCCAATGTACCAGTCGTAGTAGTAGCAGTAGTTGCAGCTGGTGTCGATACAAGTGGTTCCCCTGATAAAACAATTGAAATGGCACTCATGTTTATCCCCGCAATTGTACCTACAATACCACCCAAAATGATACAAACAATCAAAAAATGCAAAGTTGTAATTGAAAATAATTCAATTTGTGTTAAAATCCATTTAGTATCTTTTATCTCATGTAATTCTAAAAGATATATTAATGGAACTATAACGGGGATTTTCAAAAATGGTATATATATGGATATTTTGAAAAATAGTTTTAATGGAATGATTATTGTATGAGAAATTATAGCATGAAGCAAATTATAAATGAAAATCACTGGTGATATTGACCATCTTAGAAATGTTGATATTATTCCTAACATTATTAGGGGGGGGGGTTATATGATTGTTGTGATAAAGTTTAATAGATTGCTATTACTAAATTGATAAATGGAAAATGGAAAATGGAGTGTGATTATAAATTGTTGTCTTCTTTTTTTTTTTTGTTCGTATTTCTCTCCCTCGTTTGGAATTTCAGTTTTGTTCTTTCTCAGTTGGCATTACTAGGGCGAGATAATCTACCTCGGTCAATATTTTTCGCGGCATGAATTTTATGTGGGGTGCCAAGGGTTTAACAGGATGGTATTAACAAACCATGTAAAACAATTGCTCTATACATGGATAAAGTATTACTATGGTAGTACACCAAACTATATACCCTTGGTAAAATATATAACTGATATTGCAATACAAAACTTACAATGTATAGTATCTTCATAATTGATATTTGAAAAAGAGTTAACACTTGTCAATATACTATAAGGTTATAAAACTGCCAGTGTTTGTCTATAATTTCTATCAGTTTCCACTTAGGTATCATTGGTATAAAGAATATTTGAAATACCATTTCCTAACCAAATCAAAGTTTTTTTTTTTTTTGGTATTTATCAATAAGAGTTAGGTTTAAATTATCAAATGAATTGTTCGTGGAGTTTTATTGAATGAGGCAATTTTAAGTTAAATGACCTCAAAACTTACAAATTGAAATACTCTTTATTCCAGCTGTTGTTGTTAGCAATCATTAAAGTTCAAACACAAAGAGTATGATATACTTACCAACTACTTCTAGGTGATCACTCCGTTACAATGTTACAAATGACGTGTAATCTATACAAACACTCATCATTAGGGTTGTACATACAAAACTTAATGATTTGTTAGTAATTCAAGACCCAAACTATTCATGGAATATATTTGTAATTTGCATAACATTACATTACATAACGTAACACAATACAACTTTTCCCCACATCGTCAACCCCCTTAAATTGATATGGTTGTTATACAATACTTATTATAATTGTAATAACCCCCTCCCCCCTCTCCCCCTTTTATTGAATTGACCAGGTGATTTTATTTCTTCTTTTTCTTTTTTTTTCGGTCTTTAATCATCTTGTTTATTCATATAGTATATTGTGATAAACGATTGAAAAAAAAAAAAAAGAAAAACAGGTGGGAAAGGGCCAATTACGTCCTCCTTAATCGTAAGACATACCAAAAAAAAAAAAACTATATGGGTAAGTGGAGTAAAGTTTGATTTAACTTTGTTGTTGATAAGTAATGAAATGAAGATTTTTAAATGTTTGTTCATACCATTTTTTCAATTTTTTTTTTTTAGACTTTTATATGCCTTGTTTTTAACACCCTCTCTTCCCTCTTACCTTCGTTTCTCTCTTCTCCATTTTTTATCAACGGGACTCTATAATCATTGTTGTTAGTTAGTTATTATTCACATTAATATGATTAATTTGTATCTCATATACCATTATAAAAATTTTGAAAATACCTAAAAAAAAAACCCAATCCCATTTCTGTACGTTTGGTAGCATCTTAGTTATCACGTGCTCTCACCGTAATAGAATACTTTATGGTTGTGACAATATATATTTGATTTGATTTGAATTGATTACTTCTTATTTTTTTCAATTAATAAGTTTAAAAAAACATTACTGATATTGTTAACGCTAATGTTAGTCGATATTTGATTCTAAAACCAAACTCAAAAAAAAAAAAAAAAAAAAAAATGGGAACAGATAAGGAGATTTATCACAACATATGTTTCAATATCTGGGAATCGATATTCTACATCCATTATTATATAGCATCTATTATTGAAAAATTGCATCAAAGATATTCCATCATAATAATAAAAGTAGTAGTGGTAATAATAATATAGAACAAATAGGTTTCTGGGGAAAGTAGAACTTAAAACAGTTAAAAAACCCGCCCCAAGAAGAAACGATTCAAATAAAAATTATTATTAACATAATATAATATAAAATATTATTAATATTAACATATATATATATGTATGTATATATAATAAAAAAAGAAATCCAAAAACCTATCAACCTAATATTAATTAATTAATTTGACCAAAAAACAAAAACATAAAAAAAAAAAAACAGAAAAACGTAAAATAAACGTGAATAGTAGTACTTAAATTTTATATTTTATATTTTATCATGATAACATACTTAATGGAGCAGAAGTAGTATTATCAATATTTGAATTATTTTCACCACCACGATGAGATGTTGGATTAGTATTATTAGTTTTATCATCATCATTTTTCTTTTTTGAACTAACATTGTTATTATCATCACCATCTTCCATCATTGTTGGTAAAATTGTAGAATTATCTTGTTCTTGTTGTAATTTTGATCGTTGAGATTTGAGATAATCAATATAATAACCACCAAATACATTCCAATGAAATTTAACTAAAGTTGCTATTCTTGTAGCAATATTCTTCAATTCATTATTGGTTGTAGTCGTAGTGGTGGTAGTGGTGGTGTTTGCAATAGGTGCGGTGGCAGCAGCACCAGCACCAGTACTGGTGGTGGTAGTGGTGGTGATATTACTGGTATCACTTATTAAATCATCATTTTCAACTAATACTGAAATTTCTGTTAATAGCTCTTTGAAAACCTTAATTTCCATCAAGCCATAAACTTGAGAATTTGGTTGCATATGTTTCAGTAACCAGCTATGACTGAATTGTACTAAACTTTTAATCGAAGGATCTGATACATTGATTTTTGATTCATTGGGATATAAATTCTTCACCAATTGTAATGAAATAGCCGATATGTTTTTCGTCCATTTGATATTCCCACTATCATCAGTGACAATGGCTAAAATTTCTTGTTGAACTTTGGCAATATTATTTGGGGATAATAAATTGGTTGAAACTTTAGCATTAATCACCAATTGTTTATACAACACCACACATAATTGAATACAAACTAATTGACGGGCATCAGCTCTTAATAACACCAATCTGGTATGATCAAATGCCAATGTCGAAGGGAATTCACTGGCCATTTGTCGACAACTCAATAAATCAATAACTGAAGATATTATTATTGGTTTCAAATTGGTATTATTAATAGCATCTTGGTGTAAAGTAGATAATCTCTTAGCTGGATTTGTACCACCACCTCCTCCTGCTGTTGATGATTGTTGAATACTGTCAAACTTCTTAACAAAATTCTTATAAAACCAATTTAATGAATCATGAATATTTATTTTCGAATGATTGATTAAAGTTTGAAAATAATCTCTTTCAAAATCTACTGCAGTTTCAATTAAAACGGGGCGTAAAATTCGAATTTGATGATTGGCAACATCCAATTTCATGGCTTCCAAAATTTGGAAAATCATTCTTAATCCATTGACCAAATATGAAACATTGTTATAATTGTAAGCATCAACAAATTTTTCAATCATTTCCACTACCCATTGATCTCTCATTGGAGCACAATGCAGTTTGAAAACATCACCTAACCATTGACTCATTTCTACAAAATCAAATGATCCATGTTTCAATTGTTGCACCAATAATTCAATATCCATAATTTCGCTCACTTGTTGACGATCTTTAGTTGGTAATAATGATAATAAAATGTCTCTTAATGTTGTAAATAATATAGGTAATCGATGAATTTTTATTTCTTCGGGTTTTACTTTTTGATTGAAAAATCCTTGACATTCTTTCCGTACTTCTAACCAATATTTATCAATAATGGATTTCTTCCGTTTCCCGCGTTCACCATCCAAATTTGGTCTAAATTGTAATTGTGGATCAAATAAAATGTCGTGTCTTAGTTGTGGGTTCTTTAATATTTCATGTAAATCAATTTCTTTTAAAGATTGAAGGTTGATTGGCGGAAGGGATGGAATAGTGTTGGAACTGGAACTGGAACTCGAACTAACAGCTGTATTAGAGATGAATGAAGTGTTGTTTACTGATGAATGTGAAGATGCAATAGTTGAATTGGTATTGAAGATATTCTGGTGTTGATCTTGATTGTGATGATGATGATGGTGATGTTTCTTTTGTCTGTAATGAGGATAAAATGCACTTGAATTATTAAAACTGATGATTGGTAATGATCTTGATCTATATTTGCGAACAAATTTAGGTGGTTTAGTTGAAGTGAGAATAGTGTTGGCGTTGGAGTTGGCGTTGGAGTTGGTGTTTGTTGTATCTAGTCTTATGCGTTTCGAGGAGTCATTAGATGATGGAGAGTTACGTTTAATGGATGATGTATTGTTAGTTGTCGTGGAAGTAGCAGCAGCATTGCTGGAGGTAGCAGCTGTGAGTCCACTGGTAGCAACTATTGATGGGTTAAAACATACTTGTCTGAATTCTTGATTACGATGATGAAATGCATTGGATGGATCTGATACTAACGTCGTTGAAGTGGGTTGTGAACCAATAACTGTTTCTGATGTTACAGTCACAGTGGCACCAGCAGTGGCAGTGGTGCGAGACGAAGTTGAATCCACTATACCAGTTGCAGTTGTAGGAGATGTATTACTATTAGGTGCACTAGCAGCAGCAGCAGCAGCAGCAGCAGCAGCAGCAGCAGTTGAAGTTGGAGATGAAGCAGTGGCAATATTATATTCTGGTTGTTGATGTTGTTGTGAAGGTTGTGAATGTTGTCCATTTGTCGAAGTCATCGTTTTAAAATTGTAAAAATGTTTAAGTTATATTAGAAAGTGGAAGTAATAATAGTAGTAGTAATAGTTGTAGTAGTAGTTATTAAAACTTAGCTGGTTTGTATTAATGGGATAGATATGAGGTAAACAAAAAAAAAAGGTAAAAGTGATGAAATTAAAGTTGATATTAAGTGATATGATTGATTGTTGGATAATTTTAAATGGTTTATTTTATAAATAAAAAAAAAAGGAAAAAAAGAAAGAAAGAAAATGTGATTAAAGTAGTTGGATGGTTGGATGGGAAATTTTTTTTTTTCTTCTTCTTCTTCTTCTTGTAAACCAGTGAGTAAAATTAGTCTATGTGTTGTGTTGTGTTGTGTGTGTGTGTGTGTGTGATTTTCTTAATTTGCCTTTCTTTTTTTTCTGTTGTTGTTGTTGTTGAAAGTTTTTTTTTTTTTTTGCACTCTGGTTAATGTGTGTGAATGGGTGGGTGGGATAATTTATACTAAAAAAGAAAAAACTTTCTGTTTTGCACCAACCAAACAAATTAAAAAAAAAAAAAGAAACTCAAAAAAGAAATTAACAATATAAAAATATTTTTGAGTATTTTTGAACGACCTGCAAAAAATAAAACGGATAATATAAACTCAAAAATTAAATGTTTAACCACCTGAAATTTGGAATTTAATGATGATTAAAGAAATTCAAGTCTTTTATATATATATCCTTCTTGATATTGTGTTAGGTGGTAGTAGTTGATCAATTATTATTCTGCCAATTAACAACAAACTTGATCTATGACAAACAAAATAATAAATCACCTTCTTTTGTTGATATTCTGCCAATTATATATATGTGTATATATATGTCGGTGTTTATATTTATACTTCTGCTTCGATTAGAATAAAAGCCAGTATTTAAGGTTCTAACGAAGTGGGGGGAGTGGGGAGGCAAGGAGTATATTAATTTATGTGTCTAAACTTGATGATAAAAACCCCAAATAATACTCAATATCAAATGATTAGAAAACTCTATTGATATTATTAATCGTTCTTTTTCTTTCTTTTTTTCTTTTCTAGTTGATTATTATTTGACTGATAATGACTTTCCTTGCAAAACTATTTACTATAAGTTTCTTGAAAGTATGGAGGATCAGAACAAAAAAAAAATTAAAGTGATTCCTTTGTAGACAACTAAAATTGGTGTAGTTTGACGATGCAGATTACTGTTTGTTTGTGTTAAATCGTATTGTTGATATCTATTCGTTTGATATTTCCCTCTTTTATTACTATGATAGTATGCTAGGTTGTAGATATATGCACTGAAAATGTATTGATATATGAATATTGGAGAGGAGGGTGGGATGGTATGATGAAGAAATAGAATGGACTATTAGAATAATTTGGTGATAATATTTTTTAAAGGGGGAAATTCTTTTAAAAAGGCAAAAAAAAAGAAGAGAAAGAAAACCACTAAAATATATAAATATTCAACAACAAGAATATATCGGAATGGAATGGACTGGAATGGAATGATAAAATAAACAATTTAAAGAAAACAAATAGGAAATTCTATAAATGTAAAAATGTATAAAAAGAAAAAAAAAAAAAAAAAAGGAATACAAGGGGAAAGGGAGAAAGGAAGGAAGTACGACAAAAGAAAATACAGAATGAGTATTACGTAAGAAATTAAACAAATTGGAAATACAATTTAATAATGTAAAATTTAGTTTTTTAGTCATTTCAATTCCAACCAATTTGGACACTGCAATTTCTTTTTTTTTTTTTTTTTCCTCTTTTCTTCCAGTGTCTCATTTTTATCTATTGAAACACAATTTGAGAACACCTTTGATGATTACACTCACCTCATCATGATGTTGTCGTTGCTGTAGTTCTAATCAATGATTGCTGTGCTCATCATTCAGTACTGCTTCGGTAAATCTGTATGTGTTGGTGTGTGTACATGTGTGCGTGAGCATGTGTTGCTGAGATGAGATGAAAGAGTCATTGTGTAAAATGAGTGAGCGATTGTTCATGAAATGAGGACAAAATCATTCTCTTGTTGTTGTTGTTGATGATGATAATGATGATGATTAATAATCATTGTTTCGGTACGCCCACATATTTCTTATTTGTCCTGTATATAACTTGCATTGTACATTTATCATTTCTTTTTTTTTTTCTTTTCTAGAGGTTTGTTTACTGGTCCTGTCTGATGAAATTATGGTTGCGATGCTCGTGGTAGCAGTTGATGGTCATGCGCAACCACCGATTTCTTCTACTCGTGCGAAACTAACGCACCAGAACAAGATTGAAAATGGACGAAGAAAATCAGAATGCTGCAACCATTAACAATTAAACAGGGGGTGCAAAAAAAATTACACTATCACCATCCATTAGAACAACTTTCATATTTTCACCTCTCTGGACATACATTGTTAATCAAAGTCAGGATTATTTAATTCGGAGAATCAATTCGATTAAACTAAGGTAAGAGTTAGAAACACATACAAGGAACTAAAAAAAGTATCCTCCTATTTGTTGGTGTTAATGATCACTTGGTGGCAAAAAAAAACAAACAAAGTGCCAAGGCAAAGAAAAACCAAAATGAAATTTTTCTAAGCAGTTGTGATAGTTCCAACAAACATGTGGAAACCAATAGATGTTCTACTAACTGACGAACCAAACTGCATATTTCTTGCCATCACAGGCAAATCAAATTTGCATTTGCATTTGAATTTCTTCTTTTGCATTAAAAAAATTCTTGGTTTGTCTCATATTTCTCAATCACAATAAGGTTCAGGTAAAAAGCAATAATAATGAAATATTGCAACCAGCAAACAAGGAAGTATTATATGTTATACATACTCTTTCTTTTATATATATATATATATATATATATATTGGCTTTTAAAAGAGATCCTACAATCGATCACGCAAAATTTCAACATATCCAAAAACCATATCACTGAACACTTGGAAATTACTTGGAAATTGCTATTGCAATATTTTCCTGATCTATTATCATCATTTATTCAAGAAAACTTTCACCTAACAATGGCAAATGGCACAATGCAACTTCATCTTTTGGATTTATTAGGTTCAAATATGTAGAGTAAAATATAGCAACAATTAGTATCTTTAAAACTACTATATGAATGGTGAACATACTTACTAAGAAGAATCTTTTTTTATGAAAATCACCTAATTGTGAAAAACAAAACCCCAATAAAAATACTACCAAGTAATTAAATTAATTATAATAATTGCAACATTTTAAAATCCATCAAAAAGAAACTATTGATTTCTTTTTCTCTTTCTTTTTGGTTTGATTTTCTGTTAGTTTCTTGATTGTTTTTATCATGTAAAGTTATCATTCTAGAAATAATAGCAACATAAATTCTGTTATTACAGGTTGCAAGTGATATATACATATATACCACCATCATCCTGAATAATGATGTAATGGTACACTGATAAGAGATTTCTTCGTCGTCGTCGTCCTCCTCCTCCTCCTGCTTCTCCTTCTCCTTCTCCTAGTCATTCAATATCTTTTTAAATAATAATAACAATAATTATTATTATTACATTAGACCAAAGAAAAATAAATCAAACCGGATATTAAAAATAGAAATATGTCAATTGGGAGTTAATATTTTTTACTTTCTTGCTCTTATTTCTTTTTGTTATTATTATTTACTCTCTCGTGATTGATTTCCTAATATTGAGGACTGAATTGAATTGATGATTCATGGTTTAATATTCTAGAAGAGATTATTATTATTTGTTTTTTTTGTTTTTGCAAAATCGAAGTCGGATTTATTACCGTTCTTCTCATTTTGATAAGATCCGATCGTCACCACCGTGGATTTCTTTTTGCTGAATATTATTATTATTTTATTCATTTTCCGAAAATTCTATATTTTGGACTTTTTCCCCCCCCCCCACTTTTTAATTTCTTTTCGGTAATTACTACAAAAGATTTAATTGTTCCGGATTAACATAAATAAAGATCAGCAACTATACTTAATTAGATGAGTGATCAACGTCATGTTGTTGTTGTTGTCCAATCTACCGCTAAACTTGATTTCATATTTCCATTCAGTTAGTTAGTCAGTCAATCATATAATTTCATAAACTGAAATTGTTGGATTGAGTTGAGATTTTTTTTTTTCTTAGCTAATGATAAGAACTGTATTAGTAATAATAAATCCGATTTCTGCAATGTGTATCCTCTTACAATAGGTGCAATTTCTATTTTTAATAAAATTTCAACATGTTGAGTACTAGTGACTTATACGAGAAATAGTTTACTTAGTTATTTAATAATTAGTGCATCTTTGAGCCTTGGAATGGAATGATTGAATGTGTTTGTTAGTTAGTTGTTTATTGTTTATATGAGAGGTTTTTTTTTTTTTTAATCTCAGGCGTCCCGCAACTTTATTTATAAAGACAATAAAAGAAATTGAAACTAACCAATCAACCAAATGCCCATTAGATAAGTAAAAAAAAAAAAAGAAAAAGAAATGAAATGAAATGAATTCTTTGTTGCTTTTAAATGTGAAATGTAGCGTCATCAGATTGTTTAAGAATTAGAAATCAAGGGCTGTGTACGAATGATGATAAATTGATATTCTATTGTTTGGTAGTAAACAATAACCAGAAAAATATTTAAATTTTAATTTGACTATTGTTTGGTTGAACATGATTACTACTACTACTAATAATAATAATAATAACCAAAAAAATAGAAAAAACATGGGGTGTAAGAAAGAGAATTGGTTTTATTGTGCAGTAGTAAAGGTGATTCAAGTCAACACCACCAGTTATTTTCTACTTTCGGATATCCCCGATATCATATTTTTTTTCTCCCCCGCCATTAAGGATTATTATTTTATCGGCTTTGTTATTTTCTTTAGGTATCATTGTTACATTTACTACCTCTTCTAAGTTTGTTCTTTGATCAGTTTTTGTTGCAACTAGTTTCATTAAACTATAAACTACCCCCTTTTTTGTCAAGGCTTCTCTTTCTCTCTTTCTTTTTTCTTTCCCACTTTTAATTACCCCACTTGTTCTCTAGTCCCCCGTTTTTTTTTTGTTTTTTTTTGGATTATTCCTATCTAAAAATTATTACTGGCGGTGGTGGTGGTGGAGGTGGTAGTGGTATCAACCATGCTCCTATATTGATTTGTATCCAATTGTCATATTGCAAAGTAATGAACAAATAAAAATTGTCTTCACAATGCGAAGAGTTATCTTTAATTAAACAATTGTATATAAAACAAATAACAACAATATACATTATCAAACAATATGTAGTAAGTGGAACAATAAAGACAATAATGCTATAATCTACAATTTGAATTTACTAGGTTATATGAATAAAGTGGAGAAAAAGATGTGGTGTGAAGAAACCCTTGTTGATATTCATTACAATCAGAGAGGTCTTTAACCAAAAAAAAAAGTATGTAAAATTTCGCCTTGTTTTATGGGTATTACTATTGATAGGTAGATTAAATATAACCAAAGATAATTAACATGTATTGAAAGAAAAAATAGTAAACAATAGAGTAATGTCATGAGAGTTAACAATGTTTGTTATCAGTATTAATCCCTTACTGGGGTTGACAAAGAATGTTAGAAAATGAAGGGAACACCTAATTTGAAGAAACTATATGAGGTTTATAAAGAGTGGAGTTCAAATAAGAAGTAGAATATGAAACAACTTATTGCTTATTAACCTAATTGATACATCTACAATTTCACTATTATTTTTATCTCATTTGGGTAGGTATTGTATTTTATTCCAATTTTGGAAGAAACATTAGACCAAAAAAAAAAATTAACTATATTCATCATAGTTCTTTTGAAACACAATCAACGATATCTAAGTTTGCTATTGCAAAGTATCTTTGTGGCTACAGAAATAACACACCACACCCTCAGTACCACACCAAAGAGCTACTATTTCATTAATTGCTTTTTTTTTTTTTTTGATGGAGAAGCAAACCCATTGGGTACCATATACGCCAAGGATAAAAACAAAAAGTATTTAACATGAAACGGAATTTTATTTGAAATAGAAAATAATCGATTCTACAGCACATTCGTTGGGTTTTGTAAAAAAGATGCTAGTTCTAGCGAATAACCGTAGATACATTTTACATATATAAAATATTTGACAAAATCTAAACTCCCAAAAAAAAAAAGTATCAATTCTTATTTGTATGTAAAAAAGAAAAAAAAAAAGATCTGTCTAAAAAGAGGATCAGATACGGTGCATAAAATATAATATTTACATTACATCTATAATAACGAACGAACAACAAGAATACACACCATTTTGTTTGTCTTCTTAAACTAAACTGGACATGGTTCTTCTAATTGATTAGTTTGGTTTTGATTCATCCAAAAACTTCATGTCATCATTAACAAATCAAGACACCTGAAAAAGGAAGCCACTCAATATCTACTTGTTTTTCGTTTTCTTTTCTTTCCACTTTGTGACTTTTAACAAGTATTAAGTCATTTTATAATAAATTCTAAAGATTTAGTTTTGTTTCTTTCGTTATAAAATAATTATTCTGCCATGGCAAATTTATAAGTTTCAGATTCAATAGATAATTTTTTTTATTTTATTTTATTTTCGTCTTTTTTTTTTTTTTTTTTTTGAGTGATTTTACTCTAGCGATTATTTTATTACCGTACCGGTTATATAAATTTTAGTTCTATTCAACATATATATTTTCAATAACCGTGGCAAAGTAGGGGTATCTAAATACTGGTTATTACTAAGCAAGAAGACAACAAACACCACTGGGGGTAGGGGCAAATCTTAATCTCATCTCATCTCATCCTTGGTTTGTCTCCTCCTCCTTAGGACGGACCAGGAATTTCTCTTCTCTTTGGTCATCAGGTAATGGAATTTTGCGTCTTGCGTACATTTTAGGTTAATTTCTCACAATATCGGTATTTCTTTACCAAATTATCACCAATTCCAATCTTCTTCTTCTTCTTCTGGCGTAAAAAAAAAGAACTTGCATCAAATAATATCATGACATAATTGCTTATACCTATAATTCCAAGTTTATGGTCTTTTGTATTACCTTTTCTCTTATTGGTTATAAATTTTCTTTTTTTTTTTTTTTTTCTTACATATATTGGAATTGTGCTACTAGAAAGCCAAGTCATAATGGAAATATTCATAAGTTTGCTCGGATTTATTGTTCCTGATTTCGTTGCTGATTAATCCGTTTTTTTTTTTACTTGCCGGCTGAAAATTCTCTTCTTTTTCTTTGCAACTAAAATTAGTCTTTCTAAATTCTTACCATTTAGTGTATTACTTTTTAGTGAAACAAATAACGATGTATGGGAACCAATCTTATAAGATACCTCTAGGAGAGGATAGCAATTTTATATTAGTTACATAATACACTCAGAATGAATCCTTCTTGAGTTTGTAATAATACACAAATATTAACACCCTTAATTGACTCGGTTTTACCAGTTTTTGTTTTTGCTCGTCATTGTCCTTGCATTGAAAAAAAAAAAAAAGACGACGACGACGACAACGTAGAGTATTTTTTCTAGGAATAAAACAAATATTGGTGTTTGGTTTGTTGTTTCGTCACCAACATTGCAGAATATAAAGACAACTGTAAAACAGAAAGGGGTTGGTGACCGGTTTTCGAATTAATTAACGTTTAGGGGAATATTCTGGAATTGGAACTTACTGGTTGAATTTAGAGAGAGAAAAAAATGGGCAGGGGAAATCTAGAACTTTACTTTAGGAATGTTTAAAAGAATCACTAATATTGTAGTTATTAACCAAATCATCAAGACATATGGTATAACAATAATCACAAAACAGAGAAAACCGTCTAATACGTGTTAGTTCCTTTTATGGACTTGAGTGTCCCATGACCTTCGATTGCCAAGTCAATTGCTTAGTTTGGAAGAAAACATGATAAGGATTTCCACCTTTTGTTTATTATTTGTCTTTCTTCATACCTTTTTCTCCTTTCCATTTTGTACAATCACTTTCTTGGAAACTTCTACTATTCCTCCAAACCTCTGTTCAAATATAAATTTTTTATGAAATTAGAACTCTACTACATTATAGATGGTGACAATGAACTTGACTTCAACTTTCAAATTCAAAAAAAAAAAAAATTATCTATTCCATAATTTGAGAGCAATAAATTATTCCATCTATTTAGTCTAGTAAAAAGAGAGAAATAACAAATTATACATTACATTACTAGATATAACCTAACTTCATTAGAATTTATTTTAAATGGTTTCACTTTCAAGCAGGTACTTCTTTTTGTGTTGTCTATTAAAGATTAGAAGAAGAAATATCATGATTTATCAGATTTAAAACTTAAACATTGAAAAATGAAACGTGTCAGTTTTTCAGGATTGGTCCAACAAAAAAAAAAAAAAAAGAAAGGAGTTTTAGTGTGTTAATATTACTCTTTAGTTTGTATTGTTTTATTATCTTTTTTTTTTTGCGCTATTTACATTAGATATATGCAAGACCATATTAGATTTGATCACCATTGTTATGAGCTCTTAGCTGTAGATGTATACTCACGCCCCATATATGCTTTTAGCTGTAGATCATCATCTCATGCCATCTATTATTTTCTTACTTGACTAGTTGATCATTGTATTACATATACTCAACAAATAAATAATAAAACTATCATTAGTTACCTATTGTTTCCAGTCATTCATTAGGTTAATGTTATGGCAATTCTGGAATTCTGTGTGCATGAATTCTCCATTTGTTCTCTCATTCTGATTCTTTTTCTGGATTCCAAACCATTCTTTGTGTATTATAGTAGAAATACTTTTTTTCTAACTTAGCAAATTAATAATAGTCATTAACACTAAAACATTTGTTAACTAAAATCCAAAAAAAAAAAATATATAGGCTGGATTTAAACATGAACCATGATTTCAACTGTAAAGATTATGAGCTTTTCATATGTTTAAGCGCTCCTTCCTTATTTCGGCTAAATTAAAAGTAGACCCAGGAAAATAGACGTTTCTATCCGAATTTAGAGTAATTCCATGGAAAGTACAATCAATGCTAGGAATGGGTGACGATGGGTTCATCTACAACGCCAAGTTTCAATGGCACCTGGTTGCACCAAGAAATAAAAAAAAAAAGGGTCAATTTTTCTTAACAATAGGAATCAATGAAGATAAGAAATAGGTCTAGAATTGACCAATTAGTTTTGGCAAGATAAAAATAAAGGGAACAAACACAAACAATTATAATAGAGCCAAACCTAAATTTCTTCAATTAGAATATTTAGTTCTCATTCTATGTGTGTTTTCTACAGGATCATGAGTTAAAGTGGTTAAAAATGGGAAAATAATCTGTAACAACTTAGCAACGGCAGCAATGATACTCTCAAACCAAGGGGAAACCAAACAAACAGACAAAAAAGAAAGTTCGTAAGAAGTTTGTGTCAATTGTATATGTATATCATTGGCATTAGAAGAATACTTTGCCACAAATTTAGTTACTGTGTGCATGGGTATGCATGTGGGTATGTATTTGTGACGGTTAATTAATTTATACTTTGCGTTATGATTAAACAAAAGTATAAAACTGTGTAACAACTACACCAGCCAACAAAGTATTTCTCATTTCTGAAAACAATGAATCCAATTTAAAATGATAAAGCTTGTTACAGTAATAGACATTATTAAGGGCTATTTATCGCAATAATGTGTTTTATAAATGTTCTTATATATTAGTCTTTTTTTTTTTTTTTTGAATTTGAATTTGTTCTGCAACATATGTGAAGCACAATGTTAATTACTCTTCTCTTTGAGTTTCTTCAGGGAAAGTATAACCGAAAACGGAAACTTTATCCTCAACTTACATTACTTGGGTAGATCGTTAAAGATGCAAAAAAAAAAAAAAGCTAACACTGCTAATTTGTTCCATTTTATTGGCTATGACAGGTAAAAGTAGAAGTACTAATAATACTGTGTGCCTGTATTTTTTTTTTTTATGAAATTGGTTTTAGTCTCGATTTAAATCTATGTTTTAAAGAGATATGACTTAAAGTTTTATATTTTGTAAGGTTTAATTGTGATTGTGTATTGGTTTCAAGAATTGATGCGTTTACTAAAATGGTCATTGATCTATTAACTTTTGTAAGTTTCCAAAACGGTCGCCAAAACTTGCCATCATTCTTGTTCCGTTGGTAGTAGTAGAATGGAGCTACATGCTTGAATATTTGTTTCATTCAGTATCTTAGATATACAAAAATTTAATATTTCTTTGCCAATATATGCCATGTTTTTAAAACATTAATAATGCTAGTTTTGAATAATTGAAACAACAAGCGAAAACTATTGCTACATATCATAAATAAGGTATCAATATATAAAATTACTCCAATGAATGAAACCAAGTTGTATAAAAAAAATTGACATATATATATATATATATATATATTAGACGATGATGAATTGGATTCCTCATTGATACAATTTTAGTCCTATTGTGTTTGAAATCAATTGCTCTATTATATATATATGCATATGCATATAGTTCTAGTTTCTGTCCTTTCTTCAAACAAACGAACTTGAATTGTTAGAACTAAACTAAAACTATATTTTTTTTTTTTTGGTTATTGCAACTTCATCATCATCTTTTTCTTTTCTTACTCTTTTCTATTTAAACTTATTGTTGTGTTATCTTGGTGATTATTGCCATCGCCAAGAAAACTTCTTCTTCTTCATCCTAGACTATCAATATTTTAATCCTGCGAGATTTGTAACATGTATATATGTCAACAGGATAAATTGAAAAAAGATCACAAAAATCAATAGAACCCAACTAATTAATTCTTCAAATCAACGGTCGGGTTAGATTTTTCCACACTGATATCATATCATATCATATCCCCAATTTTATTTGAGGGAACAATGAACTACAAGAATAGAGCCAGTACATGATTGACCATTACTTTGCATTCAAATTTGTATGACCTGATACATTTGAATTCTTGCCTAAATTCATTGTTATGATTATTACTATTTTCATGTACTGATAGACTTGGTAATGTCAATTCCTCTTCTAGGATAAATATGCAAGTAAGTTTTTGTCAGTGACAATTGTCTATTCTATAAATATATTTTCCTTTTTTTTTTTTTTTATTTTCTTCTCATGTTTGGAATTGTTGGGTAGTAAGTAGGACGAGTTGATGATGGACGACCATTGTGGTTCAATCACAAATTAGCCTCTCGTGAATTCAAAAACTTCTGAAATACATTTTATTAGTTTTTCTTTTTTTTTGTTTTGTTCAGAAAACAATAGACGTAACAATAAAACTGGGGAAAGCCATAGGAAAGTGTGGTGAATTGAATTCCATTCTAGGTATTTTGCAAACGTATTCTGTTGGAAATTGTAAAGACAATTTGACTAAAGAAAACTAATGTAGCAGTATTTTTATTGTTGCTCCTATTATTGTTTGTTTTAGTCTATCATTGTCGGTTTTAACTAAGTTTAAGACTAACTATTTGGGGCCAGGGAATGGATAAACAGGATTTATCCGCTGGAATGTCCCTAGTTTGCTGTACTTTTTGTTTCTTTGTATCTTTTTTCAAACACAATGAAGTAGTCATTTATGTTGTAATGGTTTCACTTGTTTCTGGGGAAAGTGGTTAGCAACTGTTGAAAGAAATACAACCCCAAGGTTGAAATTGTAGTAAGTTTATGAAATATGGGGTTGTTGGTGCAGTATATAGA
This sequence comes from Candida dubliniensis CD36, assembly GCF_000026945.1. NCBI lineage: Eukaryota > Fungi > Ascomycota > Pichiomycetes > Serinales > Debaryomycetaceae > Candida > Candida dubliniensis. The sequence continues at coordinate 1,248,505 of NC_012867.1, read as the reverse complement.
AGATATTTTTTTTTTGCTAGAAGTAGCAAGATTGACGACAGAAGATCTCAATGCAAGTTTTTCTAAACTCTATTTACTTATCATTATTATCTTAATCGATTAATGTTCATGCATTGTTTTCAAAACTGAGGCAGTGCATATTAACCTACAAAACTAGCGAAAGTCTAAAAAAAAAGCAAAATTGCCTGGAAAAATAAACAATCTACAATCTACGAAATTAAACGATGTATGAAACTACAAACCATTACATTGATGTACATCAAGATAGAGATTTATTATACCCAATTCTTATTATGTATTTTGAATAAATAATGACTAGAAAAAAAGAATTGAAAAATTATCTTCTCCACTTAATAGAGAATAAACGTATAATTTATCCATTGCCATTACTTTAACTCCGCTCTTTATTCGTTGGTGGTGTTGGTATTTGGAGAGAAGATCTTTTTTCGATCTTCATGTGATTATTGTACGCAAGTATCAAAATACCAAGAAATCCTTGGATATATCCGGCTATAGAGAAATATAATATCAAATGCCGACAAGTATAAGGGTACATAGGGTGTGGGGTGTACGGATTAGATGGAATGTAGAGCAATGTCAAATAATTGAATTCGTCACGTCTTTTCGCTATTATTTCTTTTTAAATAAGAAAAATTCATGTTATGACCATTCAGAATCTGTGATGAGTACCAGAGAGATCAAGACAAGAGAGAAGTAAGTTCCTTACAATAAATGGAATAAAATAAACAAATTAAAGAATTGGCTGATTTTTTTTTTTTTTTTTTTTGTATTCCTTGGGTTTCCAATTGAGACACAATAGAACAGATGGAAGAGCTTTTTATTATTTATTTGTTTTGTATTGCTTACTCTAATTGACGATGGTTATTGTTTTGTAGTTCTTATTGTATCACAGCTAAATGAATTTATTTCCACCATGCCTACTGCAAAGACTGTTATATGATTTGAACAATAAAAGAAACCTTGATCAACATAATCAAATGCCTTTAAAAATAATAAAAAAAAAAGCAAATCTTTTTGTGATTTTAGGTGTTGTTGTAGTGGATACGACTGTTTTCTTCGTTGCTAGTATGTTGTTTTGCTTTTACTACAGTGTAAGTTTCATCTTACTCGACTTTCTTCAAAAAGTTATTAGTATATGTTTAGTAGAATCCTGTGTTCCTATAAAAAGAGGTATATAAAACTTTCTGATCGTGAAAGTGGAGTAAGAAGGGAAAAAAAAAATACCATTCTGGTTCTTTCAACCCCTCTTCCATCCCTACGATAGATTATAAAATTACTGTACAGTGTATTTTCCTGGATAGCATCTGAATGAAAATAATAACAAGAATAGTAATAATAATAATAAAGCCGAAAGGGAGGTACCGGGAATCCGTGCAACGGAACGAACTAACAATAAAGAATTTAGTTTTAATCCATAGTCTGTTTTTTAGTTGTTGTAATAATGGCAATAGTATATGTGATATAGAAACCCTTACATTTCCATCAACTACTTCTTTATATAGAATTTAGTTCTTAGATTATTGTTCTCATTCTATGGTCGCTATGTTCCTGTTTCTTTTTTTTTTTTTTTTGCATCTTTTATTTCAGTCTATGGTTTGCTTGCTCCTACTACCAACAGTAACAACCGAGTGATTTACACAAATTCATACTGTATCCACATTGAGAACAAAGAATATGAAGTATCAGAAGTCCATTCATTCATAATTGAAAGGATAAATAGTTTGGTTGTCTGTTCACATATAAGTTTACACTTTGTACAGTTTTTGTATATAAACATAGTACATTGAACACTATTACTTTTAACTTATATGCTTTTCCGACCGGCAGAAAATGATACCAAGTATGCATCAAAACAAAAGAAAATCAGATCCTGCCTGTTTGAATAATTTCAATCCCTATTGTTCTTTACTGTAGGGTTGCGTGTTGCGTTTCAACTATTAACAATGATAATAATATTTGATTTGATGAACAACAGAAGAAGAAGAGAAAAAAAAAACGTAGTAAACACAAATAGAAACACAATTATGTCATTTAACGTAGTGGTGGTAATAGGAGTAGAGTTGGTGTTGGCATTATCTATTACAAAGAATCTTTCTTTTCAGCACAAAGGCAGAGGAAACAGAACAACAACAGCAGCAACAATAACAAGAACAAGAACAGCGACTGGAAAGAGAAGAAGCAGAAATGTCATTGATTTGACCAACTCAATAAGAGAGAAGAGATGTAATATTGTTATTGTTCAAGTAATGAATTGTCATTTATTAGCTTGTATTCTTTTTTTTTTTTGTTTGTTTGTTTTTTTGCAAGTGTATTCTGCATTCTTCTAGAGTATCAAAATTTTTCTTCCTGTTTTGTTATTTTATATATAAAGCCCGGCGAAACTCCTTCAGTTTTCTAACCATCGTTTATTTCTAGCAGCTTTACAATTCTTTAGTTTCTTCTTCATTGATTTATTGTGGACACCATCGTTCTATATTCAAGTGTTGTTTAATAGCGAATTGAGCCTGGAAAACTTCAAAAAGACAATTAGACAACCAAATTTTTTTCACCCCATCTCACTCCCAGAACCACCATATATTATAATATTAACAAAGGCTATAACTACAAGTACCTCACAACTGTCCATCTTGGAGGTGAAAAAAAAAAGTCTTACAAGAAAGAGTATTCTTATCGTTCCTATTATCTGTGTGTGATTGCCAAACCATTTGGCAACAGTTTTGTTTCCACGAGCATAGAAAAATATTGGTTCAAAATTTTGATAGAAATATACTTTTGTTGGATCGGTGGAGCTAGACAATCTCAGATTTAAACAATTCATTCATCCAAGTGTCCTTATTAGTCGTTTATTGAATTGGCTAGATCAACACCAACTACATAACCCTACAAATTTGAATACTTTCACGTTCTTTTTATTATTAATTTGTGCTGTTTTTTTTTGTCAAGATTCTGAAAAAAAAAAAAAGAAAACACTAAACTTGGCAGCACATCAACTTATTTTTCTCTCTTGTGACACAAAAAGGAAACCAAAAAAAAGATATCAAAAAAACTCAAAACTAAAATTAAACACATTTAAGTAACAATACATCTACGTCCTTTTTTTTGTATTGTGTTTAGGTTTAGATCCACTTGCATAATATTAAAGTTGTTCTTCCTTCCAAATAACGTTTCAAGTTCAAAATTATAGTTTCTATTTTTTTTCTTTTTAAAGGAAAAGCATTGCCGACAGTCCCCCGCCGATTCCAAATTTCAGTCATCAAATCTTTTTTTCTCCCTTCCTTCTTTTGTTATAAATACTAGACGTTTCAAGGTACCAAATCTTTGCGCAGGAAATAGAACAAGAAAAAGGGAAAACTTCATTAAGAAACATAGAGGCATAAAACTATAAAAACCAAACCATCGCCACCTTATAAATATAGTCACATCATTTTGTTCAATTTTTTTTTTAAAGAAAAGGTTTCCAAAAATCAACCAAACTTTGTAATTTATTGTTCATTTGAGGGTCCCCCCCCCCAAGTCTAGAATTTTTTTTTCCAAGAATAAAATAAAGTAAAGCAAGCAAATAATCTTAATATCATTATTATTTGAGCCCCCCCCCCATTCATTCATTCATTTAAAACCATCTGAAATAAGTATTATTACTGTTATTATTATTATTGAATAATATTATAAAACAGTCAACCTGATTTATACAACTGTAATAAAGAAAAAAAAACAATATCCAAGTTATTTTTCATATTCTCCTTTATTATAGTTTGTTTCCATCTGCTAGCAATATAAAAAAGGGTTATTTGGAATTTCAAATTGTTCACTCCCCAGTTTCTGAACTTTCAAATCAGCAATCAATTTTTTTTATTGCTTTTTTATTCACCAAAGAGTACTCTTGATATATCAAACGCTCAATTGCCACTCATATCAAGAAAACCATACTTAGGAATAAGGCAGAGACAGACAGTTGAAATTTTCAAGATCACTTCAATTTCATCCGTTTCACAACCGTTTTTTTTTTTTCCTTTTCCTCTTTACTTTTCATTGCTTTTTTTTAAAATTGGCAAATTTGCTGTGGCAGGTTTTTTTCTTTCGTCATATTCTTGCAGTTTTTGCTATATTAATTGGTCCTAATTTCCATATTTCCAACTTTAAATCAACCCAAGTTGCATATACATCATTCCTGATCCAAAACACTTCGGTTCTACTTGCAATCTAATAAAAGGAGTTATTGAAAAAACAAAAAGAGATTTTTTTTTTTTCTGTTTTTCCTTAATATTCGTTTCAGAGGATTCTTATTGCCATTTCAACTATTCTTTATAAAAGGAACAGAAATTTCGTGTTTAATTTCAATTTGAAAAAATTTGAAGTAAACATAACAGCAAAGAAGAATAAGTTGATACATCGTTGATCGGAAACAGATCAAATTATATTTGCTATTGTTTTCTCAGAGTATCACATCAATTTTCCATCTGAGTTTTTTTTTTTTTTTTTTCTGTCTTCCATTATTGTTAAATCCATTGTTAATTTCTTCTCCCCCTAAATTACCTACATATAACCAACGTTAAAACAGACATCAACACAAACTGGAAGAAAAAAAAAAAATTCTGAAGAAAAAAAAAACAACACCTATTTCATAATAATTCTTTTGTATTTCATCCATGAGTCATTTGTTACTGTCTTCATTTGGTACGACGACGACGACTGCTACTCCTTCTTCGACAACTTCAAGAAGTTCACATACCAATCGCAACACACCATATAACCAAAGTACTATCACTGCAAATAGAAGTTCCCCAGTTCCTATAAATTCAGTCAACTCAAGAACTATACCACAGACAATGAACCCACCCATAGATATGAAATCGAACAACATATTAAATCCAGAAAAAGACACAGATACTCCGCGAGGAGATCATCTTGAATCAAAAGCTTCTAGTACTAGTAGCGCTAGTGGAACAACTGCCACCAACAGCAACAATGGTAACAATAATAATTCAACAGGGAAAACACAAATTGTTTTTATACATAAATTATATGACATGTTACATGACGAATCGATATCCCATCTTATATGGTGGTCTCCAAGCTTGGATTCATTTTATGTAACACCTGGAGAAGAGTTTTCCCGAGTGTTATCCCAATACTTCAAGCACACCAATATTGCATCGTTCATAAGACAATTAAACATGTATGGGTTCCACAAAGTAAATGAGCCATTCTTGAACCAAGACGATCAACAACAACAGCAACTACAGTCCAATAGATGGGAATTTAGACACTCTACCAACCAATTTAGAAAAGGTGACACCGAATCGTTAAAGAATATAAAACGAAGAAGCTCAAAGACATTGAATGCACAAAAGGAAGTTGTTAATATAAAATCATTACCACCAACATCACATCCAATGGAATATAACACTGGGTACTCTTATCAAAATGAGGATAGTGCTCACTACTTCATTCATCAACATAGCATTACCTCAATGCAATCACCCGCTGACATGAGACCTCGTTCTCCATCTACTCCAATACCAATTCAATCATTAGCACAACAGCAACAACAGCAACTTCCGCCACAACCTGTACCTAATGGCCCGCCTGTTTTTAGCGGACCGATTCCGCCAGGAGCTGTGAATCAATCTCCTCAGGAATATCTCACAAGACCATCAATTCTAAATAATGTTCAAGGATCTTTTGAAAATGCTACAAATTTCAAGTTTGTTGAATTGACTAATCAAATAAATTTGTTGCGAAATGATTTCTTTTCAATAAATAATCGCTATGAATTACTTCAAAATGAATTAAAGTATCAAACAGCTGATTCGATGGCAATTTTGGAGATTCTTGAGAAATTGTCTAATGATAACAGAATTACAAGTGACGTGCGTGATTTGAAAAATGTGGTTAGTCAAAGAATGCAACGGTTAGGTAATCAGTTTATTCCCCAACAATCAAACTTCCAACCGCAGTTAGCAGGACAACAACAACAGCAGCAGCAACAGCAGCATAGTCAATCTTTATCTTCAAACTATCATCTTGAGTCGACTAGTGTTTCCAGAAATCCCTCTACAACCAATCTTAATGTTGCCCCTCAGCCATATGCTTTGAACCCTCACTATACTATTTACGCAAACAATCGTGCGCTGGGAAGTTCAGAAATCAACAATGGTGTATTCCGGGCACGTGAAGATAGCAATAATTCAAAGAGAAACTTGTCTGTATATGATCCATTACAACCAGTACCCTCTAGAAACAGCTCAAGGATTTTAATTGAGGAATCAACTCCAAATCACCCACCTACAACTTTGAACCCTCAACAACCACAGCTGCAGCTGCATATCCAATTGGGACCAGCAATGCCACCTCAAGGTTTCCGTAATAGGGCAGAATCAACATATTCTCCATTGAGTCACCTGAGTAATAAATCACAAATTTTAAATAAAGCCCCAACACCAGTAAATCACTCACCACTTGTTCAACAACAACAAAAGGAGGTTAAGAAGGAAGTGAATGAAAATTCTGCTGTACCACCAACTCAGTCATCCCAACCAGTTACAAGACCACTCTCCAGACAACAACAACAACAACAACAACAACCGTTACATAATCCTTCAACTACATCATCTAGAACTAATTCGTTGCCTAATCCAGTGGCTGAACAGCCAATCCCTCAATCACCTTATTATTTACAACGTAATTCATTCAACACGGTTTATGAACATCAAAAACTGTTGAGGGTTCCATCACCCAAAAGAGTAAGATACGCTACACCACCTAGAAGTATACCTGAACAGCCAACATCATCTGCATCTGCAACTACCATGATAACATCTACATCCAAAGCCACTTCAACTTCTGGAACTGCAATTTCAAGAAACGACAATCATTCAGTAGCATCTTTAACGGCAGGGACGTTGCCTAGCGTTAGTGAATTAGACAAATCTATAAGGACAGGTAATCTGGTGAGTTTACCACCAATTAAATCAATGACGGATAATGATAGTATGAACGATAACGGTAATGGTAATGACAATGAGAACGATCATAAAAAGAGAAAATTGGAATGAGTAAATTAAATCAAAATTTCGAAGAATGACTATATATTTTTACAAGGTTAAATTCTTATGTATGTGTATCATGATGTAGAAGTAGTAGTTTTATATATTATTTGTTTATAGTGGACATGATTCTGTATTATTATAAATTTATTTTGAAATTGTCTTTTCATTGTACCAAACTATGATAGATTAATTGATCGATCGATCATTCATTCATTTGCCGAACTCAGTTACTAACTTTCTCGTTTACATATATATTATTCGTTATGATAAAACTATTATTTATTTATTATTCATTCTTTAATTTCCCTTTTTAAAGGTTCTATATAACTTGATTCTAATTCCTCTTTAATATAAACAATGTAATAAGGAGTGGCTGTATTTGTTTCTAAGAAATTGAATATCTCACTAGCAGGAACTTCAGTGACGATTTCATCATTATATTTCCGGAAAATATTATTATTATGTGGATCCTTGATGTATACCCAATAATGCCCATAACTTGCTTCACCTCGATGAATAAAAACAGCAAATATGTTATATGCAATTGATTTATAATCTTGGAATTGTATATTTATTAAATGATTCAATTCATTCAATCGATTATCAATGTCTTGTAAATTCGATGTCAATTTTTTGATCTCATCATTAATCGTTTGTATAGTTGATAATTCAATACTTAATGAATCATCCAGAATAATTTTATTTTCAAGGTATTTTTCTGTGATTTTCAAACTATCAATTAATGATACCGATGTTTCAGGATCAATTTTCAATAAATCGGATTTATGTTGTTGCAATTTGACAATATCTCGTTTCCATTCAAACACTTGATTTCGTTTATATAAAATTTCCTCATCTTGGGTATCCAAATATCGATCCAAATAAATCTTATCACTGAATGGAATTGGTTCAATTGATTTATATGCCATCAACTTCTCACGATCAAATAATACTCGTTGCACATGGAATTGCAAAATTTGTGGTAGTTCCAGAATCGTAATACTTTTCTTAACTAATCCTTCATCCAATTTGACTACATCTTCGTTGAAATAATAATCTAATGCATCATAAATACTCTTGGGATGGTCACTTACATTAATAATCAAACTGAAAAACCTTTCTAAAGAAATTCTAGGTGGATCATCAGGTTTATCCAAGGGAACGATGGTTTGCTTGGTTTTGCCACAAAATAATTGTTTGATTAAATCATATTGTTCGCCATCCTTATCAATCAATTGTGGTGGTAATGCAGTTTCGATTTGATATGTGACATTCTCAATACATTCAGTGACATCTTGTTGTCTACCAACTTCAATTGTGCTCTCAATTTGATCGCTCAGTATGGGTAATATTCTGGGACTCGATCCAACTTCATCATCGTCACTTGAAGTAGCATCAGGAGTTTCTATTTCATCTTCAATAATAGATCTTGATGACCGTGGCGACTGCGAAGATTCAACAACCAACGAATAATCTTTATTATTCTCATTAGATTCAGTTTCAATTTCACCATCAATGTGTATGATATCCTTTGTTTCTACATTTTTCTCATCATCACCATCAGTCATAGTTACATCCTTATCACCATTGAGTCCGTTCTCTGATTGCTGATATATTCCCTCCTCAAATCCTCCTTGTTCAAATGTTGTACCAACATTCTTGTTGTTCTCAATTTCAGTTAATTGAACTTGATCATTTCCCTCAATCACAGTTGCATCCACATGATTAGTCTTCGCGTGGTTTTTGAAATTGACAGGCTGTGACAATGGAAGAAATGATAAATACGCTAATTCTTTACTTGGTTGAACACATCTTTTGTTACTATAAATCATTTCTTGAAATAATCGACGCAATTGATAAACAAATTGATTGGATCTTTGGAGCTCCATATTTTCTACTTTCCTCCCACCAATCTTTCTTGTTTCAGGATAATCACTAGCACTAAAATTGTTTTCATTAAATGTTAAAATCAATTCTCTCAATGGTTTTATACAAAAATAGTATTGTAGTAACGAGTTTAAGTAACATGTATTACCAATATTGTCTAAGCCAGCTGGCCAATTCTGCGCTGGGAGTAATGATGTATCTACTTTACCAGTACTCAAAAAACTGAATAATATTTCTGATTTTTTGGACTCAGCAACCAATTTTAATGCGTATCTTAACAACCGGATATCCACATCTCCCTTAAGAAGCTTATCTTGAAAAGTGCTGATGATTTCTGATTCAGGAGCCTGGACATCAATATTAAGGGTTTCAAATGCCTTGCGAGTGGTCATGTCATTCATTGAAGGTACTTTCACATAATCAGGTAATTTGGTTTCTAAATACTCCAATAATATGTAACTTCTTCGATGGACTGCAACTGAAAGTAAAGCCTTATTCAAAAAAACCACTTCGTTAGCATTTCCATTAAATCCATTTTGCTGCAATAACTCATCAAGCTTGAATTCGTATGCAGTAATCACAACATCATCCTCTGTGATCTCTTCAATACTCAACTCGTCGAGTGCTAAATCGATTGGTAACAACTCCTTCTGAATGAAATCATCAAGTTTTTCAGAACTTTTGATATCTGCAATTCGGTTCAAATGGTTATTATAATACTGGTAATTCTTGGGATCATTTTTGAATTGGCTCCGATACATTGCAATAATAACATCATCGTCAATTGCTTCAATTTCATTGTTTTCAACTGCTAATCCCAATACCTTCATTGACTCAAGAAAATCACTGTAGCCTATCAAATTCCTCTGTCTGAAATATATGTCAAGCTTATTGTTTATTGAATAACCTCCGTTGTTGTTTCTAAAACTTCGTACTTGCTTTAAGGAATCCACATAGTATAGCTGATTGATTGGGTCGGACTGTACTGTAAGTTCAAAGCATTTTATTATCAATTCATCGGGAAAATAGGCAGATGCACTTAAATTAATGAAATAAGGAAATCTGTTTGAGTAATTGCTGCTGAAATGTCTCACACTGACGTTCTTATCGTATTCAACTATTGTGTGAAATACTTGAGACATGTTGTCTGAAAACGAATACAAGGTCTGAAACTCGTTATTTGGAACTCTTAAGTTTTTCGCGAAATATATCAACTCCAAAAGCTTTCTAATGTACGATTCCTTCAAGTCGGGAAAATTGTTCAAGTCTGGTGGTACTGCTTCATCTCCATTTAACGTAAACGATAATTTATCAAAAAGTAAATTGACGTCAATTTGTGCATCCATAACTGTATTTTTGAGATTAATTGTTTTGATAGTGTCCTGAGGTTTCAAAGTAACCGGTCCTCTTAACACTTTGATCAAAGTTTTTATACAATGAAGTGGGTTTGGAATTGTTTCAGGTGATAAATTTGGGTGTCTTTTAATTCCTTCTAAATACCTTTCTCGTATTATCGTCTCATCTGTCAATGGTACTAAATCTTCTTGGGTGAATTCTGCCTGGAACAATGTCACCCTTAGAATTTGACCATTTGGTGAATTCAAACTTTTGAAAAATGCATCATCAACAATTTTATCAATATCAGAAGCATTTTCCAATAAAATTTGTAAATCATGCGGTGATATGCTGGATTTGGGAATGACGTGGTACTGATGTTTATCAATGAGCTTGGTTACAAATGGGTTAGAGTCAGTTTCCAATGCAGCCAATCTGAAATGATAAATTCCGTGCCTTTTGTCCAGCAAAATACCTCGCATAATATAAAGCATTTGCTGACTATTGGAATACTCCACTTTCTCAATTGACTTGCAATACTCCAAATCATTGTTTAAAATCAATGTTTCAAAATTCGTGACGCTCGAATTAACAACCTTGCTCAATTCCTCACTATAATCTATTGGCTTACTGTTTAACATGCTGAAATTATATTTTCCCTGGACTGGAACTGTCCATTTCAAGTCATCCAAGATCCTATTCAAAGTTTTAAATGGATAATTCACCAATTCTGCATTTGCAATTCTAGTCCTTAATTGAGAAACTGGCATTGACTCCAGTGAAGGTGCCGATACTATCAGACTTGAAGACCGAAATGGGTTGTTTGATTGGAATTGATTGGATGCCGTATCAGGGGAATTGCTAGTTCGGTCGATGTGGGAAAGAGATTTATCCGAGTTTGCTGTATCTGTTTCAACATTTTCAGTCTCTACAGAAACTAAAGATGAAGGTATGGTTGCTTCACTATCAATCATTATGAATTATAATCCTTTTATTTAACCAAAAGGAAGCCTGTGTTAGGTAAAAAGATTTGAGAAGATGGTATTCAAAAAGGAAATGAAAATAGAAAAAGTGGCAACTGGTAATGGAGAAACAGGTCAGGGAGAAACAAACGATCAAACGAACAAATAGACAAAAAAAAAAGGCACACCAAAAATCTCAATCTGTATGGAAAAAAAAAAAAAAAAAAATGAAGAAAAATGGCAATCAAGCAGCCTTTCGATTAACATTTATAGTGAAAAATATTATTTTTGGGAAAAACGACAAACTGTGATGCAGAATGACTCAGACACCTCAGTCAATTGATTTCGAAAAAATAAAAGAGTCATCAGATGGAACTTTAAAGGGAATGTTAACCCAGGGGTTCAATGAAATAGTTGTCAATAACCCGTATTTTGCGGCTGGTGGTGGATTGATGTTGCTTGGTACAGGATTGGCATTAGCAAGACTGGGAGTAGTGAAAGGATCAGGATTTGTTTATCGTCAGTTATTAGTTGATTTGGAAATTCCTTCGAAAGATAAATCGTACCTATGGTTCTTGGAATGGATGTCCCAATATAAGCATAGAACTTCGCGTCACTTATCTGTTGAAACCAATGTGATCACTCATGATAATGGTGCTATCACTACTAATTTTTCATTAGTTCCAGGACCCGGGAAACATTTGATAAGATATAAGGGGGCATTTATGTTAGTAAATCGTGAACGATCAGGGAAATTGTTGGACATGACTAGTGGTACACCTTTTGAAACTGTGACCTTGACAACCCTTTACCGAGATCGCAAATTGTTTAATGACTTATTGAGCGAGGCAAAAAGTTTGGCATTAAAAGCTCGTGAAGGGAAAACAGTTATCTTTACGTCATGGGGTCCCGAATGGAGACCTTTTGGACAGCCTCGCTCCAAAAGATTGTTGGGGTCGGTTATTTTAGATGAAGGAATTGCCGAAAACATTGTCAATGATGTTAAGGATTTTCTTACTAGTGGTGAATGGTATCACAAACGTGGTATACCTTACCGAAGAGGCTATTTGTTATATGGACCCCCTGGAAGCGGTAAGACTTCTTTCATACAAGCATTGGCTGGAGAGTTGGATTACAATATTTGCATCTTAAATCTATCCGAAAACAATTTGACTGATGATAGATTGAACCATTTAATGAATCACATACCGAATAGATCTATTTTACTATTAGAAGATGTTGACGCTGCTTTTAATAAAAGGGAACAAACCAATGATCAAGGTTTTAGCAATGGGGTAACTTTCTCTGGATTGCTAAATGCGTTAGATGGTGTTGCAAGTGCTGAAGAATGTATTACATTTATGACTACAAATCACCCCGAAAAGTTGGATCCAGCTTTGCTTAGACCAGGAAGAGTTGATTATAAAGTCATGATAGACAACGCAACCGAATATCAAGTTAAGCGCATGTTCTTAAGATTTTATGAAAATGAAGAAGAGCTTTGTGAGAAATTTTTAACCAAGTATAGAAAGTTAAATATGCAACATGTTAGTACAGCACAATTGCAAGGGTTGTTCGTATACAACAAGAGAGATCCGGAGGCAGCAATTGCCATGATAGAAACATTACAGAACCCAAACACTGTATTTTAAATTTTGTACATAGATAGGTAGATATGTTCCCTGTATATAAATGTCATCATCACCCTCTGTATTTCTTTATAAGTTTATCATTGGCATTGTTGAGACGTTCTTCGGTAATTTCCCCTTCTTCACCAGCACCACCGTTTTGAGACTTTGCACCTTCATCTATTAGTTGATTAACATAGTTCATATATATTAAGTAAATCAAAATATCACAATTATCGGGTTTTATTCCAATTGCATTCGACCCACCATTTGAACTGAGTTTCGATCGTAGCACTCGTCTAAAACTAGACTGATTGTAGGTTTTTCTGTTTTTCTTTATTCCGGGCATTTAAAAATATTAAATTGATCTTTTGTTGATTGAGGATGTACGTAAGGTCTGTGTGAAATTGCCTGTGATTAACTTTGAGTTATTGTAGATTCTTGTATTTGTTTATTGTTTTTGGCTATTTTCTTGGTGCCGATCTCTTTTCCTTGTGAAAATACTGCTTAGCTAAGCAGGTGTGTAACTTTGCTAAATTTTTCTTTTCTTGCTGTTGCTGCCACTACCAGTAGATACGGTGATCGCGGATGAGAGAGGGGAATCGGGGTACATGGGGGGTGGGGGGGGGGGGGGGGGGGGGGGGCGGGCGAAGATTCTGTGCCATTACCATTCTAAGTAAAGATTGTTTTCTTGTCCGATAACACATCTTTTTCTTCAATTTATGTTTGGTGTTTAACTTTAATAACCACAAAAAAAAGTTCAAATTATTCAACAATCCAATTGTTTCTTATCTTAAAATTGATTAAGAAGACTGTGACATCCCCTAACTTTCACTTCTTATTTTCCTTATTTATAGTATAGATTATTTACCTAGACGTTGTTTTACTTTCCTTACAATTACTTTTTTTCTTAGATCCATATCAACTCACACCATGAATGTTAAGTTATTTGTGGCGTGGACAATCATTTCATGCCTAATGAAATTAACAATGGGATTGAAGGTCGGAAATAATCAAGAACTTGAAGCTACTTTTACAAGAATTAAAAGATCACTAGTTCATCAAGATATATTTCAGATTAATCCTCAAATAGTCGACCAAACTAAACCTGGACATGGCAATGGTGATGATGACGATAACAAAGAATGCCCGCCATGTTTCAATTGTAACTTACCAAATTTCGAATGTACTCAATTTTCTCAATGTAATACATTTACAGGAATGTGTGAATGTCAAGATGGATTTGGTGGCAATGATTGTTCTGAACCTTTATGTGGATCTTTAGGCGATGGTAATTCAAAGAGACCTGTGAGAAAAAAGAAACAGTGTGCTTGTAAATCAGGCTGGTCTGGAATTAATTGTAACTTGTGTGAAAGAGATGATGTGTGTGACCAATTCATGCCAGAAGGGTTAAAAGGAACTTGTTACAAAGAGGGTATTATAGTCAAGAAATTCCACCAGATGTGTGATGTAACCAACCCCAAAATTCTTTCTATATTGGACGGCAAGATTCCACAAGCTACATTTTCATGCAATAAAACGTCAGAAAATTGTAATTTTCAATTTTGGATTGATCAGGTAGAATCTTTCTATTGTGATTTGAACAGATGTACCTTGGATTATGATTTGAATGCCAATACTACTCATTATAATTGTGAAGAGGTAGCTTGCAAGTGTTTACCCGATCGAATGCTTTGTGGTAAGGCTGGATCAATTGATATTTCTGAATTTTTAACTGAAACAATTAAAGGTCCAGGTGATTTTACTTGTGATGTCGCTTCAAAAAAGTGTCGTTTTTCCGAGCCAAGTATGAATGACTTGATTCAAAGTGTTTTTGGTGATCCTTATATTACGTTGCAATGTAAATCAGGTGAGTGTATCCATAAAAGTGAAATACCAGGTTACACTATCCCAGAGAATCCAAAGTTCACTCTTGGTAATTTGTTTGTGATAATTGGGGTCTTGTTGGTTTGTGTTTTGGCAGTTGTCTCTCTCTTGAGAAATATTAGTGAGTCGGCCTTGTTCAAGAAAAATGGGTATGAGCCATTGGATTCAGATCCTAGCGTCATGAATCAAAACTTTGAGCCTACAACATTGTCGTTTGAAGATATAAAGTATGAGGTTGCTGGTGGTCGACAAATTTTGAATGGAGTCTTTGGGTTTGTAAAACCAAGAGAATGTTTGGCAATAATGGGGGGTTCGGGTGCTGGTAAAACTACGTTATTGGATATTTTGGCCGGTAAGAACAAGGATGGTATGATTAATGGATCGATTTATGTTAATGGAAATCCAATAGACCCAAAACATTACAGATCTATTATCGGGTTTGTTGATCAAGAAGACCATTTGATACCTACATTGACAGTATATGAAACAGTTTTAAACAGTGCATTGTTGAGACTTCCACGAGACATGAGTTTTGGGCAAAAACAAGCAAGGGTAATTGAAGTACTTAACGAACTAAGAATTTTGAGTATCAAGGATAGAGTTATTGGGTCTGATTTTAAAAGGGGCATTTCTGGTGGTGAAAAAAGAAGAGTTTCAATTGCTTGTGAATTGGTTACTTCACCTTCAATTTTATTTTTGGATGAACCCACTTCCGGATTGGACTCTTATAATGCAAGAAATGTAATTGAAAGTTTGGTCAAGTTATCACGTGATTACGAAAGAACGGTTGTTTTTACGATTCATCAACCAAGAAGTAATATTGTATCGTTGTTTGATAAATTGCTTTTGCTTAGTGAGGGGGATTTGATATATTCAGGAGAAATGATCAAATGTAATGATTTTTTCACTAAAAATGGCTATAAATGCCCACCAGGTTACAATATTGCCGACTATTTGATTGATATCACTGTTGATCATAACAAGATAGTTAAAGTCTCTGATGCAGATTCTAGTATTGCGGTAGTGTCATCGAGTGATTTGCATGATGCCAATATTCATGCTGCTTTTTTGAGCACTAGATCTGAGAGTCAAGTAGACACTACTAGTGAATGGGAGCATTTTGCTGTTCATCGTGATGAATATAACACTGATATTATTGGGCATCGTAAGTCTAAAGGTGGTGAAGAAGAAACTATACTTCGTTTAAGAAATAAATTGCCAACTTTGTTCATAGAGTCTCCCTCTGCATTTGAAATCAAGCAAGAGATAACTAACGGTAAGGAAAACCCTCTACCATTGACACAAGGCAGTCGGGATATCAAAAAGGCGTCAATATTTACTCAGATCACTATTCTTGCTTCCAGAACGTTTAAAAACTTGTACAGAAATCCAAGACTATTGTTGGCACATTACGTTTTGTCCTTGGCGGTTGGGTTATTCTGTGGTTATTTGTACTATGACGTTTCCAACGATATTAGTGGGTTCCAGAATAGATTAGGGTTTTTCTTCTTTTTGTTGGCATTTTTTGGATTTTCGGCATTAACTGGATTGCATTCATTTGCAACAGAGAGAATTATTTTTATCAGAGAACGAGCCAACAACTACTACAATCCATTTAGTTATTATGTTAGTAAGCTTTTTTGCGATATAATTCCATTGAGAGTATTACCACCCATTATTTTGATTAGTATTGCATATCCCTTGGTTGGCTTGACTATGGAGCATAATGCTTTCCTTAAAGCTATTTTGGTTTTGGTGTTGTTTAATGTGTCGGTTGCCCTTGAAATGTTGATTGTGGGGATATTAGTGAAAGAGCCAGGAACTTCCACGATGGTTGGGGTTTTGTTATTATTAATGTCGTTGTTATTTGCTGGATTGTTTATAAACAGCGAAGATTTGAATATGCAAATAAAATGGTTGGAGTGGGTATCCGTGTTTCATTATGCATATGAATCCTTATCCATCAATGAAGTTAAAGACTTGATATTGCGGGAAAAGAAATATGGATTATCTATTGAAGTTCCTGGTGCTGTGATTTTGAGTACCTTTGGGTTTGACGTGGGTGCATTTTGGAAAGATATTTCATTTTTAGGAGGATTGTCTGCTGTGTTTTTGGGCCTAGGATATATATTTTTGGTTTATTTTACAGTTGAGAAAAGATAATCGTCGTGGGAGTATAACAGTGGCCTAATAAAAGTTTCAATAAAAAGAAAAAGGTAGAATGGAAAAGAAAACTTCACTAAACAAATTAAAAGTATTACGTACCGATATATTTATAAAGTATAATAATTTCAAACATTAATAAAAGCGATTAATTGACTCAAGTATTACGACATTACCATTTCGAAAATTTGTTTTTTCAAGTCATTGGTATCCAAATTTTTCTTATCTATATCAAATTCAAACTCTTTTATAGGTATTGGCAGTGTTACGGGTTCATCAAGTTGATCGTGATATGAATTTAAATAAGGATGTTCTAATGCCTCTTGAACGGTGATTCTTTTAGCGGGATCAAAAACCAATAATCTTTCCAATAAGTCTATGGCTAGTGGATTTACTGGGTCTCGAGCACGATGCTTAATATTTCTACATGGATGATTATTAATAAAGTCACTCAAGTTAATTTTGACTTTTGATGGTAAAGATTTGATAAATTTTTGGGCACGGTCTGATTTGATAATCTGTAAGTCTTCATCAGTAGGTGTTCCAAGTACTTCAAAGATTAGTTTCAATTGATTAATGTAGTCAGAGCCAGGAAACAAGGCTCTGTAAGTCAAAAGTTCAGCTAATATACAACCCACTGACCAAAGATCAATGGCTGTGGAATAATTGGATGCGCTCAACATGATTTCTGGAGCTCGATACCATCTTGTAGCGACGTATTCAGTTAGCATTGAAATTCTAGATGTATCATCAAAATTATAATGCTTGGTATCTAAGCGAGCTAATCCAAAATCACAAATCTTCAAGTCACATCTTTCATTGACTAAAATATTGGACGGTTTCAAATCACGGTGTATCACTCTTGCACTATGGATCATTTTCAAACCTTTAAGAATCTGATAAATAAAATATTGAACATGTTGATCACTCAAAAGATGAGTGTGTATAATATTATGCAAATCCAGAGGCATATATTCCTGAATAAGATAAACTTCATTAAAGCTATCATAATTCATGGGCTTTTGTACATCATATAATCGAACTATATTATCGTGGTTTTTGAATTTTGTTAATAGTTTGATTTCTCGTAAAGTACGAAGACAGAATAATGGCCTTTCAAATGGTTCAATTTTCTTGATGGCCACTTTAGTTTCAGTGGGCAAATGTACTGCCAAAGCAACAATACCGTAAGCACCTTCTCCCAAAATCTTGAGCACTTTAAAGTTTTGAGATATGTTGAAAACTACTTGGCGAGATTGTGTGGGGCCAGTAGATTTCTTCATTTTTATTGGGATTCACAGCTTTGGTTTTATATAAAAATAACAAAAAAAAAAAGAAAAAAAAAAGGAAAAACAAGTATTTATATTTATTAAGGGGGGGAGGTATTCAACTTTGTATTTAAATGGTTGCCAATGTCTCTCACTTTTTGATATCATTGATAATTAGTGGTTAGAGATGAAATTTAACATGGAAACAAGAAGGGGAAAAAAGCGGGAAAAAAAAAAAGAATAAAATATAAAAAAAGGACTATCATCATTTATTTTTTGTCAGGTATTGTAAAACTTGGTTCTATGTTTCATGTTTTAGTTAAAGTTTAAATTTGAAACAAGGAATAGTATAAGAGTATAGAAAGTAATGAAACGCAAATAAGTTATTGAGGCACTGAAGCGGCTGAATATTGATTCCTAGGGTAGCGGCAATACTCCTGGGTCAGAGAATTCGTTAATGTGGCTTTATTAATTTACTATGAATGAAAAGAAAGGAGTAACAATGATTGTCTGTTTCTGTGCTATAATATGGCTTTTGGGAAGAGTTTTATTTGTGCATTTAAAGCCAGTTGTACTATCTTGTTTCACAAGTAATGTGAAGTTCCAATAGGTGGAGAAAGTACATAACCAATTTGGTTACATTTTAAAGGAAATAATACTCCAATCATATCATGTCGTTTATATTTAACGGTATTTGTCTGGGAATTGAAAATGACAACCATAGTTAGCCAAACTTCAAATATTCATTTGGTAATAAATGCTCATTTTTCCTTTTGGCCTTTAAAAATTCATCTTTAAGGCAACTTGTCCGAGTGGTTAAGGAGAAAGATTAGAAATCTTTTGGGCTTTGCCCGCGCAGGTTCGAGTCCTGCAGTTGTCGTTATTTTTTTTCTAGTATTTTAAACTAAATCTGGTGTGATCTTTTGTTTTTGTCAGCTTATTTTTTTTATCTATTCTCTTACTATATCTGCACGGTGTGTTGGAAACTGATTAAATGATTTTTAAATAGATGAGAGAATGCATAAGCTTGAACTCATGCTACTATTCAATATTTGAAAGTTTGAAGACGCTAAAAAAAAAAGTCAAAATCATGTGGGGAGAGACTGGGAGGGGAATAGTGGTGGTGGTGGCTAGGTGAAAGAGAAAAGAAGCTTAACAAAAAAATGTGTTTGTAAATTCTCACGTTATTTTTAGTATTATTAGTTACTTGAGACTAGGTGATTCAACATTGCTGCATGACGTTCTTATTTACATTTTGTACAAAAGGATCAGTGGTAGGAATATCGTACCAGACTATCAATATTGTTGCTGGTTGTTGTTGCGGTGGTGGTGATGGCGAACCCGAAATAAAATAAACCTGGGCAAAACACAAAAAAGAAAACCCAAAAAAAAAAAGAATTAACGAAATACCATCGACAATCCCCGTGTAATTTTTAATCAATTATATAATACAATAATTCAATTCAGTATATGCATACATACATTTTTTTTTCTTTTTCTTCCATTTTTTGTCCAAATTTCCACTGGCCTTAATAGCCCTCTCTCTCTCGCACCATTCTTCGTTATTAAAAGATTATTTTTGTTTTCAATTTCATTCAGCCTTGCAAGAAATTAACTGACCTTAAATATTTTTGATTGTAATAAATAATATTTAATTTCTGGGTGATTCTATTATATTGTCACATTAATAATGACTCCCACAAATGAAGATTCCGGAAAGAACCTGTTTTCTACATCCAGAGGACAGCAACCACCAGTGAATGATTCCTTTCCATCAATCGATCAAAAGACTAAACCACAGATAGATATGGAAAAAATGAGAGATATATTAGCAGAAGAAACTTGTTTATATACAAAAGGTGTCCAAGATACAGATGTTGATTGGTTTATCACCGATTCGTCGATAGATCCAAATGCTGATGTGCAACCTCTGGTTAGCACTCCACGAGAGCCAAACTTGAATTCACAAGTAGCAACAATCCCAACTTCACATCTTACTTCAGCTATTTCGAACTCCAATGAAAACTACACTAATAAAACGAAACCATCAATTGCTCCAATTCAGGAAGAAAATATTGCATCTGATACCTCGCCACGTCATCATCGACATGAAGTAGAACAACAACAACCAAGAAGACGAAGTAGCGTTTCGGTAAGTAGTAGTGGTGGGTTTTTGTCAAAATTGAAAAGCAGATTTCATAAGGATTCTCCGACTCCGCCAAGCAATCACCAAGATGGACTTTTTAAGCCTGGCTATAGTGTAAATCCAGATAAGAAATCAAATGATAGTTCAAACTCCAGCATTGCTTCATTGTCATCTTCACCTAAGTTAGTTTCAGGTAGTAACCTTCAAAGAACAATGTCCACTCCAGCATATACTCACGATACTTGTGATCCTCGATTGGAGGAATATATAAAGTTCTACCGAAAAAGTGATCGACGTGCATCTGTTGCTTCATCATCCCATTCAGCCAAAGATGAATGCTTGCCCTCTGTTTTAGTTAATGCATCTGAACCTACCAATTATAATAAGGCAAAAGATGAAGTAAGTGCCAGCAGAGTTTCTGGCTTTTTCAAAAGAAGAAATAGCGTTGCGATGAAGAATGGAGAACTCAGTCTGCCGAGATCCCTGGTTTCTGGTTCAGCCACACCACTGTCACAAGTGAAAAATGGGTTGGAGAATAATCCAAGTTTCCAAGGTTTAAAACCATTGAAGCGAGTAGCATTTCATTCGTCAACTTTTCTAATAGATCCACCACAACAGATTCCCTCCAGAACCCCAAGAAAAGGTAATGTTGAAGTGTTGCCTAATGGAACTGTTAACATACGCCCACTTACTGATGAAGAGCGACTCGAGATTGAAAAATCACAAAAGGGATTAGGAGGTGGGATAGTGGTTGGAGGTACAGGTGCTTTGGGTTATATAAAAAAAGATGCAGATCCGCCCAAGCAAGATGAACATGATTCGAATGCTCAAGACGAAGACAATAATAATGATGAAGATGGGAGTAACCAATCATCGGAGTCAATGCAACTGGACAGTGAACCTTCTGTTGACAAGCATGCCAAATCTTTTACTATAGACACTCCAATGGCCCGTCACCAAGCTGTTAATTATTCAGCACCTATTAAAAAAATGGCGCTCGATACAATGTATGCTCGTTGTTGTCATTTGCGAGAGATTCTTCCTATACCTGCAATATTAAAGCAAATACCAAAAGGATCAATGGCACCAATACCTGTTTTGCAGTTGCGTAATCCAACGCCCACTATGATTGAGATTCAATCATTTGCTGACTTTTTGCGAATCGCCCCTGTGATATGTGTTTCCTTGGACGGAGTGAATTTTTCAGTGGAGCAAT
Organism: Candida dubliniensis CD36; assembly: GCF_000026945.1. Classification (NCBI taxonomy): domain Eukaryota; kingdom Fungi; phylum Ascomycota; class Pichiomycetes; order Serinales; family Debaryomycetaceae; genus Candida; species Candida dubliniensis. Next base: position 1,226,943 of record NC_012867.1, on the reverse strand, counting down.
TTAAAATCTTGCTCTCGGCGATGAGTGCCAAAAAGCAGTTGGAGAAACTTAGTTTGAGGAATACTCCAATTGATCAGAAAGGCTGGTCCTTGTTGTGCTGGTTCTTATCAAGAAATACAGTGTTGAACAGGTTGGATATAACACAATGTCCCTCATTATCAGTGAATACCCTTAAAAAGAAAAAGAAAAAAAACGACAGCAAATTTGACGAAAACTTGGTAAGAATGGTATCCAATAAAGACAATCGTTCAGACGTTGATTGGGAATTGTTTGTGGCCACTTTGGTGGCAAGAGGTGGTATAGAAGAATTGATTTTAACTGGTTGTCGTATTACGGACATTGAAATCTTTGAAAAATTGATATCATTAGCTGTGCTGAAGAAGACTTCGAGATTAGGGTTGGCGTTCAACCAGTTAACTTCTCGGCATATGAAAATCGTTGTTGATGAATGGCTTTTTAAAGACTTTGCCAGGGGTATAGACTTTGGTTATAATGACTTCCTGAGTGTTCATATGTTAAAGATTCTTGTTGATTATTCAAAACGTCCGGATTTTGATGAAATATTGCTGAATTCAGCATTATCATTTGTGAGTCTAAATTCCACGAACGTGAGTCTTGGGGATATTTTTAAAGAATCTTTTGAACGAGTGTTGATGAAATTGCCCAATTTAAAATATGTCGATTTTTCCAACAACCAAAGATTGTTTGGAACTTTTGGGAAGAGTGATAATGACGAGGCAGATGCAAATGAAATTGCCAGTGTGAATTATTTTATTTCTAAACTTCCCCTTTTTCCTAAATTGGTTCGACTTCACTTGGAAAACGAGAATTTTAGTAAATCATCAGTTTTGCAAATTGCGGAAATACTACCATTTTGCAAAAGCTTGGGATACTTTTCTATTTTGGGTTCTAAACTTGACTTTACTTGTGGAAGCGCATTAGTTAATGCTGTGAAGAATTCGCAGAGTTTAATTAATGTGGATGCGGATTCCGACAACTTCCCTGACATCTTTAAAGAAAGAATGGGATTATACACTATGAGAAATATGGAGAGATTGTTATACTCTGCTAAAAAGGCAGATGTGAAAACTCCGTTGTTGTCAGACGACTCACCTTGCAATGTATCGATGACAGAGCAACTACATGAGATTCTATTATTGAAATCACAACAGAAACTTGATTTACAACTGCCAGAAATTACAAAGTTCATTGAACGTGCGAGATCGATTAGTCATGAATTGAGACAAACTATTAATGAACTATTGAGAATGCAGTTAAAGAATAGATTAGATCTAGATGGGAAGGAAACTTTAATTAGATTGATATTCATAGACTCCAGTATTGAAAAAGGGTTGCAGTTAATTGATCCAAGTTTGGTACATGAGAACAATAAAAACGCAGGATATTTGACTAGCATGATTGGTACGAGAGAGGGAAATGAAGAAAGCCCGCAATTTGAGCAATCTGATCATTTAGATCCTCAGCCAGCAGCAAATGTGTTAGCCAGCAAGTCACCTTTGGTAATGTCAAGATCAAACTCTCGCACAAGTTTGAATAATTTAGATAAAGAAGAAGGGTCTGTTTTGAAATTGGCCAAGCTTCGAGATTTCCACAGCCCAAATTCTCCATACCCGGAAGCAACAGGAGAGGAATTGCGAAAGAAATTGATGAGTGTTGAATTGTCTGATTTAGACAAGGTGATCGACTTTTTAAGTGATTTGAAGAAGAAGGGAGTTTCTTTGGAGAGAGTTTTCCAGTCTCATCAGAAGCAGGGTGGAAGTGGTCAGGAAGAAAATCTACTCGACATTGAAAGCATCAGATCAAGATTGCAGAAATTATCTGTTGAACAAATGGACGGACTTTCAAAAGGTACCGATGCAGATGAGACTAGCCCAGGAACCGAGAAGACACATGCATTGAATGATACATATGACGAAGTATTGAAGAATCTCTTCAAGTAGAAATAGAACTAGTATCTCCTCCTCACCCAGCTTTTGTTTTTGTTTGTGTTTTGGGCATTACTGTTCCTACTGGTGCTTTTTCTAATTCTCAATAGTGTTGTTTTTTTTTTTTTTAATAGATTTGTGAATATAATACAATATATATATAATTCTTTTTTCTATGCATATTGTTGTAAACCAAAGGCTTTAAAAATTTTCATCATCTTCGTCTTCAGAATCTAGGATGGGGTCTTTGTCATGTCTTCCAGAACCATTATTGGTACTAGTATTGTCATCCCCATCAGAATAAACATCACCTTCTTCATCATTACCGTTTCTTTCTGCTTCTTCTGCTAAATCCTCACAAGCATCAATCCAGTCACTATATATATCCACTGGTTGGGATAATGAATGTATAGCAGTTTGAAAACTTTGCCCACATATTTTACAGTGCAATTCACCTAATAAATTCTTCTTATCTATTGTACAAATGACTGATTTCTCATGATTACAAAACAAACATGTAAATGTGGTATCAAGTGTTTGCTTGATCTTCTTTGCTGGTTTACGTGATGATGACTTTCTTTTACCCATTGTATTGATTTATTGATGGTGGTAAGCTCCAATAATATATCTGATTATTGATGGTGGGTTTTTTTTTGCTTTGTTAGTTTTCAGATTTTCATTTTACCATGAATTTCTTTTCCAGTGAACAAATTCACTTTTTCTATGTCGCACAAAAATGTCGCAATATATATTATAAAGAATACCAATTTATCTAAGGTTCTATTTTCTAAGGTTCTACAAAACTTGAAAGTTTATACCTACTTAGGGTGGTTAATCATCAGCTGGGCTTTTTTCTTTAGTCTCATTTCCAATCTCATCTTTTCAAATTTCATATTGTCATTACGTGAGCTAGAAAGTAATGGCGGTGCACTAGTAGGTGGAGGATTGGTGCTAGGTGCTGGACTGGCAGCACGACTGGAGTTCACTGACTCGCTACTGCTTCTTTCACCGTTTGAATAATTCATAAGAATTCTCAAATTCGGGTTATATCTGTTATTCAACCGTATACCATATTCATATAGTTTCAAATCATCGTTTCGTTTCTCGTAAAGTTTCACTGCATCCTTGAATAGTCTTTTCACAAACTCGTGTTTTTCTGTATGAGATGCAGGTTTAAATGGATAATGCAACAATATTGACAAGCATTCACTGAAATCGCTCGATAATATGTCTGTCTTGACTTGTATAAGCAACTGAATTATCATGAAATTCAATATGTCGGGAATTGCGGAAATACTATTTCCCAGATTTATAGGTAATTGTAGTGATACCAATTTGTCCCACAACAACATTGTGGTTTCCAAATCACTTCCTAATTCTCGAAGCAACAATAATCTTAGATATCTGATTATCCATAATTGGGCCTCTAAGTTTAGCTTTGTGCTTAATGTGTAATGAATAAATTGGTCAATTTTCATCAAGCACGCGTTGAATTTTTCAATTGACTTCCATAATGCATCTTCACTTGCGTAAAAATGTGTTATATTGCCACTCTGTAACATAAATTTGTTGAATATTGTAAAAACGTCATGACATAAGTAGTGAATATCATAGAGACTAAGTATTTTCATATCGTCGCTAGAAAACGTGTTTGTCTGAGAAATATCCACAGATTCTTGTGACAAGTTCATGTATATCAAACCCAATATTTCGTGTAAACCCTGTTTGTACCCCACTTGCGGGTTACATTTAGACCATAAGTATAGTATCTCAATCAACTGTTTTTTGCAATGAATGGAATATTGATTGGATTCGTTGAAAAAACCTTCACCGGGAAATAAACGATCGATATCTAGTATGATGGTTTGAAGCAATTCAAGATCATCGCCAGTGTTGACATAGCTCAGCGATCGAGCTGATGATGTCAATGGATCCTCTGTAGTATTTACTCTAAGAAGTGACACCTTATGTAACCCTTTTGGATTCTGTAGTGACAGTTTCCTAGTTATACTCGATTTTCCGGACAAATCCCCAGAATGGTAAAACATACTATCCGGATCAAGCTTGTTCCATGGCAATTTCATATCATCCCTGCTGATTAGCTGCCCAAAAACAACTCTGGAATCGTTAAGTTTGGATTCCCAGGTACTGATCTTGAGACTGTCAGTAATTAAACATACTTTCCATACCAATGTTCGTGAAAAACAGTTGGGCATGTGGAGTTGAGTGTACTCCCCAGCAGTAATCGATGATTTAAATGCCTTTAAACTTCCCTTGAAATTGTCAATAGTAACAAGCGCTCGAGATATAATCTCATTTTCTTTTAGCATGATAATATAAAGAGTTGAAATGGGGTTTTGTTATGTTTGGTTTGTGTGGACAGGATTTACCTCAGTAATGGTTGTGGACAATTTCAGGATCTTGGACACAACCAAAGACGATAAAAAAAAAAACAATGGAGAAAGCACATAAAAAAAAAAAAAAAGTGAATTCTCCAAACGTTACTTCTGCTAAGCGACAACGAAAGCTGAACGAAGAAAATACGACACCAAGAGTAAAATACTTGTTCTAAAAAGTCAATTTTCGATTTAACTTCTTAAAATCGTATTTTTCCTATCAAGTTTTACAGAAACACATACATAATGGCAGAGAAAGACGAAGGAAAACGCCTTCAATTGAGCTTGGATAAACTTGGTGATTGGGAGAAAGAGATGAGCCAAGTGGAGAGGGATGCCGAAATCTATAGAATTAAAAAGACACAACCAATGTATGCCAAAAGACGTTCTATTTTGAAAGAAATTCCAAAATTCTGGTACATTGTTTTAGCTGAAAATGATGATTTCGCTGATTACATCAGTCCTGATGATTTAAAGTATTTAGAGTACATTGACGATATCTATGTTTATTATCCAGTTGTTTATGAGGAGGCAGATCATTTTAAGGATTTCAACATAACTATAACTTTTGGTAAGAATCCTTATATCCCTGAACAGGAAATAACGAAAAAATTCAAAATTTTAATACAAGAGGATGGAGATGAACGTATAGTGTCAGAACCAGTTGAAGTGCAATGGCCCAATGAGTTGAGCAAAATTAATCCGTCTGCAATTAAAGAAAAGTATAAAGGCAAAGACAAAAAGGATATGTCAGCAAAGGACAAGAAAAACTATAGATTAGGGATGAAATCGTTCTTCTCGTGGTTCAATTGGACTGGAGAAAAGCCAGGTAAAGAGTTTAGAAACGGAGAAGATTTGGCCACTTTGTTATCCGAGGACTTATATTTGAACGCGTTAAAGTATTATATTATAGCATTGTCACCGGATGAAGACGATGATGCAAATGATGAAGAGGACACAACTGAAGGTGAAGAATTGGACTTGAGTGACGATGATGTAGAGGAACAAGAGCTTTCCAAAAAGAGACCTTTGGAAGGAGAAGAAGAAGAAGAAGAAGTAGAAAATGAACGCAATGCAAAAAAATCCAAATAAATGTATTACCGTGGTATGTATATATTAATGCTGACATATAGTGTTTGATAAGTCGATAATATATTTCAGACATTTATTTTGCAAACTTTTCTCATCGACTGCAATTTGGAATTAAAATAAAGTCATTTATTGCTTGCCATGGCTTCGCAGCATTAGCCTTTTTGTTGTTCCATGTCTTTGTAAAGCTCTAGAAAGAGTTCGGGAACTCACTTTTAAATCCAAAGACGATATTATTTCTTGCTTACTTATTCCGGGTCTCTGGTCTATTAACTTAAGTACTTTTTCCATTTCTTCTGGAGAGATGGCTAGTTTCCTCCCTCTATTTTGATTAAGGGTTTTGTTATGCTTTCTTTGTCGACACATCTTGAGAGTATGCTGTATAGTACTGCGGGATAGTTTTAGTTCTTTTGCTAGTTCCTGAACACTTGTGCTTACTGATCTGCCAATAATATATCCTCTTTCATCTGGTGTCAATTCTGCTTTAAACTTTCTATTTCTGATGGCAAACGCTATAGGGTCGAGCTTATCCTCTGAGTACTTGTCATTTTCATCGATATCGTGGTTGTCGTCGAAAACCTTTGGATTTGTCAGTTGCTCTTCCAATGTGTTTATTGTAACTCTATTCACAATCATAGATGTTGGATCAAGGTGCACTGGAGAAATTTGCCCTTGACCGTCTTGGAAAAACTGCATGTGTAAACTGTTCGGGTTAGTTGAGACCGACTCGTCCCGGTGAGACTCAATATTCATATTCATAGATGTAAAACGAATGTATGGTATTGATCAAAGCTTTGAGCACACAAAACAAAACAAAAAAAAAAACACACCTTATAAAGGAAGATAAAGCAAAAGTAGATGTATTGACTTGTTCAAGACCAGTGTCTGTAAGTTATGATTGTTTGTGATAGGAGTATTGAAGCATTGACAGTTAGTTTATGTGTATAAGAAAACAATAAAGCAAAATCAGACCTACGAACTGAGGAGTGGAGCACAAAACTCTGTGAAAACGAAGTCGTAGCTATGCGCAAGAAAAAAAAAAAAAAAAAGACCAACATACTAGGTCGTGTTGAACGCCACAATACACTTTTAATTAGATATAACAACAACGAAAGTATAGTCCAACTTGATCTTTCAGATTAACTGGGTATATTTTAAAAGATATACAGAGGTCATCTTGATTATTGAGTTTTTACAAACTCAAAAAAATAACGACAACTGCAGGACTCGAACCTGCGCGGGCAAAGCCCAAAAGATTTCTAATCTTTCTCCTTAACCACTCGGACAAGTTGCCACTTGAACGAGGGTTTCGGTCCCCATTTTTTCTATGATATTCGATTTAGTACAGTGGCTAAAACTTAATAAAATTATAATTCAATACCTAGAGAAGAAAGTCCAATATAAACGTCATAATATCACTCTACTAACATATAAATTTCCTAATAAAAAAATAAAAAAAAATGTCAACTCTAAGAGAAGAAGGTCTATTTAGTTACTCTTCTAAGTCTAAGCATCACTGGGAAGCCTTCAAAAAAATTCATGATATACCAAACCCATCTTTGATTTTCGGGGGCTCTGTATTTAGCAAGGTAGCCTTTCGTAAAGAACAAGATTTCCCCTAAATGTGCAATCAGGAGCCCAATTATGTGTCTGTGTGCGTTTTTTTCCAATTCACGGTAAAAAGCGAATGTCCACCCTGGTAAATATCCAATTAATTTGTTGAATAAGGCGTCGTTGGCAAATAACTTTCTCAAAATAGTCGGATCATAAGCATTAATAAACAAGACAAGCCAAACCAAGTACATTGGAGCACCCAAGAAATCTGGCCCATAAACTTTTGTCAATTTTTTAACCGCATACCCTTGTTCGTTGGCACAATACTTGGCCATGGCTATCAATTTCCCCTTAATGTCTCCGTATGTTTTTACCTCTAAATTCTCATCTTCCTTTGCATCATGCCAGTAAAGAGACAAGGTTTTAGTGATGGGTGGCTTGATTATATCATAGTCAATAACTATCTGTTTTTCATCAACAGAAACTAATTTGACTGATTCTTCAATCAAGTTTGCTGGATTGACATCACCATAAACAACAACATAGTCTGACAAAGCCAATTGGTGGTCTTTGTTCATATGACCAATGATTCTCTCGCTGGGGGAAGACATGGTTTGCTTGATACGTTGGTTGAGAGTTAGCCAAGGGAGCAAAAAAGTAAATGAAATGAGAAATGGAACTGTGGGTTTAAAAAGGAATTGTTTTTCTGTTGTTTGTTCTTGTGATTTTTCTATTAATTCGTTTATCTCCGCCCTTCATTGCTGGCGCGGATATCGGGTAGTTAAAACCTACAATATGGAGAATGGAATGCAAATCCGGTGTTAAATACGATGGAGTTATATATAGTTGTTTGGATAACCTGTGAAGATTGGTCAGTATATAAAAAAAAAGTATACGGAATCTGTCCAGCCTTCTTAACACTACTACAGAGCAAAACACGTTGTTCAGACTTTTTTTTGTATCTCCGCCAACCAAGCAAACAGAGATTGATATATCTCCATTTGGTCAAACGCGAAACAAACTTGTTTCTATTTCTCTCTCCTAAAAAGGAGAAGCAAAAAAGATGATTCCGCCCAGGATCGAACTGGGGACGTTATGCGTGTTAAGCATATGCCATAACCAACTAGACCACGGAACCAACTCGGTTGTACTTGAAATTGTTATGCTTTTTCAAATTCATAAAATATCACACATTAAATTCATTTGTATAGTCTTTATATTCTTGTTCAATATGAGCTAGATAATACAATTTATTATTGGAAAAATACATAACTGAGTCAGCTAAAAATACCTAATACTGCACAAAGTCTTTGAAGAGATTCCTAACTTCTTTTAGGAACTTACTAAGCTGTTTATGTTGGTTTAATTTATCTTGTATCTGATTAACAGTTTCTTCAGATAATTTGGGACTTGTGTCCTCTATAATGTATGTGCTACCACCAATATTCAAAGTAATAGCAAACTCTCTGTCATAATCATTGGGATCCAAGTTGAAGAATTTGAAACGCATTAGCTCGTTACTCTGTACCTCAATCTTTAAACCGGTGTATACTTCGTATTTGTTTAATTCGACTAGGTTCTTGTTCATTTGCAACAGCATATTGTCGTTTGACTTATTGAGCTCCTTCGTTCCCTGTTCAATGGTTGTTTCAAGTTGTTTTATCTGTGATTCCAATTCCTGTTTTGTGTCAACCAAACTTTGTTTCTTCTTTACCAAATCTTCCACTTTCAGTTTTTGTTGTTCTAAAGAACGCATTGCCAAATTCAACTTGTCTCTTGTGGCGTTTTCTTTTTCCTTTAACGATTTAGCCTGGATCTTTAGCTTGTATTCCTGGTTGGTCAAGTCATTGACTTTTTGTTTATGATCTTGTTCCTGTTGTAGAATTAGCGATTGCTTGTCAGATAGTTGCTGATCTAGATCCACTGCTAGCTCGTTCATTTCAATCTTCAAGTTATCAAATGCAATCATCTGATTTTGAAACTTTTCGTAGGCTCGTTCTACCGTGTCCATGATTAGATGCTGTTGGTGATGATTAAGTGGTAACAACAAAACCAAAACAACCAAAAAAAAAAAAAAAAAAAAAACTTGAGACATCAAAACAAACGATCTTTATGCAATAGAAAAAAACAAAACAACAAAACAAAAATATTATGCAGAAACCAAATACTGTTAAGAGAAATTCTGAAACCCATTCAGTAAACAACCAAATTAATTACCATTGTACGTAAGAGACAGATATATATATATACTATTTGATTATATCTGAGTGCTTGCTGGAATACTGAAGCATGAGTCTAGATGATCTTGGTGGTTCAAAGGTTGTTAGTGAACCTAAAAAACAATTCATTAAACTTTTAACATTTAACACTTGGGGTCTAAAATTTATATCAAAGCATAGAAAGGAGAGATTGCGAGCAATTGCAGATGCTCTTGCAAATCCCAAGAGTCCTGATGAAGATTATGACATAGTTGCTTTACAAGAGATTTGGTGTGAAGAAGATTGGCAGTACTTAGATTTAGTGTGTCGTCCGCGATATCCGTATAGACGAGTCTTTAAAGCTGGTATAGTAAGTGGTCCTGGGTTGGCTGTTTTGTCAAAGATTTCCATTGCCGAAACTTTTCTTTACCGGTTCCCCATCAATGGCCGGCCATCCGCATTTTTCAGAGGTGACTTTTATGTTGGTAAAAGTATTGCAGTTACCATGTTCCAGCCACACCACCCTGATATTTTGCCAATTGCATTACTAAACTCCCATATGCATGCTCCCTATGGTTCTGGAGATGCCAGTTACTCTACTCATAGAGCCTGCCAAGCCTGGGACTTTGCCAAATTGGTTCGAATGTTGAAAAAAGCGGGGTATGCAGTAATTCAAGTCGGTGATTTAAATTCTAAGCCAGACTCGTTGCCATACAAACTATTTACCGTTGAAGGTGGACTAACCGATTCTTGGAATGTTTTGAACGCGGATAATGTTGTTCCAAATGACCAAATAGCTACACTTTCTCTTGAGGACCAAATATCGTTAGCAGGCGTGACATGCAATTCTAGGCTTAACACGTGGAGGGAATCCAGACCACTTTGGGAGGCCTGTCGTTTGGATTATGCACTAATTGATGCTTCTAATATCACACCAGTGGCTGCTCAGGTTAAGTTTGTTGATAAATTACCCCCTCCTCTTTCTTGCTCCTACTCAGACCATTTTGCGTACAGCGTGGATTTGGTGATTAGGCCAAAGGAAGAAAGAATTGGACTGGCTGATGAAGTTTCAGATAATGAAGAAAAGGAATCGGTTTATAGAGAACTTTTGGCTGAAATATCTCAATACCGAAGATTCACAATCCCATTCCAAATACTTTGGCGAAAGTTGCATTTTATAATATCGATCATATTTGTTGTTGGAATGCATGTTGCAGTGGTTTTTGTTGCAAACGCAGCAGCTTGGGTTTCTGTGATCTTTTTGTTTTTGACTACATTGGTGGTGGTGACAGGTTTAATCAATGGGTTAATATGGTATATGGGGGTCCGGGCTGAGCTGAGAGCTTTACAGGAAGTACAAATGGAAGTGGAAGATGCTTATACTTATATCAGGAAGAAGGAGGTATAGTGTCTAAGTGGTTAAATTTCCTATTTGTTGTTTTTTTTTTTTAGAAGATGTATCAATACGAAGATCTTTTTAATCATTCAAATCATAATTAATTATATTTATAGAGGTTTCATAATAATAGAAGTTTCATATTTATAGAATATCAATAAGTCTCGCTACCGTAGCTTCCATATAATCGGAAATAGCAATGTGTTGCACCGGTATTTTATTGTCTTTTGTTAGTTCGCAACCAAAAAGACGTCTTTGGAATAATTATATATAAAATTGAATCTCGGTATTGATTTGGTTATTCAGCAGTAGTACTAGGAAGATCATAAAATTTTCTTTTCAGTACTTTGAAATTAATACTTTTTTTTGAAAAGGATTTGACCCAAATTCTGATTAAAAGTTTTCAAATCAACAAGAGTTTTGCAAACTCGATTATCCAATTTCTAATCCCGTACGTGACATATTGGATATCATAAGCTAACCCAAAAAATGTAATTAAGAGGATATATAATATAAAAGGATAGAATGTGTACGCATGTAATTGTACCAAAAAAGCTTTTAGAATCTTAAATGTATACAGGTTTTAACCATATATTGTAGTTAGAAAGTGGGAATTTCGCAAATTTGGGCGAATGGTCTAGTGGTATGATTCCTCGTTTGGGTTTTTCACCAAACATAAAATTCGAGGAGGTCCGGGGTTCAATTCCCCGTTTGCCCCAACTTTTTTTTTTAATTCCAGCAACATTCCTTTTTTAAATCATTAGCTAAAAGACGGTTTTATTCAGTTAAAAAGTGAAACAGTGACTCCAACAAGAATTTGGTATACTAAAGATGGGAGCAAGTTTTTGAACAATAACAATTTACTTGGACACAACAAGCAAAACCCTTCACAGGAATAATATCTTTAACCAGAAATTCTTACATTTTAGTAACAAACCATATCATTTTGTCGGTCTTTCTTGCTCTCATTTTCAGCATAATGCTGTTATAACGATTGCAAATTATTCTGGGTATTATCTTACACGTTAATTGCATTTTAGATTTGTCAACAATAATGCTTAACTTATCGTGACAATTTTTTTAATACCGTGAGCTCTACTGATATTGTCTAGCTGTCCATTTTGATGTTGTTTCTCTTAGATAGTTAAGTTTGTATCTCTGACAACCTTGTTGGAATAATTTCAGGTAATAAACACAGTTGGTAGCGTTGTCACAATTTAGGGCGAATGGTCTAGTGGTATGATTCCTCGTTTGGGTATAATTCAAACATAAGTCTCGAGGAGGTCCGGGGTTCAATTCCCCGTTTGCCCCTTATTTTTTTAAGTTTTTTTTTGTAGTTATTTATGTATCTATTTGTTTTGATAAAAATTTGGTGACTTCAAGGTTCGTTGCATCTTCTACAATTTAATTAGAGTGGAGAAACATATGTGGTCTCCAAAAGAGAACTAACACACTAAATCACGAAACAAATAACTACTAACAAATCCAATGATCACATATATTGATAACCTACTAGTAGTTACATTCGGAAAAACATGTATTCTACATCATTTTCTCGAATTAAATACAAAGAAGTGACTTTGGTTGATGTGGTGAAGGCTCTTTTCTAGATGAGTGAGAAATTTTTTTTTTTTTTTAACGCCAAGGTCGACATTTCTGGAAGAAAAAAAAAAATAGTTGACGTGTTTTTATTTTTTTCCACTATCCAGCTCATTAATCGACCCAATCACTTCCTCAAATAAACCATGTTTCAGAAACTAATCGTTATAACTTTTGCTATTGCATTGGCATCTGCTAATATCTTTGATTTTTTGAATAATTTCAATGCTGGTGGTAGACAACAACAGAATCAAGGCGTAAGAACCCCTCAAGAATATGAAAGTGTAGTTTTGAATTCCCAATGTGATAAATATCTATGTCCAGATACAGGATTGTGTGTTGAAGCACCAAAGTTTTGCCCTTGCCCTTACCCATCGTCCCAAATAAGATGCTTTCTACCAGATGGAAGATTTGTGTGTATTTCAAAACCAGCTGGAGAGGGCATTTCTGAAAAGTACAACGATCCAAAGACTAATTGGAAAATAGATGCCAAAGATGACAACATAAGAGATTGCGGATGGGTAAATAGAGCTTGGAGGGGATTAGTATGAATTTATAGAAAAAAAAATATGAAATCATGTATGATGTGTGAGTAAATAGTGGAAGGTCACGTGCCTATAGTAAAAACGGCATTTCCCCAAATTGAGTCATATCTCAATTGATTAGCCTTTGCAGCATGTAGGAGAAGAAAAAAATTTTTTTTTTTGGTTCTCTCTCTCCACCATGTAATCATATCTATGCTAACACTTATTGGACAGTACAAATAGTAGAGAGTTTTTTACACTGTTTTATTTTTCATTCTTCTTTCTTTTTTTTTTTTTTTTTTTTTTTTCACTCCTATAATTTCCCTTCTTTGGTTGTTTTTCTATTTATTAGACAATGTTAAGAGCCAGATCAGTATTAAGCGGCAACGTATCGAGACGTGCGTTAGCCACTCAAGCATTTAACTTTTCAGTTCCTCCAGAGTATCAATCGAGAACTCCACCATATTCTAAATTGATCAACAACTTATCGACGGTTAAGAAAATATTGAAAAATCAACCATTGACATTAGCAGAAAAGATTTTATATTCACATTTATGCAATCCAGAAGAGAGTCTTACTTCATCCAACGTAAGTGATATAAGGGGCCAACAGTATTTGAAGTTGCACCCAGATAGAGTAGCCATGCAAGATGCTTCTGCTCAGATGGCATTATTACAATTTATGACGTGTGGTATGAGTTCTACCGCAGTTCCAGCCTCCATTCATTGTGACCATTTGATTGTCGGTAAAGATGGTGCCGAGGAAGATTTAGTTAAATCCATAGCAACAAATAAAGAGGTTTTTGATTTTTTGCAGAGTTGTGGTGAAAAATACGGTATTCAGTTTTGGGGACCAGGATCAGGTATCATTCATCAAATTGTTTTGGAGAACTTTGCTGCACCAGGTTTGATGATGTTAGGTACCGATTCTCATACCCCCAATGCGGGCGGTTTGGGTGCAATTGCCATTGGTGTTGGTGGTGCAGATGCTGTTGACGCATTGACTGGTACTCCTTGGGAATTAAAAGCACCAAAGATTTTGGGTGTCAAATTAACTGGACAATTATCTGGATGGAGTTCCCCCAAAGATGTAATCACTACATTGGCAGGTATTTTGACTGTCAGAGGTGGTACTGGATATATCGTAGAATACTTTGGTGATGGTGTTAAAACATTATCATGTACTGGTATGGCTACTATCTGTAATATGGGTGCCGAAATTGGTGCTACTACGTCGACTTTCCCATACCAAGAAGCCCACAAGAGGTATTTGATTGAGACACATAGAGAACCAATTGCCGAAGCTGCTGATTTGGTGAATTCTGAATTTAAATTTTTGCAAGCTGATGAAAGGGCAGAATACGATAAAGTCATTGAGATCAATCTTTCTGAATTAGAGCCCCATGTGAACGGGCCTTTTACCCCAGATTTGTCTACTCCGATTTCTAAATTCGGTGAGACCGCTCAAAAGGAAGGTTGGCCAGAAACCGTTTCTGCTGGGTTAATTGGTTCATGTACCAACTCTTCGTACCAAGACATGTCCCGTGCTGTTTCTATCATCAAACAAGCGGAAGCAGTTGGATTAAAACCCAAAATTCCTTTTTTTGTCACACCAGGGTCAGAACAAATCAGAGCCACAATTGAAAGAGATGGCTTAATAAACACTTTTGAGAGCAATGGTGCCATAGTGTTGGCTAATGCATGTGGACCATGTATTGGTCAATGGGACAGAACCGATGTCCCAAAGACATCAACAGACTTTAATGCCATTTTCACTTCATTCAACAGAAATTTCCGTGCCAGAAACGATGGTAACAGAAATACTATGAACTTTTTAACTTCTCCAGATATGGTCACAGCCATGATATATTCGGGAGATATGAATTTCAATCCAGTGACGGATTCAATCAAATTACCAAATGGTGAAGAGTTCAGATTCCAACCACCGCAAGGTAAAGATTTGCCACAATCTGGATTCATCCCTGGCCGTTCTGAATTTTACCCTGAAGCAAACCCACAACCAAAACCAGAAGTTGAAGTCAATGTATCACCAAGCTCAGATAGATTACAACTTTTGGAGCCTTTCCAACCATGGTCTGGTGAAGAGTTGTCAACCACAGTCTTATTAAAGGTCGAAGGAAAATGTACTACCGATCATATTTCAGCTGCTGGTGTCTGGTTGAAATACAAGGGTCATTTGGAAAACATTTCATATAACACATTGATCGGTGCTGTGAACAAAGAAACAGGTGAAGTTAACAAGGCTTATGATTTGAATGGTGATGCATACGGTATTCCTGAATTGATGATTAAATGGAAGGATGAATCTAGACCTTGGGTTGTAGTAGCCGAACATAATTATGGTGAAGGTTCTGCTAGAGAACACGCTGCATTATCACCTCGTTTCTTAGGAGGCTCAGTGATTTTCGTTAAATCTTTTGCTAGAATCCACGAAACCAATTTGAAGAAACAAGGAATGTTGCCATTAACTTTTGCAGACGAAAACGATTACGACAGAATTTCATCTGGTGATTTGTTGACAACTATAGATTTGAAAGAAATGATTGCCAAGGACGGTAACAATGGAGGTACTTTACGTGTTAAAGTTACTAAAAGAGATGGTTCTGAATTTGAAATTTTAGCCAAACATACAATGTCCAAAGACCAAGTTGAGTTCTTTAAAGCAGGTTCTGCTATCAATTACATTGGTAACACAAAAAAGGGATTGTAAATAGATCACTGTATAATATAGATAATTTTTGTCTGAATTAAAAAAAAAAAAAGAATAGTGCATAATACTATTAATAGTAGAAGTCTTGATAGAATTATCATAATAACAAAAAATGATATCTACTAAACCTTGAAATCTTTCTAAGCATCAATTAATTTATCACCAGATTTATCTGGGTCTTCTTCTTCGTCTTCATCATCATCTTGTTCCCTATCTCTACCGTAGAACTCTTCCAAAATCTTTGGACTGATTCTATTTAACAATTCCTTAGGATAGATTCTTAATAATGACCAGGCCAAGTCTAAAGATTCAAAAATAGATCTGTTTTCGTAGGCTCCTTGAGAAATGAAGTTCTTTTCAAATTTCTCCAAAAATTCTAAGGACAATTTATCTTCTGTAGACAACGCTTCTTCCCCAACAACAGCTTTCATTGCAGCAGCATCTTTACCAATGGCATATTTAGCATACAATTGATTGGATACATCACCGTGATCCTTTCTGGTCATACCTTCACCAATAGCAGATTTCATCAAACGTGATAATGAAGGTAACACATTGATTGGCGGATAAATACCTCTGTTGTGCAATTGTCTATCAATGAAAATTTGACCTTCAGTAATATAACCAGTCAAATCAGGAATTGGATGGGTAATATCATCATTAGGCATAGTCAAAATTGGCACTTGGGTGATAGAACCATTTCTACCTTCAACTCTACCAGCTCTTTCATAGATTGTTGACAAATCAGTGTACATATAACCTGGATAACCTCTTCTACCTGGGACTTCTTCTCTGGCAGCAGAGACTTCTCTCAAGGCATCGGCATAAGAGGACATATCTGTCAAAATAGTCAAAACGTGTCTTTCAGTTTGATAAGCCAAGAATTCAGCAGTGGTCAAAGCCAAACGTGGGGTAATAATTCTTTCAATTGTAGGATCATTAGCCAAATTCAAAAACAAGGTAGTTCTTTCCAAAGACCCGTTTTCTTCGAAATCTTGTTTGAAAAATCTTGATGTTTCCAAGTTTACACCCATAGCAGCAAACACAATGGAGAAATTCTCTTCATGACCATCGTGGACATCTTTTGTTGGTCTGACCAACCCTGCTTGTCTACAAATTTGGGCAGCAATTTCATTATGAGGTAAACCAGAGGCTGAGAAAATTGGGATTTTTTGACCTCTAGCAATTGAGTTCATAGTATCAATTGCAGAAACACCAGTGGAAATCATTTCTTCAGGATAAATACGAGCATATGGATTAATTGGTGATCCATTAATATCCAAATAGTCTTCAGCAAATATCTTTGGTCCTTTGTCAATTGGTCTACCTGAACCATCAAAAATTCTACCCAACATATCTTCGGAAACAGGAATTTTCAAATTTTCACCAGTAAATTCAACTCTGGTTTTTTTAACATCGATACCTGACGTACCTTCGAAAACTTGAACAATTGCCTTGGTACCTCTAACTTCTAAAACTTGCCCCTGTCTCACAGAGCCATCTGGCAACGTCAAATTAACAATTTCATTGTAACGTGGGAATTTAACATTGTCTAAGATAACCAATGGACCATTGACACCACCAACAGTGTTATAATTAATTCTTGGTTTGATTTTGAAACCCTCTGTTACTGCTTTTTTGTTTAATTCAAACAATTCTTTATCAGAAAGTGACATTATTGCTTGTTAAATAAAATGAAAAAGAAAAAGAATGCTGAAATTGATTGTAGAAATAAATAAGATGAAAAAATTTATAGAAAACAACAAGAACGATAAGAAACGGCCAATTTCACTCTCTTTTTTCTCTTTTTTTTTTTTTTTTTGTTCACTTTATATTCAACATTGTCAAAAACTCGTTGAAACAAATTCAGATTTAAATTACTTTTTGAAACCACGCACGACCTATACTTGCTGAAGGTTCTTCAAAATGTAACAAGTAGTACTGATGGTTAGGGTAATTACAGATTCAAAATAAGTAAATTGATTTAATATTTCATTTGAGAGGATTTATTTCTACTTATGTTCACTAATTACAACATTCCACTCACAATATCCCATTCGTTGCTAAAATTTAGCTTAGGTTGATTGCTGATTAATGATTTGAGGTTCAAATCTTGTAATGCTACTGGCCCGCAGTGCTGTTTCCTACTATATGACGATCTCATGAGAGTGTTATAAACAAGCTCCATTGTACTTTCAAAGTTTCCTTTGGTTTCAATTTTTTTTGAAATCTGGGTAATTACGGTATTTACAGGAGACTCATTATAAATTCGATCTTTCAACACCTGGTCTACCTTTATAACTTCTTGAAGAATTATTTGGAAATCACACCAATCCAGTATTTTGGGTTCCTCGTTACTGTTTGTGCTAATGAGAAATGATTGAAAATTGATTATAATTTTAACTATGACATTGACAAATTTGAGAAAATCCTTAATTGATAGCTTATTGAAAGGTTTGTTTATTATTTTGTGTGGGATTATTATCTTCTTAGATACAGATTTCTTTGATGAAGATGACAAAGGCAGAGATTGTTCTTTAATGACGGGAATGTTGTTTAAATCTGCAGGTTCGACAGAAGACGCTCTTCGGCGCATTTGATAGTTCAACGTTTTCGATGAAGGTGGTAAATTATATCCATCCCCCATC
Organism: Candida dubliniensis CD36; assembly: GCF_000026945.1. Classification (NCBI taxonomy): domain Eukaryota; kingdom Fungi; phylum Ascomycota; class Pichiomycetes; order Serinales; family Debaryomycetaceae; genus Candida; species Candida dubliniensis. Next base: position 1,208,862 of record NC_012867.1, on the reverse strand, counting down.
CTAAAGATCTTTTCTGTAGGGTTCTGGATGTCATTAGGGATACTTGGTGTTTTCAAGTCCTCTTGCTCGTGATCTTCTTCATTGACATCTCTCCCCAATATTATCATTTCCTTTTTTTGAATTAAGTTATAAAACTTTTCATCGGGCAAAAACGTAATTAGCTCATTCAAATATGGTAATCCCATGTTGAATAAATAGGATAACTGCGACTGTAAAACAATTAATCTTTCAAGAAATTGGTTTATCACTAATAAATTATACCCCAAAAACTCGTCTACTTTCAATATGGGCTGTTGGTTTAAAAACAACTTTTTATCCTTTTGATGGAATGATACTTCACATATAACTTTAAAATTAGCATGTTGTAGTTTTAGTGCTTGGAGCTCTACCTGTTTTATCTTTGTCAAATGATAATCTTCTATTTTTGTGTTTAACTTCTCCAATTCGTCCTCATATATTCGTATCATAGATGCCTCCCTTTTAAGCATCTTAAGTCTTATTTGGTCTAACTTTTGCTCGAAAAGCAACTTTTTATCTGTTAACTGTTCAACTTTCGTAGTTAATTGCTCTCTTGCCCTGCGGATAGAACCGAATCTTAGTTTCAAATCCAATAGTTGAAGCTTCTTTAACTGTATTGATAGACTAATTATTGAAAAGATTGACGGTGTCGGTAGCTCATGATCTAGAAGATAATATAGATCATCTAAACCTTTTCTTGCGTCATGCTGTAGAATATTGGCTATTTGGAATATTATGTTAATTTGATGTTCATATTGATCAATTGTAACATCATCAAGACGTGCTCTTTTCTGAAAATCCAGCAAATGTCTAGTGTAGTCTATATCTGAACCATTTTTAACTAGATTATTTGATTCAGATTCTTTCCTGGTTGTCATTATTATAATCTTCTCATTCAAGCTCCTCCCTCTCAACTTTAGATAAAACAATTGTAACTACTAACTCTGTTTTTTTTTGTACTTATCGTGGATTAATGATTATTTATCGCAAAGTCAAGCAAATTCACACGACCCGATTTGTTTTTTAGGGGATTCTGCCATAAGGACCATTAGCTTGTTGTAGAGACAATTTTACACGAGAACAAAGCTATACTCCGTGCTAACTTCGTACGACAAAGCAAAAAAGAAAAAAAAAAAAAACAAAAAAAAGACTAAATATTAGTAATAATAGATAAAAAAGAATTAGAGTTATTGTCATTTTAGCTTATGCTTTTATTGATTGAAGAAGTACTTTACAATGACATCGCTAAAGAAAAAGGACAAAAAATCATCAACCCACTTCGATTCTTCAACTGTCACTCCTTTGAATTATTCTAATCCTGTACGGCTTGCATTTTTAGGAGGACCAAAATCAGGTAAAACATCTACTATATCCAAGCTAACCGCAGGAAACTTCCGAGACACGTACTATCCAACTCATCAGATACATCCAATTCTTTTCAATTATAAGCCTTCCAATGAGGCCTCAAAGATCTTAACTGAATTTGTGAAAGGAAACGAGAACACGATTCTTAGTCCTCTGGTAAACTCAAATGAATTTGTTCCCCACAATGAGTACTATAAAGTTGTTAATAATGATGTTGGTCCAATTTTAGTTGAATTGATAGATACACCCAGTTTTAACCCACAACAAGTGGTTCCATTCTTGGAAGCCTCATTGTACACCAATTTGGATAAAGAAATATTAGGAAACCTAGCCAACGAACCCCGTAAACCGGTATCCACAAACCCCTTGTTAGTTGCCAGTGGGGCTAGTGAATTGAATGGCAACATAAATGGTTATTTTTTTGTCTATAGTGCTGTTCCAGGCTCGTCACCTCCGGGATATGACGAGAGTATATCAAATACTACAGATGATAACACGTTCAAGTTATTGCCGGTTATCAAAGGTGCATTGGATGATGCCTGGCAGGAGTATAATGAATATATCAGGAAAAAGAATGCAGAGAAAGAACAAGATTTGTTTTCCTTCAAAGTAGCGCTTCGAAATCTACTAAAAGAATCTAGCAGTGGTAACAGTGATAAGAAAGATATAGAAACGAAAGATTATTCGCCTCCAATCTGGATATTATGCACACACAAAAACAGTAATCTAGCGTCACCAAAGTTAATAGAGCAAGGCAAGCAATTGGCTCGTGAATGGAATTGCGGGTTTCTTGCTATAGATAATCTGGAAAACAGCATAGATATTTTATTGACATTGATGATCAGAGATATTATAGAAAGAAAGTAAAAACAATACATCATTATCTAATTTAGTTACTTAATTTACAGGGGCTATAGCAACGCCCAACTCAGAATCACCTTGACCAAAATACATAAACCATTGACCCTTGAACTGTACCAAACCTTCGCAGAAAACCACTTGGTTTACCTGACCTTCTTTTTCATTTGCCAGCTCTGGTTTTAAAACAGGTTGTTCCAATCTTGCCACGGGTCCTTTATGGATGTCATTGTAATCAACTAGCATTTGATTGACAGTGTAGGCATTTTTGGGAAGGTCGCCACCACCAGTAGTAGCTGCATTATAAACAAATATCCATTGATTAGACTTCCCTGCCATTTTCACTGGGGCTGGTCCACTTTCAAGAAGTTTATTTTCACGAATGAAAATTGCCTTTGCCCAGGTATTCCAATTGACAGAATTATTTGTGAGTTTCCAATTCACCAAATCCATTGATTCTGCAAGGTGTAGTTCTGAATCGCCCCAAATCATGTAGTATTTCCCATCGGGTGCCCTTTCAGTGAATATGGCTCCCGATTTCAGCCAATTGTTTCTAATCAAATTCTTTCCGTTACTTTCCACGGCGATATCTTGCCAATATGGTGGGACTATAGGTCCATGTTTGGTCCAATGAAACAAATCTTCCAGCGTCGCAACACATAATCTTGCAGTAATTCGATCATAGGATGTGTAGGTGACGACAAATAACTTTGACACGGGATCTCTTACAATTCGTGGATCCTCGCATCCACCTCCCTGTTCGTAGGACTCAGTGGCAGTGATGACTGGTTTCTTATGTTTCTCAAAATTAATACCATCTTCGGACCAAGCAATACCAATTGAAGAAAGCTTCTCTTTATTTTGGGCTCTATATAACATGAAAACCTTATCATCTACCACAATTGCAGTAGCATTATATAAATAGCCACTTTCCCATTCAACATTTGGGTCTGGTTTCATTATTGGGTTATGACGCCATTTTTGAAATGGACCAATTGGGAAAGTCTGCGGAGGCTTGTAATCCTTACAACCTTCAATTGAGTTTCGGTTAATCAATGGAATTCTCATATTATCTTAAATCAGGGTGGTTTTCATCAAACAGAAAAATAAAAATAAAAAGTTAATCAACAAATATAATAATACTAATAAGAGTTTTGAGTGACTGGAGGGAAAAAATAATAATTATAATAAAAGGAAAAGTTCCACTGGAAGTGATTCTTGATTTTATCTATTAATATATGTAGATTCCGTTTTTTTCTGTCGGCTTGAAAAAGGGGGAAAGAGGAGGTGGAGGAGGAGGCTGGTGAGAAAGAAAGGAGAATTTGCAATTTCTCCAAACTGGGACCATAAATAAAGTATAGAGATAGAGAGAATGCGCATAATAGAAAAAAATGAACATAATACACAAAGATAATCCTTTTCTATTTTGTATCAATTAATAAAAAACAGCAATGACCACAATATTCAAACTGGTTGCTGCTGCTGCTGCTACAAAACCATATTAAGTTCTGAACCGTCACGAGACATTATACTTTTACCTTTCTTTCTTGTTTACCTGTGTTTTGTGTGTTTGGTTATTTACAAATATCGCCAGCACCACCCTCCTCGTATCCAGAGATTTTAGTTGTACGATAATGCGGAGGAGGAAAGAAGAGTAGTAGCAGGAATTCACCATATTTAATCAATCAAATAAATGTCGCTGATTAATGATGAAAATACTAAAAAAAAAGGACAACTCTTTATCAGCCAAAATTGAGTTCGTTTCCCCAACAAATCCGACAAAGTACGACAGCCAAAAAAAAAAAAAAAAAAAAAACAGAAAGTCGCGAGCGGGTGTGTGCGTGTATTGATGCTCTCTTTCTTTTTCTCTCTGTTTTTGCTGTTGTTATTTTTTTAAACAGGAATAGAGAAACGATTAAGATAATTATATTTGATGGGGTTTCAAATACATATAAAAATATATAATTTCTTTCTTTAGTTTATTTTATTTTACTTCTTGTTACAATTATATTACTACACATAGAAAAAAAAAATAGACCCAACATTTTACTTTACTCCATTCATTCCAAGTTAGATAAAGTACTTTGCCACTTCCACTTTATGTGATTTTCAATTAGTACATTTAAAAAATAAAAAAGACTCGTGGGAAAGAAGAATAGATCTAAATATCAATTGTTTCAATGGGTCAATTATTATCACATCCAATTGAAGAGAAAGAATTGGATTATAAATCCTATACCAATTTGACGTACTGTATAGGGTCCATGCAAGGTTATCGAATGACTATGGAAGATGCTCATGATGTCAAAATAAACGAACATGAAAATTTGGCTGTATTTGGTGTTTTTGATGGTCATGGTGGTAAGAATTGCTCCAAATATTTAGCTGAGCATTTACCTAAACTTGTATTCATGAAGTTGAATAAACTTGCTAGTGCAGTCTTTTTGAAACAAATCAAAGATATAGATCTTAAGAATGTATTTGATATTTTAAAGGACTCATTTTTTAAGATCGATAAGGATTTATCTCACCATGCAAACATGGTCAATTGTGGGTCTACAGCCACTGTAGTGGCAATGATTTCAAATTATATTGTTGTTGCCAACACCGGTGATTCACGTTGTATTATTTCAAAGAATGGATATGCCAAACCTATGTCATTTGATCACAAACCTAGTAATATGGGGGAAAGAGTCAGAATAGAGAATAGTAATGGATATATACTAAATAATAGAATTAATGAAGTTCTAGCATTGTCAAGAGCATTTGGTGATTTCAAGTTCAAACTACCATATTTGTCAAGTTCAAGAAATAAATATATTAAAGAAAATCAAAAGCTATTGGGTGATAAGCTAATCACATTACCACCGGAATTGTTCCAAGTGACAGTTGAACCAGATATAATGCTATATGATATGGAAAAGTTAGATTCGCCTGAATTTTTAGTAATAGCTTGTGATGGGGTGTGGGATTGTTTCAAAAATGACCAATTAGTTAAATTAATCAGAGATAAATTGAGTTTAGGATGGAAATTGAATAAAATTGTCGAGTACATACTAAATGACAGTTTAACCATGGCAAACAACTATACAGGAATTGGGTTTGACAATATGACATTGATTATAGTTGCCATACATAATAAAGAGGGCGAGACCATGGATGACTGGTATGAATCAATGAAGGAAAAAATATTGAAGGAAAAGGGTATTATGAGGTGAAAGATGATGATATGGGACAAACAACCACAGCAAATTACTAGAATCGTGGTCAATTGATTCGAATTCTTGAGAGCTTAAGTGTGGTTGAAGTTAGAGGCTGACCTAATCATTATATTGTCTATATTTATTTATTTATTTATATTATTTAATTTAATTTAATTAGTTTACGTATTTTACATGAAAGAAAAATAGAATTTAAATGATAATTGAAATTGACGTACACATCTAATCAAATCTAGGCAATAAATAAACTGTGTATGGGGGTATTGTTAGAAATAATAGTTAACAAAGAGCAATGGTGTTGTTGTAATAAATATCGAATGTTCAGCTTTGGAATTGCTTGTGCTGACACTACACATACGTCATTTTACGTGTTCTGCTTGGTTGTTGCTGAACTGATTGTTGGCTTAACAACAGAAGAAATGAGTGTATCGACTATCTCCAACGGACTGGGGCGCCTATAGAAATGCAAGTTTAGACGTCGATGTCAACGCCTTACATTTCCGTCCATCCTGGTTCGATACACGCCAGAAGAGAAAATAATTGGAGAAAAAATAAGAGTCGATTTGCTTTTTGAGGGAAGAAATTTTTTTTTTTTTCTTCTCGAATGTTTTGTTCATACATTTTTGAGAAGGTGCCAATCATAATCACCTTTTTTTCTTTTCTTGTTGTTAGAATGATTGAACCATACGATTTTTTTTTTCTCTCTCTCTCTGTAAATCTCTTCACACACACAAATTAATTGTATACTGTAGAAATCTGCATATTATGTATCTTTTAGACAAGTTTATTTCAATTTTCTTCTTTTTCTTCTACATATGTTAATTCTTGACACTACAACATAATTGCATTAACGATTGTTTCTCCTTATCAACCCTTCTTTTTTTTTTTTACGTCTACATCCATACATACTATTTACCTAACTATTCCACTTCATATACTATCCATTAAATCCATCACCCTTGTATGACTGATATAGAGTTTTATACCGATCCAATCATATCGTTAGTGCAGGATCCTAATTTAAGTAAAGACAAATGCAAATCAACTGAACTAATCAGGCTAATTCATGAAATATCAGAGCGACGAATTAATAGATTATGTTCTACTTCGTTTATAATATTGCAAGAGTTGGAAAATATTCAATTGAAATTTAAAAGTTGGGAGTTTTTATCATTAGATTTCAATTCTGATAATCATTTTGCAAACGAAGACAATACTGTTAAAGATTTCAATGCTGGCGTTGCAAATAAAGTTATAAGTGCTTGTACGGATTTGAATGTCAAGATTGCCAAAATCTCATCTGATGTTGACTTAATCAGTAAAAACTCTAGAACACTTTCACCAAGAGATTTAATGAGTGATGCGGGGACAATGTTGACTTCGTTACTACTACGAATAATCAAATTGAAAAATGATGTGGTAGAGCAGCTAAGCATTTCGTATTCAAAAGCTAGATTAATTGTAATTGGAGAAGAGTTAGAAATGTGGGAAGATGAAAACACAGTGACGTATTATAAATCGTTTATAGTTGCATTGCTACAGCAGCTAAATGATGCTGTAGAACAGGGAGATGGTGATGCTAAGTATGAATGCTTAGCTGTTATCAACGATTTGGAAAAAATGTTTGAAAAGTTTAGAATAGAGAAGTTAATTGATAAAACGTTAGAGGACAGTCGACACGAGCAGAATGTTCAAAGAGAAGAACAAGAAGTACAACCAAAAACTACTGCAGACGATACTATGACGACAATGGCAACAACACCACAATCGACCATTTCAGCTCATGGCAAACCACAAGAACATCTTCATCACCATTTCCGATATGAAGACCATTTGGATGGTATTGACTCTGAAGCAGATTATTATGAGAAACACGAAACTAGTCCCGATGATATGTATTCAGAGTATTCAATGTTTTCAAGTTCACCACAATTACCAATGGTTCATTCAATCACTAGTGTCAAAGACCAAGATTCTGTCAGCAATTACCAAGGAAGTATTACTGAAGAATTGCCATATTTAATGACAGCATTCAGTTCCGCTAAAAATTTTACAAACGATATTAAGCATTATAAATTAGAAGAAGAAAAAGAGAATAAACCAATCAAAACGAAAACAATTCCTGTACCACCGGCCAACCCATCACCTCAACCCAAGAAGCCATTTTTCCATAAAACCAACTTACCAAATTCTTCTCTTTACTCCGAGAGCAATGTCATTCACCCTCCATTATACTCAAACTCGGTTTTAAGAACATTTGGTATCAAGCCCCAGGTAATAAGCGTTCCTAAAGAAGCAGTAGAGAAAAAGAAAACCATCAAAGACAAGCCATTGTTGTTAACAGAAGAGAATGTATCCAACTTAGCAAAACAGCAACTTCAACATCACGATTATATAGATTGAATGGAACACTTTTCCTTTTTTTTTTTGTTTCAGATTATTTATTTATTATCGTTCTTTACTTCTTTTACTGAATAATTAATATATCGTTTTATTGTTTTTACATTCTAAAAAAATAATAAAAAAAAAATATAATGAATTAAATGAAATTTAACAAGATTGTGTATAAAGTATATTTCTCTCACTCTTTCGCTCTTAGCAAAATTTATTTAGTCCCTCAAACTCTTTTGTGGGTTACATTTGTACAATTCTTTAACAAAACTTTCACCCCAAAATCCCGAAGTATACTTCGAAATATAGGTGAACAACTTTTTGAAATTGAATTCCCTTTTCTCTTCTGGTAATGTCAAACTCTCTTTGATTGCTTCACTTAAATCTTCAGTGTTCCATGGGTTAACAATCAAGGCACCGTTAAGTGACTGTGCTGCACCAGCAAATTCGGATAAGATCAAGACCCCCTTGCGATCTTGTTGACAAGCAATGTATTCATAACTAACCAAATTCATACCATCTCTAGTAGAACTAACCAAACAAACATCACTTACATTGTACAAACTGATCAATTCATCAAAGGGGATGGATTTGTGCAAGTAATGTATTGGCACGAATTCAACAGTACCAAATTCACCATTGATCCTTCCAACCAATTCACTCACAGTACTTCTTAAACTTTGATACTCTTCAACATCACCTCTAGATGGAACAGCAACTTGGACCAAAACGACTTTCCCAATCCATTCCGGATTCTCATTCAAAAACACTTCAAATGCATGTAATTTCTGAGGAACACCTTTGATATAGTCTAATCTATCAACACCAACAATAACTTTAACGTCTTTGAATTTAGATTTCAATTGTTTAATACGTTCCACAACACTGTCTTTTTTCAAACCGTCAATAAAGTTATCAACATCAATCCCAATGGGGAAAGCCCCAATGCTGATCGAACGTCCCTGGTACTTTATACCATTAGGTAATGTGCTGACATTTGGCACAATTC